>NC_091439.1:98588942-98961496 GCF_964237555.1 Oryctolagus cuniculus | reverse complement strand
CTGAATCTTCATGATAATTATGTAGCAATTGTAGGATTCCCAAGTTTAAAACTATCCAAGAAGAAAGAGTAAAGTTTGAAGCAAGTGTTTGGTGCAGTAGTTAAGACAAAATTTGGAACTCCAGTAGCCTACATCAGAGTGTCTGGGATTGAGTCCCGATTCTGGGCTGATCCCACTTTCCTCCTAATGTGTGCCCCGGGAGACAGCAGATGATGGCTATAGTACTTGGGTCCCTGGCACCCATGTGGAAAACCAAGATTGATTTCCATGCCTTTGGCTTCAGCCTGGTTCAGCTGTCCCTCCATCCCTTCTTCCTTCCCTGTCTCTTTGCATTTCAAATACAAACTAATTACTTAATTATTTAACTACTGTGAGATGCATTATTCTTATTGAACTCACTATGTATGACCTTTGTCATGGAATGTCATTCCACTTGGAATTTATACATCTTTGTTGGTAAAAAAAAATATGCTGATTGTTATATGACACCTATTGAAAAATAGACTAGCTTATGTTCTACTTTCTTCCATAAAATATTGTCATTTAGTCATTGTCATAGGCTATTAGAGAACAGTAATAATGCAAATAAATTTTAGTAACTACCATGCAGGGCCATAAATCTTCCTGTTTGTTTTCAAGTCTTTATGTTTAACTCAATTTGTCCTTTTGAAATGGCTGTGAATCATTAGAGTTCCATCCTGTTTTATTTCCATAAGGACAACTTTCTGTATTTTTGTAGTCTGTAATGGAGTTCATCAGTAAGTAATAGCTAATCAAGCTGCTTCTGCATTTTAGTACATTTCTTCATTGCTGAGCAATGAATGATTCATTAGAAAGTCATAAAAATATGAACTGGCTCAAAATTATAACAAGAACTAATTCTTAAAGACAAATTTCAAAATTTATGCATAATTTTCTTCACATACTTGGAGTTACCAATTGTGAATATTTACACACTCTAAATGGGCTTTTACCTAATACTCACAATAAATGGCAAGGAAGATTTCATTGCCCAGATTCAGCAGATAGAGAGATGGACATTCAGAAATGTTAAGCAACCCACAAAATTTCACATAGCTGGAGACAGGTTCTATCGTGATGTGTGTTTCCCTCTATAGTCTATGCCACTTCTGTTGCCTTGATATCTAAACTCCTTTCCTTCCTGTTCCAGAGAACAAACTGTGTTCTTTAGGAAAGTATTTTTTAGAAGCAATTGGAGTGAGTGATATAATGTGGTTGGAAATGTTTGCTTGCAATAAGGGATGTCCAGCAACAAGGTGTGTTTCATGAAATGAACACTGTTCCTAAACAATTTAGCTCACACATGTTGAAAGAATCTAACAACATGACAGTAACCTAAAAGAACTAATATGATTTCTTCTTTTTCTCCCCAGAGTGGTAATATCTTTAATTAGTATTTTATTTATTATTTTTTGAGATAACATATTTTTAATTTACATTGAAGTCAAAGTCTTAATGGCTCTACTAAATAAAAATTTCAATAAATAAAAATATAAAAGGCAACAGTCCAGCAGGAAAATAGAAAAAAAAACTATAAAAATAAATGAAAAGATGCTCAGCTTCATTCATACAAAGTTTGAAATAGTCACAAAATCATTATATTGGGAGTAGTATATACAATGTTCTACCTAATTTACACTGAGACATCTATCTGTTGTTGAAACAAATTGACATCAAATACATTTGTTGGAACTGCTAGTGTCCTCCAGATCTCACTTTTTCAGTAACTGCAAGTTACAGATTCTTTTGGTCCTATTACTTAGGTCCATGAAAACTAACAAGCAAGAGAAAAATGAAACAAATGACTATTGATTGTTCTGAGCAACCACACATGTATAGTCTTGGGTGGAATATTTAATAATGGTGATCCATAACAGTCTTATGTTTGCCAAATAAAACTCATATTTTCAACAATTCACTAAAATTAAATCTCTACATGCTCTTTTTGTCATATCCCCACATTTTAATAAGAAATTATACTACAATGATAAAAATTTCCTTTTTAAAAAAAATCCATAGATTTTTCGTTTCTAATGCAGTAAGGAAGGGACTAATTCTCGGACTTCTGCTTTGTTTTTCTAAAGTCCCATATAGTTCCATTGCTTTACATTTCTATAATTGTTCTTTCCTTATGCAAATTTTGATAGGATTTTATGTAAATTTCAAGCTTTTATGAAGTATTTTTAATTGTATTGATATATCCCTGAGTGTAAAATAAAGAATAATAATCTCCATATTTTTGAAATATTATGTATGACACAAGTGGGTATTCTTTTTCGTTCAAAAATACATGTTAAATGTTTGCCATTAAGTCAGACATCCTGCTCAAAGCTTAGGAAAAGCTATCATAAATAACTAAGATGTGACTTTTGTTTTCAAATAGCTTCTATCCAGTTGGGAAGAATAGGAAATATTGCAATAATAATTAGAATGCCTGCTACTGAGAACATAAACAGGGCTTGTGGGTGGACATAATGGAGCCATGCACTCTATTGTCTGAGGAGCTCATACTGATATGGGGTAAATTAGATTAAGTCCACGAGTTGAAAGTCTCACCTCCCTCATTCTGTATTACCACACCCACTACCTGTCAATCAGATAACCCCTTCCCCAGGAAGCACTTCCCCTTACTGGGGACCTGGGGATGGTACCATGCAAACACTTCTGTTTCCTAAGCTCATAAGAAGCCAGGTAAAACAAAAGTGGGCTCTCTCTACACTCATGGCCCCAGGGTGAGCAGAGCAGGGTATGGAAGTCCCTCTTTCCCTTTCCTGGTCCATTCTTCCTAAATGAAGCCCTCATAAATCTTATCACATTGCACATTGTGCTTGTGTCTGTACTTAGAATTTCTCTAAGTAAAAGGCAAGAGTCTGGAATAGAAATTTAGGCACAGCCTAGCCCACAATACCACAGATTAAACCAGCGCTTCTTTACTGAAATGAGACAACCTGATGCCTCATTGCTCCATGGAATTTTAACTTCAAGGTTCTTCTGATGTTGAAGTTTTTTTTTTCCTGTTTGTGCATTTTTCGCTTTTTCTTGTTTCTTACTAGCAGTTATAATGGAACATTATTTCATCTCTACTGAGAAAAAGAAAAAAAAACTATGTTGCTTTCTTCCTGCATTGGAATTGCTCACAGTTTTTAAAGATGAGATTCAATTATTTTTAAAATAGATTTTTTAAAAAGATTCATTTTATTTACTTGAAAGAGTTACTGAGAGAGGTAGACACAGAGAGAGAGAGGTCTTCCATCCGCTGGTTCACTCCGCAGATGGCTGCAATGGCCGGAGCTGTGCCGATCCAAAGCCAGGAGCCAGGAGCCTCCTCCAGGTCTCCCACATGGGTGCAGGGGCTCAAGGACTTGGCCAATCTTCCACTGCTTTCCCAGGCCATAACAGAGACCTGGATTGGAAGAGGAGCAGCCAGGACTAGAACCCGCACCCATATAGGATGCCGGCACTTTAGGCCAGGGCGTTAACCTGCTGCGTCACAGCACCGGCCCCTAAAATAGATTTTATTTTGCTTTATTTTGGAAATTCATTTGATTATTTGAAAAAGTATAGTTACAGATGGAGAGGCAGAGACACAGAAGACAGAGAGACAGAAACAGTGAGAGATTGCTCTTCTATCCAATGATTTGCATTCCAAAAGGTCCTAATGGCCAAGGCTAAACCAACCCAAGTCAGAAGCCTGGAACTCCAACTAAGTCTTCCACCAGGAACCAGGGGCCAAAGCACTTGGGCCATCTTATGCTGATATCCCAGGCACTTTAGCAGGGATCTGGAGTGCAATTGGAATAGTCTGGACTCAAACTGCTGCTATATGTAATGCTGGGATTGCGGGCTGCAGCTTAACCCACAGTACCACAATGCTGCTCCAGAGAGTTCTATTCTTGAATGCACGTTTGCCTGGAAATCCAAAATATAATGTTTTGGACTTGGGGCTTTATGATAGTGATTTTTCAACCAGTCACTAAACTTCCTAGCTCCAAGTTAGTTCTTGATGTTTTCATAAATTCAATAGTTTATTTTTTATTTAGTGAGAGGAATTTTATAGTGATTTTCATTATAGTTTTTACATTTTTATTTATGTGAGAGACATACAGATAGAGACAGAGTAGCAAACACAGAGAGAGGGTGGAAGGGAGCTCCCATTGGCTGGTTCCCTTGTCAAATGCCTACAATACATAGAGCTGAATCAAGCTGAGCCTGGGATCCTGGGCTCAATCTGTTCTCCCACAGGAGTGGCAGAGACAGTACCACCTGAACCCTCACCTGCTGCTTCTCAGGTTGCATTTCAGGAGGAAGCTGGAATGAGTAGCACGGTCAGGACTCAAACCCAGGCTCTCTGACATGGGATGAGAGTGTTTCAAGTGACATCTTATCCACTACACCAAATGCCAACCCTCCATTGTCCTTTAGTGAAATCAATTTAGAAATTTGACCTTAAAATTCAAAGTTACTTTTTTTTTTATTGGACAGGAAGAGTTAGACAGTGAGAGAGAAAGAGACAGAGAGAAAGGTCCTCCGTTCCGTTGGTTCACTCCCTAAATGGCTGCTACTGTTGGTGCTGATCCAAAGCCAGGAGCCAGGTGCTTCCTCCTGGTCTCTCATGCAGGTGCAGGGCACAAGCACTTGGGCCATCCTCCACTGCACTCCCGGGCCACAGCAGAGAGCTGGACTGGAAGAGAAGCACCTGGGACAGAATCCGGCACCCCAACCGGGACTAGAACCCGGTGTGCTGATGCCGCAGGAGGAGGATTAGCCTAGTGAGCTGCGGCACCAGCCAATCAATTTATTTCTTGCCATTTAATCTAGCCTCACCGTTTTATTTTTATGTTAAGTTGACTTAAGCCCCTTCTTAGGAGTCTACAGTCTTAGTAAGACTGGCCCATATTAACTGTTAAACAGCACTAACAAAATGAGATAATTGGCTGCTGTGTAGGTACAATGAATTTGGGAGGTGTATATAGGTAGACTTTTGTTCTGGTGTTGCACTATGATCTTGGAATTTTCAAATATCCTATCCTTCGCTGGCACCGCGGCTCACTAGGCTAATCCTCCGCCTTGTGGCGCCAGCACACCGGGTTCTAGTCCCGGTTGGGGCGCCGGATTCTGTCCGGTTGCTCCTCTTCTAGTCCAGCTCTCTGCTGTGGCCCGGGAGTGCAGTGGAGGATGGCCCAAGTCCTTGGGCCCTGTACCCACATGGGAGACCAGGAAGGAACACCTGGCTCCTGGCTTCGGCGCAGCCGCCGGCCACAGCGACCATTTCAGGGGTTAACCAATAGAAGGAAGACCTTTCTCTCTGTCTCTCTCTCTCACTGTCTAACTCTGCCTGTCAAAAAAAATAAAAATAAAATAAAATCCTGTCCTTCAATTTTGCCCTTTGGGAACTCTCAAATTTATTCACTTTCTTCTTGTGAATTTAACCAAATTTTGGTGCCCATTATGAGATTTTTCTCTCTGAATCTGCCCTTCTACACTTTGTACCGAGTTTCTGGGTCTAGAATTCTGGAAATTATATTTCCTAGTTGTCCTTGTCAGCTAGTTTGCTGGAGTGCCTCTCAATGGAAGCCAGCCAGGGAATTTAGAAGTCTAGAGGAATTAAAAGTCTTCCTCCCAGCATTAGTTTCTGATGTTGTATTAGCTGACTTCCTGTCACTACTATGAAAGGCCTAAAACAAACTCCTAATGAAGGTATTCATCTGATTTTGGAGGGACACAGTCCAAGATTGGGCGACTCCCACTGGTTCATCCATCGGGTGAGACCGTGGGACAACAATGGCAGAGGAAGTGCAGAGGAACGACCGTGTAGAGTCGGGGAGCAAAGAGGGTGGTCAGGCCCAACTCAACTTTCATAACCAACCTTCCCACGAGAACTACCTCCCCTTCGGCCCACCTCCCAACCACCATCATTGGACTCATTTCCCCCCTTTTTACTGCCATGGACAGAATACTTTGAGGCTTGAATTTTAAACATCTGTATGAATATGGGTCCATATACAATTCTAACTACAGCACTACAGTGATTGTAAAAAAACATCAACTCCAGCTCCATCTTCCAGATTGAGGTCTGCTTGATCTTGAAGTTGGAATTACAGCTGTGGCTAACCCCTTCTTCCAGATTCGAGTATCAGACTCATGAAACCCTTTCCATAGAGCCTTTCGACATAGGTCCAACTCTACAACATTGATTCTCTAAGCTCTTAGGTTCTAGTGGTACATTCTTCCCTCTGGCTTAGTTATTAATCACTGGGTAACCTCAGTAGCCTCCTTGTGCTTTAGGGGCTCTTTGCTACCTATGTAAACAATTTCTCGTATTAAATAATTTTATTTTTTTAAAATACCTTTGTTCCTGATTGTCCTAATTAAACTTAGCCTGATGATATGTCCATAGTATCCTTACATCATGTTTTACCCAGCATAGTAATTTGAGTACCATTTAACTGATTCAGAATAATACAAAGTAGGCCAAAACAAAACTTACCAACTTTTTAACTAAAAATCTTCACTTTGTTTAGAATTAAAATAATTATTTAATTTTGAATTTAGGAGAAATGGAAAACACATGACATCTGAAGTGAAACGCATTTGGAGGCTAAATATTTTATGAAATCATTCTTTTCCTATTAGAAATGAGTTCTATTTTTGAAAATTGAAAAAGGGCGCCACCTCCAGGCCAGAATCATCAGATTCTTAACTAAGCCAGGCAGATGAGAGCTTAAGACTGTGACAGGAACTTGGTTAGGTCTTGCTCACATGCTCTGGGGGACTTACTTGTCATTTCTCTCTGCCTCTCATTCTTCAGCTCACTACTCCAATCCCTTTTCATATACCAGGAAGGAGTTTAGAGCACCCCATTGACAAAGAAACTCACTTAGGCCAAAATGGACTTTATCTGAACCAGGCAAGTGTAGATAATTTTTGTTAATAATTCTGAAATTTATGATTTAAGAAAGAAGGAACATATTCATAAGCTTATAACAGTAACAAAAATTACTAAGAAGTAAGTATGACATTTCATTTCTGCAATATTGGTTTCTTAACTGTCCATTCTCTTGGGTGGAGGACCAAATTATAAATGTGCTAAAACCTACCAAACTATCTTTTATGATCAAAGAATTCAATATGAAAATATCTTTAAAACCTCAAAAGACTCAAAATTTATGTTGTCTATGCATTTTATCTTCAAAAGATTACTTAAGGAAATGTTCCAAACTAGAGAAAACCGATCAAGAATAAAACTGAGCCAGCCATGGGGCTGGTGCTGTGGCACAGCAGGTAAAGCTGATGCCAGCAGGGCTGGCATCCCATATGGGCACCGGTTCAAGTCCCTGCTGCTCCACCTCTGATCCAGCTCTCTGCTATGGTCTGGGAAAGCAGCAGACAATGGTCCAAGTCCTTGGGACCCTGCACCCACATGAGAAGACCCAGAGGAAGCTCCTGGCACAAGGTGCTTAACCTGCTTCACCAGAACGCTGGCCCAATTACATCTCTATTCTATATCCGTATAATGATTATTAGAGAGTGAGTAAATGTTTTAAATATCAACAATGTATGTTTGTTAAATCTGTTTATTTATTTGACAGCCTGAGCAACAGAAAGAGACAAAGAGATGGAGAGAGAGAGAGAGAGAGAGAGAGAGAGAGAATCTCCCATCCCTGGTTCACTCCCCAGCTGGTTACAAAACTAGGGCTGAGCCAGGCTGAAGCCAGGAGAAAGGATCTCCATCTTGGTCTCCTACTGGGCTATCATCCACTGCCTTCCCTGGTACATCAGCATGGAGATGGATCAGAAACAATGCAGCCAGGACTAGAACAAGCAGTCGATATGGGATGCCAGCATTGAAAGCTGTGGCCCAACCCTTTCTACTACAATATTGGCCCCTAAAATGTATCTTACTAATTTGACATCTGTATTATGGGATTTGTAATGCTTCAAAGTATTGAAATAGAAGTGGCATAGTATGGAAAATAATACTAGAAATAAATTTTAGTATGTTGGCAGAGATGTTAGAATATATGAAAGAACTTTTCTTTCTTTTAGTATATATAAGCACATTTATAGTTGAATCTCTGTAGTTTTGAAATGAAAATGGAAACACATTTCCATTATTATAACAATGACTGAAATAAAAATGAGAACATAGGGAATGGTGTTGTGCTGCAACAGATTAAGCTGCCACCTGGGATGCCTGCACCCTATGTAGGAGCGCCTGTTCAAGTCCCAGATACTCCATTTCGGCTCTACCTTCCTCCTAGTGCATCCTGGGAGGCAAAGGATGATGGTTCAAGTGCTAGGGACCCTGATACCCACATAAAAGACCCAGAATTACGGGTTCTGGGTTCTAGCACAACCTAGCCTTAACTGTTAGGGAAATTCAGGGAGTGAAGCATCAGCTAAAAGATCTGTCTCTCCCTCAAAAGCAATCTAATAATCATTATGACTGCATTAGAAGGTAGGAGTTTTTGGGAGGTAATTAGGGTATGCATGCAGAGCTCTTGTGAATGGGATCCATATTCTTAGAAAAGACCCCAGAGAGCGGCCTGTGCTCCATTCACCAAGTGAGGGCGCAGAGATAAGGTACCACCTGAGTACCAAGAAATAACAGGCCCCTAATAGATTTGGAATATTCCAGAACCTTGATCTTATTTCACAACCTCCAGAACTATGAGAAATACATGAGTGTTATTTGTAAGCTAGTAAGCTAAGTAGTCAACAATATTTTTTTTAACTTTTATTTAATGAATATAAATTTCCAAAGTACGATTTATGGATTACAATGGCTTCCCCCCCATACCGTCCCTCCCACCCACAACCCTCCCCTTTCCCACTCCCTCTCCCCTTCCATTCACATCAAGATTCATTTTCGATTATCTTAATATACAGAAGATCAGCTTAGTATACATTAAGTAAGGATTTCAACAGTTTGCTCCCACACAGAAACATAAAGTGAAAAATAATAGATGATTTTTTTAAATGATGATGAAATCAGATCAGACCTATTGTCATGTTTAATCCCAGTGAGAGTCGTCAACAATATTTTGTTATATCAGTCTCTCTTTTTTTTTTTTTTTTCACATAGAAGAGCTCATTTCCTACCCAAGGCCCACCACTGAAATGTTTTTATTAAAATGTACATTCAGGTAACCAGGTGGAACCCTTTTCCCATACAAGTGGGTCAGGCCCATGGGATGGTCTCCCTGGTGGTAAGAAGGAGCCAAGTGAGAGAAGTCCTCCCACACCAAGGTGTAGGTGATGATGTGAAGTGAGCTCTGGGAACCAACAGGATTATGGAGCTTGTTGAAGGCCTGACATGGTCTCATTCTCAGCTGCAGCTGCAGATTTTTCTTCATTGGCTGCCTCCTCTGAAGGTAGGCTTTTTTTTTTTTTTTCTGCAATTAATCTTTTAACTCCCACCATCCACTGACTGACTTCAGTCACATGGTCAACCACGAGTGAGCGGCGGATGTCATCTGCTGCATCCCACTGGTGGCTTGAAAGCTCTTGCGCCAGCAGAACCATCCTCTTGTTTACAGGCACTGAGAGCTTCCCTCCAGCCCACTGTTCCCGCCGCAGTGCCAGATGTCGGCTGATGTCATCACATAGCTGCTGCCTTGTGTGGCCACAACAGTCCTTCAGTGCCTGGTCCAAAGGTCTCAACACATCCTCCAACAGAGCCTCAGGCTCAGTGGCTGGGGAACTTGACACCACACAAGAGGAAGGACAGCTCTCCACAGATGGAGGCCTGGGAGACTTACTTGGAGGTGGAGGCCCAATTGGGGGATGCTCAGGAGATAGCTCTGACGTGGGGACTCTAAGAAAGATAAGATAATGTAATGGGCAAATAAAATTCTGTCCTGGAAGGAGCGAAACATGACATTGAAGGGATATTTGAACTCAAACCTTAATTTAATAGGATTTACAATGACACACATAATAAGCAGGCAGTCCTAAGAGGTACTGGTGGCTATCAATTTAGTATTTGTTCTAATTTTCATTTCAAGCAGAAAACCATATAGAAGTGTACAGTACTTTTTATGTAGTTGGAAGACAAAAGATTTACTGTAATAATAAAGATATATTATAAATCATACATTATAAATATTAATCTCATCATTAAATTATTAATTGTCTAATGTCATATGTTATTTATACTCAAGTAATTCCATAACATCACAGCATTGACAGCAGAGACCTTAATAAACACCACTTAAGGCATGAATGAAGGAAAACATATGCAATGTATACTTACAGAAATACAACTCCTTCATCAAAAACAAAAAGGAGAGAAATAAAGCTGACACCCTGAGCAGCGCGTGCATGCTGATGCACACGTGCACACTAGCTTCTTCTTGATCATCTCCAAGCTACAGGAAGGACCAGATAGCACATTCCTCATGTTGATAAAAAGCCCATGTCTTCTCCCTCACTTGTCATCTTGGCTTGTGCGGCAACTAGAGTGAGGAGACTGATGCAGCCTCTGGCGGCAATAGACTCCCCTTGTTGGAATACAAAGTACACAGAGGAGTCAAATAAAATCTCACCACCACCCCACCCCACCCCCCCGCCAACACACACAATGCTAAGTGATTTGTGTGCGTGTGCATGTGTGTGTGTAATTTCACTAGAATCTTAAAGAAATATCTCATAACTACCAGATATAAAATACAAGAGGGGGAGAGATTGCTGTTTACGATCAAATGGTAACTTTAGACCATGGTGTAGTGAGTAACGGAATGCCACATTAGATCTAATTTAGATGATGTAAAGCCCGTTTATTAATTAGTCATAGCAAAAGTCCTTTCATCCCAGCCCCTCAACAATTATTCAGTTATACAGCAGTGTAGAGCAAGCTGTGATATGGTAGACACCAGTAAAGGGAACAAACTCACTCACATTTTTCTATTCCCTTGGGTCTTTGAGCCCAGCTGATGATGTATTTGGTGATTTCCACTTCCAATGGCAAATAAAGAAGTGGCTGCATCTCTAATCTTGCTGGCACCAGTATTCTCAGAATGCAGTCTCTGCAAAAGAGCCATGTTTACTTCAAATTCATATTTTGTCAGTTAAAATTCATGCCTCTAATCCCCTCACTGGATCGCTGCTTTGTTGAAAAGTGGCATCATTTACAATCCTGACAGCAGGGGATTGGGGTGCCAGCAACTGCAAATGTGTTGTCATCCAACTTTAGCGATGAGTTTTGAATTCAAAGAATAGTGCAACATGTTTTCTACAAGGAAAAGTCTCTTAAAAAGGAGAAGACAAAACAATAACAAAAAGTAAGAATAAGACAGAAGTAAAACTTGCTTTAGGCTCTGATTAATAGATTTTTACCTATTTTATTTTCTTATTATTTTACCAAACTATATTTTAATGTTTTCTCCCGCTCAATTCTAATAACTTATTTTTGCTAACTCCATTACCACAATAGAAGCCTTCAACCATAGATTCATTATTTACTGTTGCCTGAATTTAGTACTTTTCAAATGAAAATTTCCTTAAAGATTTTTTTTAACAAATGGTGATAATCTAAGAAAAATGATCATGTGCTTCTAAATCCAAACCTGCTATATTCCGCAAAACTGTACACAGGTACAGCCAATGTATTAAGTCTTAGATTCCTTAAAACAATAGATGAAAATATGAAGTGTACATATTATTTCTATATGGTTAAAGGTAAGAAAAGTCATTCATGACTTCTATCTTTTCCTAATTCTTCGCGAGCACTCTGATCTACTCACACTAATTAGACAAGGAGAAAGAATAACTGATTCTTAATTAATTGTTCAGGCCTTTGCTCTCAAATGTGGTACCCAAAATACCCATTATATGTAAACTCCTGTCCTTTCAAACACTTGAACTGTACTAAGATTCAGGATTGTCTTGGTGTGGAAAAGTGATCCACAGTTTCTATCCTGGCTACATTGGAGAAATGGGCTTTATTCCTTTTGACTTTGACTTGTAGGCCTGTAATACTGTCTGGGTCATGGCAGGTGATGTGGAACAAGATCCTGGTATGTCTATTTCTACTGGCAAAATGCCATAATAAATGACCCTTTCCTACATCCTGGATTAGCATCTATATTGGAAGTTTAACTTATAAAACATTTATGAAATCACTCTATAAACTCAAATTTTGCATTAGTCAACTTTTCATCACTCTAACAAAATATTTGAGGCAGGTTACCTTTATAAAGAAAGTGATTTGTTTTGGTGCACAATTCTGAAGTTTCTAATCCAACATAGGGTAAGGTTCATTGAGTTAAGTTTTGAGGGTGGTATTCTTGCTGGCAGAATGCCAACGTGGCAGCAGGGGATGGCTCAAGTAATTGGATTCCTGTTACCAATGTGTCCCCTGCTCCTGACCTCAGCTCTGAGCAAGCCCCAGATACTGCAGTCCTCTGTAGAGTGAACAGTGCAGAGTAGCACTCTTTCTCCATCACTCTGACTCTCTGCATTTAAGATAAATAGATAATAAATAAAATTTTAAATAAAAATAAATTTAAAAGCTTACAATTGTTTAATAGATGGAGTAAAACTGCCACCTTCAGCAGGCCCATAAATATCTGGCAGTAATTTGTCAATTGAAATATAGAAGTATTCCTGAAGGAAGGTTATATAATTTTTAATGGCTAAATAATGGTAGACTCATTACTCTTGTATGAACAGAACATTTCAAGACACTGCAATTAATATGCTATAGATGTACCTAGGATGGTTAAATATTTTTTGGAAATAATTAAATAGTACATTTGACAATAATTTGTACCGTAATGAAAATGGATTTAAAGAAGAGTCATTCATTTTCTTTTTTAAATAGATAATGAAAGAATTTAACTTTGTGACCTTTTCCTTGATAAGTCAGTGGTTTGCTACTAAGCAGATACATTCAATGAGAATAAAGACACTTAATCTGTCATTTCAATAAAAAGGTGGCATTTTCATATTAAGGAGAGAAAGTAATTGGTTTTCAAGGGAAGTTTTCCTGTGGAGAGGGCAGTGTAAAAAGAGACGTCTGGAAATTTTTCCATCAGTATATAATTTTGTTGCCAAAATATGTACACCACTTATATCTGACAGTCTTAAAATATGGAAATGACATTTAATAATTAAAACACTTTTAAATGAACATTTTCAGCTGTTTTTAGCTTATTTAGCAAGTATATAAAATTCAATATCACAATTTGGTAAGAATTGCCCAAAGTAGGGGAAAATGAAAATTTACTATCTGTATTTCAAAAAAACCTATATATAATTGGAAGAATGAAACTTATAAGAGTTTGGTAACTGCAGTCAGTGATTCTTTATTTGTTTTGTTTTTAAAAATATAATTTATTTACTTGAAAAGCAGGTGGGAGGGATGATGGGAAGTAGAGAGAGAGAGAGAGAGAGAATCTCACACACAGTGGTTCACTCCTAAAATACCCAAAACAACCAGTGTTGGGCCAGGCTGAAGGCAGGAGCCAGATACTCTATCAGAATCTCCAATATGTGTGGCAGGGACTCAGCCATCACCTGCTTTCTCTCAGTATGCATTAACAGCAAGCTGGAATCCAGACCAGAATGAGGAATCAAACCCAAGCAATCAAGGTTTCAATATGGGATATGAGTATTACAAGCAGTATTTTCACTGCTACCCCAAATTCTTGCTCTTTGTTTCTTTATGGGTTTTGAAAAATATTTCTCTGAACTTATCATGGCCATTAAAACAAATATTAATAAAAAGTAAATTGAACTTTAGCAAAGAGCATTAAATTTATGTATCATAAATTGGTAAGCCAAAAATTATGAAGCAAACAATCGCCTTTACTCAATGAAAAATTACAAATATTCGTTGTAGTAAAACTAAATATTTGAATAATATGAAATTATAACATAACTAAATATTTACATCATTCATCTTACCTCTTCTCACATTAATATATTTTAGAATACATATATTCTGTTAGACTTATGGTATATTCATAAAATTTATCCCTTTTAGTATTTTTTTTTGTTCTAGTACTATTGGTTGAACTCTGTAATTAACACACAATTATTCTTAGGTGTTTAAATTTAACTGAAAAGTCATCCCTGTTAAATATAAGAGTGGGAATAAGAGAGGGAGGAGATGTACAATTGGGGACATGCTCAATCGGACTTGCCCCAAATGGTGGAGTTAGAAATGTGCCAGGGGATTCCAATTCAATCCCATCAAGGTGGCATGTACCAATGCAATCTCACTAGTCCAAGTGATCAATTTCAGTTCACAACTGATCACACTGATAGGTCTAAGAGTCAAAGGGATCACACAAACAAGACTAGTGTCTGCTCATACTAACTGATAGAATCAAAAAGGTAGAGAACGATCCAACATGGGAAGCGGGATACACAGCAGACTCAGAATGGATGTCCTTAACCGCACTCTGGCCTCAGAATCAGCCCTTAAGGCATTTGGATCTGGCCGAAGAGCCCATGAGAGTATTTGAGGCATGGAAAGCCAAGACACTCTGCCAAAAAAAAAAAAAAAAAAAAAAAAAACACCTAAATGAAAGATCTCTGTGAGTGAGATCCCAGTGGAAAGAATGGGGCCATCAAAGGAGGTACCTTTCTCCAAAGGGAGGAGAGAGCTTCCACTTTGAAGTTTAGTTCATGGCTGATAGGAGAGTCTAGGGTAGAGGCAGGTGGCTGACATGCCTGTGCTGTGTGAATTTGAGTGATTAAATGAAAAAAAATTGGATGGAAGAAAGAAGATGAGACATGAAAAGAAGGAAAGGAAGAAAGGAAAAAGGGGAGAGGGGAGAGAGAGAGAGAGAGAGAGAGAGAGGCAGACTTCCATCCTGGTTCACTCCCCAAATGGCTACAACAGCCAGAGCTAGATCAATCCTAAGCCAGGAGCCTCCTCTGGGTCTCCCACGCCGGTGCAGGGACCCAAGGACTTGGGGCATCTGCTACTGCTTTCCCAGGCCATAGCAAAGAGCTGGATCAGAAGTAGAGCAGTTGGGACTCAAACTGGCACCCATATGGAATGCTGGCACTGCAGGTGGTGGCTTCACCTACTACACCACAGAACCAGCTCCTGCATATAGTTTTACATATTATGTTTTTGTGTAGCATATTCTGTCTTTAAGTGTAAATAAAATATTCTTATTTTTAACTGTGAAGAGAAATGTGAGTCAACTTAATTAAGCAAAATAAAACTCCAGAAATCAGATGAAATTCTTTCAAAGTTAAACTTAGTAACAGAAAAAGTTGAAATGCCCTTCATGTAACAGGATAAATTTATGCATAATTCAGTATAACTTAACCAATGCAAAGTGTTATGATTTTTTGAAATGTGATCTTACAAAGGTAACAGGATTAATAAAGTCACTCAGATGCTCATTTTAATACTAAAATTATTCTTAAAAATATTATGGCTATGACCCTCAGGATAAAACTAGAAATTTCTTGAAAAGGTTTGTTGTGATTTGGTCCTGCTAATAGGGCTTTTCCACCTAGTAAAATAAAAGTGATTTTCTAAATGAAAATAAAACACTTGCTTATTTTAAGCTTTGTTTCTGCTCCTGGCAGCAGGGATATATTGTGTGTGTTGCTACTCCTCATATTTACTGAACCTTCTTATGTCCTATTTTGCCTGTCCCCTCTCTGCTAGCTCCTTCTGGAAGGGAAGACCATCTTTCTCCTCTACCAACTCAAGGCATTTATTTCTTTTGGCCAGGGACACATGAGAGGAAGTGCTGTGTGATAGCTCTTAGTGGAAACTCAAGAGGTATGGCAAGATTTATGACAAGCTCTTTTCCCTCCAACATGAGACCAATTTTATCTTCATCCTAGAAGAAAGACTTGCAACAACCTGAAAAAATACTATTGAGAGAGAATTAGCGGCCGGCACCGCGGCTCAATAGGTTAATCCACCGCCTGTGGCGCCGGCACACCGGGTTCTAGTCCCAGTCGGGGCACCGGATTCTGTCCCGGTTGCCCCTCTTCCAGGACAGCTCTCTGCTATGGCCCAGGAGTGCAGTGGAGGATGGCCCAAGTCCCTGGGCCCTGCACCCGCATGGGAGACCAGGAGAAGCACCTGGCTCCTGGCTTCGGATCAGTGCAATGCACTGGCCGCAGCGGCCATTGGAGGGTGAGCCAACGGCAAAAGGAAGACCTTTCTCTCTCTCTCTCACTGTCCACTCTGCCTGTCAAAAGAGAGAGAGAGAGAGAGAGAGAGAGAGAGAGAGAGAGAGAGAATTAGCTGTTGTTACTTGAAGCAGTTGAGATATAACAGAGAAGTTTGCTACTACAATCCAACTTTTTATTACTAAGTTAGTATGGAACAAATGGTGCACTATTTTTCTTTATATTCCAAGTATAAAATTATACTAATTTATTTATATGTCTGAGTCCCTTGCTAGTCAATAAGTTTCTTAAAGAATGGATCCATAATTTATTAATTTTTGTTTTTATCGTGCCTAGTCTGAATCTAGCTCATTGAGACAGATGCCTAAGGAATGTTTCAAGGAGTGAATACGGAGTCAACTACAAAGTCTATGAATTGAAAAGGTGGAGTTTTTGTTGAAGAGATGGAATAAAAGAAAGTGTGGAGGAGCTTGACAAAGGCAAAGGACCATGAGCTCTCAGAAGTAGGCCCATAGTAAGAATTCAAGGAGCTATCCACAGTTCTGAAAATCAAGGCAAAGATCTTTTTTTTTAAACATTTTAAGCACATTTATCTATGCTTCACCCTAAACTGTTCTTTGTCTTTCATTTGGAAAGCCTTTGATTACTGATAACTTTCCCATTTATCATAAAATATTCATTTTTAGTTGTATTACTTCAATTATGTGTTTGCCACCAAAGAAAAGCTGCTGTCTTTGAATGAATGAAGGGAAAGCATATTAAGACAATTTTGGCTAGCGGATGAATTAGGTCATAAACAGAATACTCTTGCTGAAATGTGAGTTTCATAATGAAAGACATCAACTCCATCAGGAAAGACAATTTGTTTATTTCATCATATTTTACAGTTGATTCTGATATCTCATTACACCCAGAGGCACAATGAAATGTTTATTAATCAGATTACAGGAATGAAAATGTAATAATGCTGTAAGAAATCCTATCTATCCTGGCAACTGCTGCATTTTTGAGATATATTTATGAAGAAACTATAACAATGCCTTGTATTCATGAAAAATTTCACTAAGCACTAAATGGACATAATCTGATTCGATCCTTCTAAAAATCTTATAGGTGAAGTTCTCATAGGAAGAAATGAAGAAAACTTTTGTATGGCATCCCCAGATTGATACAGCCAGTGAATATAGAAGCAAGATTCAATCAAACTCCCAGACTGTGTAAAACCAAACTGTCATACTGCTTCCCCTAAAGATACATATCTTAATCACAGTATTTCTATTGAGGTTTAGTTCATGACTGATAGGAGAGTCTAGGGTAGAGGTAGGTGGCTGACATGCCTGTGCTTTGTGAATTTGAGTGATTAAATGAAAAAAAAATTGGATGGAAGAAAGAAGATGAGAAATGAAAAGAAGGAAAGGAAGAAAGGAAAAAGAGAAGATGGTAGGAAGGGAGAGAGGGAGACGAAAGCAGGAGAGAGGAGGAGGGAGGTTAGTCCAGTGACTTCTTTATTTTTTTTTATTTATTTAAGAGGCAGTGTTATAGAGAGAGGGAGAGACAGAGAGGTCTTCCATCCACTGTCTCACTCCCCAGATGGCCTCAATGGCTGGAGCTGGGATAATCTGAAGCCAAGAGCAAGGATCAGAAGTGAGCATCTGAGACTCAAACTGGCACCCATATTGTATGCTGGCACCACAGGCAGAGGCTTAACCTACTATGCCACAGCACCAGCCAGAGTTTTGTTTTAATCTCTGAGATCTAGGTTGTGTCCCCAACTCCTTCCAACCCACTTTCACCAACTCATAGCCCCCACGAAGACCAAATAACTACCAAAGTTACCAAGATAAAGTTTCCACAGCACAAGTAAGCTAGAAAAGCCAGGATCCTCAGGGGGAGGGGGAGTCACAGTCCTGAAAATTTTGGCTTCTGCAAGGGATCCGTCCGCAAGAAAACTTTCATATCAAAAAATCTAATTTTTTTGACTTCATCATTTGGACTTCAATTTCCCCAGCTTTAAATGGGATAAGAATAATTCTAAACATTTATATTGACGACAAGATTGAAATGTTTCTACATAGTAAACTCTCATCCAATAACAAAAATACATTTTAGTCAGTCAAAATATATTTGAGTTTGGCTCAAATTATACATAAGGCTTAGAAGAAATTTATTTATTTATTTTCCCTAACTAATTAATTTAAATGTTTCTCATATGAACACATGACTGTGGATTCCTCCTTAGCAATCCCTAAACATTCTGAAAGTATTGCAAAGAGGCATCCAAAAGTTGCTTTAGAAGAGATTTTTGGGAGAATTTTCACAAATCATGCCATGGCACTTCTTAGAGAAGAATCCTTTGTAATTTAGAAACTGTTCAGACAACCACTTCATGAATTTCAAATAAAATTTTTTGACTGTTTTCTTATATTACTTAACTGATTTCAAAGCAGAGTTGCAAAATTTTGTATAGGTTTTAAGGTCAGTATACAGCCTATCAAAGATCGATGATATACTTTTCATTTTCTAAGAAAATACATGCAAATAGAGAGTATTGATAATAGAAAAACAAAGACTTATTTGCATTTTATTTAATATTCATTTTAATTTGTTTATTTGTTTATTGGCTTAGAATATGACCTATTTGGCAATTTCTAATGGCTTTTCATTTAATTCATAAAATCAAAAACAGTTTAAATTGAATGAATGCCCAGTTGATAAAATGTATCAATTAAATAAATATAATTAGGTGATACCAAGATATATCCAAAGCATATGGTAACATGTTACTAGAAATGAGGAAAAATCACCATATAAAATAGGAGAAATAATGAATGAATTATCCTGATTTATAAAATCCATCTTACCAAAACTTCTTTTTCATCCCAACCTACTTATTTCACTGTAGAATATACAATTAGTTTTCTCAATCACTGTTCTCAACTTTATCTTATTTTATCTCGTCTTTTCTTTTTTCTTTATCATGGAAATAAATACAAAATAAATATGCACTTTTCTTTTTCTGTTTCTTCAAAAACCACTTGAGCTTGCAGCAACATCTATTTTATAATATAATAGCCTCTTAATGAACTGTTTTACTAGAGCTATTTTCCCCACTTCTCACATATAAACTTTCTTTTTTCAATTAAAAGAACAGTTGCTGTCCAGTAATGATTAAATTTCAAGAATGTATGGGACACTAAAATAGACCTTGTGATTTTGTAGTTATAGTCCTGGCTCGGCCACTTACTACTTTATTGTGAATAAGTCAACCACCTACCATGTTTACCAATTCTCCCTTCTTCAAAAGTAGATAATGTATCCAATTGTCTCTCATAGTATCAGATTTCTACTAGAAGGAGATATCTATGGTCAAAAGTATAATATTGCCATATTTTATACAAATTCATTTTATAGGTGTGGACTTTTGGGTCCTAATAGGATCTCATTCACTATTTTTGATCCTTACCATTTTTCATAAAGAATTGGTAAGAATAATCATTAGCAATGATGAGGTACCTCTGAATAATTAGACTAATTATTTTAATACAACTTTTTAATAAGTTTTATTAATATTTCTGTCTCTTCTATAAATCAGAAATATCTTAAGGCCTTGACGAATTCATCTTTGTATTTTCATAGCACATAAACAAACTGCCTTCCTGTCGGGGCCCTAAAAATTGTTATTGAATAATAAAAAAATTACATTTCTAGCATGGTTCATATCTAAAAGACTAAATTTTCTGGAATCACCATCTCAACAACAAATTCACCTTTCTTATTACTACAACTAAATAACTGAGAGAAGCTGCACATGAAGGAAAGAAGGCTTTCTGCAGTCTGTAGTTTTAAAGACTGGGAAGCCCAAACAAGATTTTGCGAGTTCAGGCAAAGGCCCCATGGAGGTAGTGAGGCACTGCAGAGGAAGAATCACATGATGAGCCAGAAAGCAGAGGGAGAGGGGGCAGCTTACATTCAAGCTTTCATAACAACTCTCCCAGGAGAATTCAAGAGATCAACTTCCTGGGACATCCTGAGAGTGACCTAAGGACCTTCCATTCGCTCCTACCTCCTAAAAGTTCCACCACCACCCAAGTGCGGCACCCTAGGGAAAAAGCCTTTAACACATGGGCTGGGCCTTCGGAGGAAATTCAACATCCAAACCTAGAAACTATTTCTATAGGAAGTTCTCATTTGTGTAGGAGATAATTCTGGCTCCTTTTAAAAATCAGAATCCAAGAATTCTCTATTTAATTTCCACTGCCCGTTCATGTCATTGCTCCTGTCTGTTTTGGGTGTGAGTGATGTGGTGGCGCAGCCTCCCCCAGCATCATTCCCTCATGTGGTTTGAACGCATGAAGTTGATGGAATCTCGAGCGATCAAGCAGCTGTTCCTCCTTTGAGGAAATATCTGCAGTGAGCAATCAATTACATTTCAGATCCTCAGTGAGCCACTTACAGAAGATTTAACAATACTGTTCATGGACACTCTATTGATTTATATTTGTGACAAATTTATCTTTGCTTCTTTTAGACTGAGGATAGTTTGCAGTGTTGTTTTCTCTCTCTCTCTCTCTCTCTCTCTCTCTCTCTCTCTCTCTCCCTGTAAAAAATGAACATGGGCTCAACTTGCTTCATTTTTTAATATGTATGTGAAGGTCTTGATTCTTATTATCATACACTGGAATTTTCAAGAATATAGAAGTGAGAACCTGATTTTGTGAGTCAAAGAAATCCTATAGTCCCTGAAGTTCTCTTCTTAGGTATCCATAGCTGCACCTCATAACTCAGAGCAAAAATACTTCAACGAAATGCAACTTCCCGCTGTCTCAGCACACAGAAACATACAAAGGCACCTCAGACACTTAAGATTGTCCAGTTCTGCAGAAAATATTGCCCTTCTAGGATCTACTAAAATCTATTCTATGACCAAGATAAGCAGGATCACCAGAACAGGGGTGGAGAAGGGGATCTAGGCAATTTATTATTATGTTTATCAGCAAGAATACCGACATAAGAACAGCCTAGGATAAGGGGGAGGGGCATGAGTTTACAAAAACATTCTTAAACTTTTTCTGAAACAGTGGAGGGAACATGTGGAAAGAAAGAAAAAAGAGTTAGGTAAATAGCTGTGTTTGTGTATGTGTGTGTTTGCATGCACACCGTCACGCAGAAAACAGCATGAGCTTCAATATCTAGGGCTCTTATTTCAAACTTCAATCAGTTTTTAAGCATCCTTATGAATGTAGCTACCCATTGATATTAAAATTAATTTGTGAGGAAAGTGTCATTGTATTCAGAGATATAATGTGTCGACCCTCCTTCTCTTCTGCATTGTCCTACCACTTCACTGTCCACAGCATGGACGGACGAGAAGCGATAAACATTGACCTAAGAAACGCCATGTCTGAGATAGGTGTGTATTTGAACGTGGTCTTGTATATCTGTGCTTTTTCATGTCCTAGTTTTATTATTATTCACAGAAATAGTAGGCTTTGTGCATTGAGAGAAGACTGACCCAAATAAGAGTTCACTTAAATTTTGTTAGCAGTCTAAGTCTCATCACTTGCAAGAGACTACTAATGTACTTACTCTGTCAATCAATTTTTCTGGTTAAAAATAATAATTTTAAATTTTCAGGATTGTTCTTTAAAAGTTTATGCTGAATTCAGTAGGCTGGTAATCATTCATTCACTTGTTTCTTATCCTAGTTTTTTTTTTTAACTTTTATTTAGTAAATATAAATTTCCAAAGTACAGTTTATGGATTACAATGACTTCCCCCCCATAACTTCCCTCCCTCTTGCACCCCTCCCATCTCCCATTCCCTCTCCCATTCTATTCACATCAAGATTCATTTTCAATTATCTTTATATACAGAAGATTGATTCAGTATATATTAAATAAAGATTTCATCAGTTTGCACCCACACAGAAACACAAAGTGTAAAATACTGTTTCAGTAGTTTTCACTTCCCTGTAATCGTAAATCATAGGGTTCTGTATA
The DNA here is from genome assembly GCF_964237555.1 of Oryctolagus cuniculus. Lineage (NCBI taxonomy): Eukaryota > Metazoa > Chordata > Mammalia > Lagomorpha > Leporidae > Oryctolagus > Oryctolagus cuniculus. Next base: position 98,939,363 of record NC_091439.1, on the reverse strand, counting down.
CATTGCATGTGGCAAGGAATACAGATGGAGTGCAGCCAGTAAATACAATGGAAGTGTCCTATTTTGTCAGCAACTTCTCCAGTTCCTGATGGCTCTATATCTTGGTGAAACTCCAGGGCAACATTTTCATTTCTCAGAGACCTATGATGCTATTTCTTAGTTAAACTCTCCAGGAAACAAAAACAAACAAAAAATACCCAGAGGGACTGGTGCCGTGGAGCACTAGGTTAATCCTCCAGCTTCAGCACCGGCATCCCATATGGGCGCTGGTTCTAGTCCCACTTGCTCTTCTTCTAGTCCAGCTCTCTGCTGTGTCCCGGGAGGGCAGTGGAGGATGGCCCAAGTGCTTGGGCCCTTGCACCCACATGCGAGACCAGGAAGAAGCACCTGGCTCCTGGCTTTGGATCGGCACAGCACCGGCCTTTGCAGCCAATTGGGGAATGAACCAATGTGAGGAAGACCTTTCTCTCTGTCTCTCTCTCTCTCACTGTCTGTAACTCTGCCCGTCAAATAAATAAATTAACAAAATATTACCCAGAAACCAAAAAATAAAGTTGACAAGCATTTACTGTGCAAATTAAGCAATAATCTCAAAATTGGAAAAGGAAATGTTGCTACTATACATATAGCTTTCTCAGAGCCACTATTTAGAGCTACATTTGCCATTATGGTGGGAGGAGACCAAAGGATAAGACTACCAACTATGGCTTAAATATTACAAGTGACATCCTTCATATTCTCATTAGAGTGTCTATAATGTGTGGGGCTTGCTTTCACCATGACATACTTGTCATATGTGATTTTATCCACTGTAATGTAGTTGACACCATGAAAATAGGGAGCAACAAATGTCATAATGTTTGTCCCAAAAGTTTAAACTGAATTTTAAAAACATCACTTGACTCCCTTTGGGACTCCATTGTTTGAAACCCTTGATCTTATTAGTTCAAGTAAGAAAGAAACTTAGAATGTAAGAACTGTTGTTAGGGGTCAGCACTGGGCATGGTGTGTAAAGCCGCCACCCGCAGCACAGGCATCTCATACACCTGCCAGTTCATGGAAGTAGCCCATCAGAAGGGCTACTCTCCTTCTGATCTAGATCCCTGCCAATGACCTGGGAAAAGCAGCGGAACATGGCCCAAGTGTTTGGGGCCCTGCCAGCCACATCAGAGACCTGGATGAAGCTCTTGGCTCCTAGATTTGGCCTAACCCAGCTCTGGATATTGTGGCCATCTGAGGAGTGAATCAGAAGATGGGAGATCTCTCTCTGTCTCACCCTCCCTCTCTCTTTCAAAATAAATTAAGAAAATTTTAAAAATAAATAAAAAGTATTAGCTGCACAAGTGCAAAATTCTATATTATGAATTTTTTCATGATAAATGCGTCATTTAGTTTGATTCCATACCTTGTCAATTGTGAATAATAGTGAAATGAATATGGGAATACAGATACCTAGTTAAAATTAGGATTTCATTGTCTTTGGATATACAGTCAGTAGTGAGATTGCTGGAACATATGTTAGTTTCACTTTTAGAATTTTGAGGAACCTCCATACTGTTTTCTAGGAAAGCACTATTTTACATTCCCATAAAAATGTGTAAGTTTCCCTTTTCTACATCTTCTCTTTAATACTTATCTTTCTGCGTAAATCACCACGAATTTGAGTCTAAAATAATCACATATACCAAATAAAATTTGGGAATACTTGAAAATGCCCTGAAGGAGATACAATAACACTTTCCTTTAAAGATTATTTTATGTGAAAGCAGAGTTAACATAGTGGGGGGAAAGGAGGGGAGGGGAGAGAGAGAAAGGGATAGCTCAACCTTCCACTAGCTAGTTCACTTCCCAAATGGCCAGGGCTGAACCAGACCAAAGCTAGGAGCCAGGAGGTTCATTCAGGTCTCCCACATGAGTACAGGGGCCCAGGGACTTGAGCCATCTTCCACTTCTTTCCCAGGCATATTAGCAGGGAGCTGGCTAGGAAGGAGAGGAGCTGGGACTTGAACCGACACCCATAGGGGATGCCAGCATTGCAGATGGAAGTTCAACCTGCTATACCACAACGCCGGCTCCATTTTCAAAAACACTTAATATCTATATATTGAGATATGATTTCATAACTTGAATAGGAACATAGATATCTTCATTACTAAAATGAAAGACACTGATATATATATAAATTAAGAAATTGCATTGAAGATTAAATTAATGTATGTTTATTACACACACACACACGTAGGCGATTACATTCATTGTTTTTATTTCATCCAAACATCCTGAGTTCCTGTTGGTAATGACAGAAATACCAATTGCTCTGAAAAAAATCAGTTAGTTGATGGCTGGCCTAAATCAATAGAGGTTGCATATATCCATTCAAGAATACAATTTGCTTTTTGAAATTCAGGATGATAGCCACTTCTAAAATGTTACTTGTCCAGATAACCTCTTACTGTTATATTACAGCTACATTTTCTACCCTTGAAGTTGATGACAGTTCTGTTCTCAGAAATGTGACCACATATTGATTTAGGCTAATAGTTTTAAGTGTAATATTTAGTTAAAAGGCTTCCCTCATGGACAATAGAAGATGACTTGAGAACTTGTGGATGGGAGAATAATAATTTGCTAAATGAAATATATTGGCTTCAAAAGGTTTATCTTTCTAATTGCTAATCACATTATGAATATGTCATCAAGATATCAAGATAACTCATATTACCCTTCTCATGTTCTTAATATGGACATCAACAAATTGCATACAATCTAATTTCAGATTTCTTAACAGTGAGCCTGTGATGTCTAATGGAAACTTTATGTCTATACTAATGAGATTTCTATTAGAAATAACACCATCATTTCAAGAGAAAACTATGATGTTTTTAATATCTAGTTCTATGAGATCAAATGTATTTCAATATATGGTACTGCTCTGTCATATATTTTGAAGTAACCAGTTGGGAGATGTTAAAAGAGAAGGTTGTCATAATGCTTATGGAATAAACAAAACCTAAAATCATTAGAATGACAAGTCAGGAGAATGTATTCTCCCTGAAATTCATATGATCACCACAAATATTATCTGACATGTGAGAAATTCAAAAAGTTTGAATTCCATTGAAATACAATTGGATTTTTTTTCTAAAATTATGGTTTTGTTCAGGAGCCAGCTAATGTTTTATAAATCATACTTTGTATTGCATGTGCATTTTTCAAAACAACTTTATAATATGTATTAAAATAAAAGCATTATGATATAACTAAAACCTCAAATTTAAAAAAAGCTTACCTGTTCACTTTATACTGAGTTTTTAAAGATGCATTTATTAAATCGAGTGGCAGTTTGCAGACAGTGAGAGGGAGAGACAGAGTGGGGTCTTTCATCCACTGGTTCACTCCCCAAATGGCTACAACAGCTGGAGCTCAGCCAATTTGAAGCCAGGAGCCAGGATCCTCTTCTGGGTCTCTCTGGGTCTCTCATGCAGTTCCAGGGCCCAAGCAGTGAGTTGGATCAGAAGAGGAGCAGCTGGGACACGAACTGGTGCCCATATGGAATGCCAGCGCTGCAAGTGGAGGCTTAGTCCATGATGCCAGAGCACCAGCCCCTATACTGATTTTAAAAAGATTTATTTTATTTATTGACAGGTAGAGTGACAGAGAGAAAGGAAGAAATAGAAAAAGAGATCTTCCTACTGCTGGTTTACTCTCCAAATTGCCACAATGGCGAGGGCTGTGCTTGGCCAAAGCCAGAAGGCTTTGTGAGGATTGCAAGGGTCCAAGCATTTTACTTTCCCAGGGACATTAGCAGAGAGCTGACCTGAGAGCAGTCACTCAGGACTCAAACTGGGGTTCCAGTATGGGATGGTGACGACATAGGTGTCGCTCCCCCTCTTCGTGGAGGAGCAACACAGGACCCTGCGCTGTTCTTTCTTCTGCTCGGCCCTCCCCGGGTTTGCTGCTGGTTCTTCCCGGGTTGGCTACTATCCCTTCCACCTCCGTGGAAGGGCGGTTCCCCCTGCCACTTTCCCCATAGATGTTCCTGGTGCATGCCGGCTCTCTCCTCCTTTATAGTCCTCCTCCGCCAATCCTAACTTGGCTCCCCACACGCCGAGTACGCTGCTCTCCTCCAATCAGGAGCAAGTCCTACAGTTTATTAGTTGAACTGGAGGCAGCTGTGCGGAAGCTGTTTACTTCTCTCCCAGCGCCATATTGTGGGAGAGCAGATGCATAGAATAAGTCTTAATTCCAGTAACTCAGTCTAGTCCGGCTGCTCCCCACAATAGGTAAAAACTTAACCTGCTGTACCACAATGCTGGCCCCAATGTTTGCTTTATTCAAAACCTCAAGCATAAACTCATGCAAACTCACATGTTCAAACAGAGGAAAATAATACCCCTTTATCTATACCACTGCTAAGAGTTGAATCTTCAAAATAAAACTCTAAGATTATTTGTATTTAATTTCAACTAAGTTTGAAATCAACACCAGGGTTTAACATTTAATCAAAGAAAAATGTGCTATTGCTACTGTACAAAAATAATCAAAGGAGTTGGCATTTGGTACCATGGTTAAGAAGACATTTGGGATGCTCAAATCCCATATCAGAGTGCCTGAGTTCAAATCCTGGCTCTTCTGATCCAACATCCTGTTAATGTGAACCTCTGGAGACAGTAGATGATGGTTGAACTGTGTTGGGCTCCTGCCACCCATGTGGGAGACCTGGATGGAATTCCTGGCCCTTGCTTTGGCCTTGCCTTGACTTGGCTGTTGCAGGCATTACAAGAATGAACCAGGCAATGGGAGAGATCTCTCTCTGTCTTTCTCCTCCTCCCTTCCTGGTCTTTCAAATAAAATAAGTAAACAATTACAAAAATAACCACATTGAAGCTTGAGTGACCTTCTGGGGAATAGTGGTAATGACTAACATTCAAGTCTTGCCTTTGGAAAACTTGCAGTCTAGAAGGTAGGAAACTGAAGGTAATAAATTGAAGGATTTGCAATGGAAGTGACCCTCTTGCACTGAAGCTAGAAAGAGGCAGTGATAATTATTGTAGGAAAGGTAGTAAACCTCGAGTCCTCCTGCCCCAACACATAGTGAGAATGGTAATAAGACCCCAAAATTTCAAATTAATGGGCATTTCCCAAAGAAATCACATAAAAGCCCCACCGTAAAATTGAAACTAGTGTTTTGTTCTTTTCAAAAATTACTTTCTTGAGGGAAATTCAGTGAAAAGTGACTTTTCTGCCACACTGAAATTAGGAATGAGTCTAGCAGCATGCTCCTAATATATGCCACACTGTGCAGAGTACACTGAAAGTCAGTCTCAAGTGCCCGGTTCACCAAATTGTTTGGCCTTTGGGATGGAGAGAGTTTACTGGATTCCTAAACTATTAATTTGTCAGCCTCTGCTACAGTTAAAAAGAAAAGAGGGGGCCGGTGCTGTGGTGCAGTGGGTTAACATCCCAGCCTAAAGTGCCAGCATCTCATATGGGCACTGGTTCTAGTCTCAGCAGCTCCTCTTCTGATCTAGCTCTCTGCTATGGACTGGGATAGCAGTAGAAGATGGCCTCAGTCCTTGGGCCCCTGCACCTACGTGGGAGGCCCAGAAGAGGCTCCTGACTACTGACTTCAGATCTGCTCACCTCTGGCCGTTGTGGCCATTTGGGGAGTAAACCAATGAATGGAAGACCTCTCTCTGTCTCTACTTCTCTCTGTAACTCTTTCAAATAAATAAAAATAAATCTTAAAAAAAGAAATGAGACTTGACATAAGGAAATATATAGTTACCTAAGTAATAAAAATAAAAGGTATATATTAACTGGGGGCTGGTGCCGTGGCTCATCAGGGCAGGCTGTTGCCTGCAGCCATGGCATCCCATATGGGCACCTATTCGAGTCCCTCTTCCTCCACTTCTGATCCAACTCCCTACTAATGAGGTAGGGAAAACTTGTTTCACCCACACGGGGGATCTGAAAGAACCTCCTGGCTCCTGGCTTTGGCCTGGCCTGGCCCTGGCCTTTGCAGCCATCTGGGGAGTGAACCAGCAGATGGAAGCCCTCTCTGTCTCTTTTTCTCTTCCTTTGCTTGTAATTCTGCTTTTCAAATAAATAAATAAATATTTTTAAAAGAAGAATTATTATGAAAAGGTGTAAAAACCCCATGATTATATCATTATATTAGTATATAATAAAATGATGCACATTATATTACACAAGATTTTATTTTAATTATTTGTGATTGAAAATAAATCATTAGACATGCCTAATTTCCTTAAATGTTAATGTTAAACTACTAAATAAAATTAGAGGGGCAATGCTGTAATGCTGTTAATAACAGAATTAACTGGTTATCTTGTTTCCTTATTGATAAACCATGAAACAAGTAAATCAATGGTTTTTCTCATAACAGGATTTAACCATTACTAGACCAATTACTCTTAATAAAAACATATTGTCAAGAGAAACTAGCAACATGTTTCTTTTTGAAGAAATAAATACAAACAAAAGCAGCAAACAACTTTATATGCAAAGGACTTAGCAATAGATAGCCATTAACTTTTAACATAGTCCTAGAATTTCTAGATTTTCTGCTTATTCAGGATGAAAAATAACAGGACATTTCCAGGCATGGTTGGTAAATTAATCAAAAAAAGACTCAGCCAAATTCAGTTTTGTTGATGGCTTGGTTTGCCTAATCTGCTACTTGAACTATAAGAGGCAGAAGGCAAACATTAATATATTTTAAGACACATGGGAACCATCACTGTATGAATAAATGGGTAAGAGCACTTGTGAATGTGTTGGTATGCAAGCAATTTAAACGCCATAGGGATCTTACAAAACAGAGACTATTAAGAATTGGCTTTACATTTTGACACTGAAAACTAAACACAATATTTTACAAATGCTTCCTTGTAGAAGACCATAGAAACCAGAGCAATCACAGCTTTTCTGATCCTCCTAACCACCAGCTCAAATCCTGTTAGAATTTATTCCTGAGAGGAATCAGTTGCTTTGCATTTATTTATATATTTTGTACATAATCATAATGAACATCTTCTTTATCTAACTTCCTGAAGTTCATTTGCTATCTGCAATTTCCCAAAGGGAGGCATGTTAATTGTGGGTTTAGTATACAGTTATTTTGATTCAATGTTGTGCTAATAATCTTCAAAAGTAAAATCCAGGGGAAGGACTTTAAATGAACTTTAATTTGCAAATATATGCCCTCTTTCAATGAAAATTATATTAATTTCAAAATTGCCTATTTCACAAGCACTTATTGTCTGAGTATTTTAGATTACGCAAACTATTTTCACATATCTTTTGACATTTAAGGTAGTTACCTCTTTGAATGTTGATATTACACAACTCTTTATTATTATGTCTTCCTTGGACTATGGTCATTTATCAAATATCCCAAGTTTAATTACTTTCATTATAGATATATTACAGTATACTTTCCAAAATTATATGCAAGCAGTCACTGTAATTTTTTTTTAGTTTATTTAAAATAATAAAGCGAACCTAAAAACTAAAATTTTATCATGGATACATACATTTCTTTTTTATTGTTTATTTAATTATTTTTTAAAACTTTTATTTAGTAGATATAAATTCCAAAGTACAGTTTATGGATTAGAATGGCTTATTCGCCCCATAACTTCCCACCCACCCACCCACAACCCTCCCATCTCCTGCTCCCTCCCCATTCCATTCACATCAAGATTCATTTTCAATTACATTTATATAAAGAAGATCAATTTAGTATATATTAAGTAAAGATTTCATCAGTTTGCCCCCACACAGAACAAATTGCCAATACTGTTTGAGCACTAGTCATATCATTAATTCACATTGAACTACACATTAAAGACAGAGATCCTACATGGGGAGTAAGTGCACAGTGACACCTGTTGTTGACTTAACAAATTGACACTCTTGTTTAAGGAGTCAGCAATCTCCCCAGGCTCTAGTCATGAGTTGCCAAGGCCATGGAAGCCCCCTGAGCTTGCCAACTTTGATCTTATTTTGACAAGGCCATAGTCAAAGTGGAAGTTCTCTCCTCCCTTCAGAGAAAGGTACCTCCTTCTTTGATGGCCCGTTCTTTCCACTGGGATCTCATTCGCAGTGATCTTTCATTTAGGTCCTATTTTTTTTTCCAGAGTGTCTTGGCTTTACATGCCTAAAACACTCTCATGGGCTCTTCAGCCAGATCCGAACGCCTCAAGGGCCGATTCCAAGGCCAGAGTGCTGTTTAGGACAACTGCCATTCTATGAGTCGGCTGTGTATCCTGCTTCCCATGATGGATCGTTCTCTCCCTTTTTTATTCTATCATTTAGAATTAGCAGACACTAGCCTTGTTTATGTGATCCCTTTGACTCTTAGACCTGTCTTTATGGTCTATTGTGACCTGAAATCGATCACTTGGTCTAGTGAGGTGGCTTTGGTACATGCCACCTTGATGGGATTGTATTGGAATCCCATGGCACATATCTAACTCCACCACTTGGGGAAAGTCAGCTTTAGCATGTCCCAAATAGTACATCCCCTCCCTCTCTTAATACCCACTCTTATATTTAACAGGGATCACATTTCAGTTAACTTTAAACACCTAAGAATAATTGTGTGTTAATTACATAGCTCAACCAATGGTATTAAGTAGAACAAACAAAAATACTAAAAGGGATATAGTATTAAATTGTACATCAACAGTGATGATAAGGGCTGATGAAGTCACTGTTTCTCATAGTGTCCCTTTCACTTCAACAGGTTTCCTTTTTTGTGGTTGGTTAGTTGTCACCAATCAGGGCGAACATATGATATTTGTCCCTCTGGGACTGCTTATTTCACTCAGCATGATGATTTCCAGGTTCACCCATTTTGTTGCAAATGACCGGATTTCATTGTTTTTTTTTTTTTTTTTTTTTTTTTTTTTTTTTTTTTTTACTGCTGTATAGTATTCTATAGAGTACATGTCCCATAATTTCTTTATCAAGTCTACTGTTGATGGGCAATTGGGTTCATTTCAGCTCTTAGCTATTGTGAATTGAGCTGCAATAAACTTTAAGGAGCAGACTGCTTTTGTGCTTGCCAATTTAATTTCCTTTGAGTAAATTCCAAGGAGTGAGATGGCTGGGTTGAATATTAGGGTTATATTCAGGTTTCTGAGGAATCTCCAGACTGACTTCCTTAGTGGCTTAACCACTAAAGGGTTAGTGCCCCTTTTTCCCCACATCCTCACCAGCATCTGTTGTTGGTGGATTTCCGCATGTGAGCCATTCTCACCAGGGTAAGTTGAAATCTCACTGTGGTTTTGATTTGCATTTCCCTAATGGCTAGTGATCCTGAACATTTTTCATGTATCTGTTGGCCATTTGGATTTCCTCTTTTGAAAAATGTCTATTGAGGTCCTTGGCCCATCTCTTAAGTGGGTTGTTTGTTTTGATGTTGTGGAGTTTCTTGATCTCTCTGTAGATTCTGGTTATTAACCCTTTATCTGTTGCATAGTTTGCAAATATTTTTTCCCATTCTGTCAGTTGCCTCTTCACTTTCCTGACTGTTTCTTTTGAAGTACAGAAACTTCTCAATTTGATGCAATCCCAAATGTTAATTTTGGCTTTCACTGCCTGTGCTTCCAGGTTCTTTTCCAAGAAGTCTTTGACTGTGCCTTTATCTTGCAGGGTTTCTCCAATGTTCCCTAATAATTTGATGGTGTCTGGTCATAGATTTAGTTCTTTAATCCATGTTGAGTGGATTCCTGAGTAAGGTGAAACGTGATTCTGCACGTGGAAATCCAATTTTCCCAGCACCATTTATTGAATAGACTGTCCTTGAGCAGGAATTGGTTTTAGATCCTTGATCAAATATAAGTTGGCTGTAGATGTTTGGATTGATTTCTGGTGTTTCAATTCTGTTCCATTGGTATATCCGTCTGTTTCTGTACCAGTACCATACTGTTTTGATTACAACTGCCTGTAGTATGCCCTGAAATCGGGTATTTTGATGCTTTTGGCTTTGTTTTTGTTGTACAAGACTGCTTTAGCTATTCGAGGTCTCCTGTGTCTCCATATGAATTTCAGCATCGATTTTTACAGATCTGAGAAGAATGTCTTTGGTATTTTGATTGGCATCACATTGAATCTATAAATTGCTTTTGGGAGAATAGACATTTTGATGATATTGATTCTTCCAATCCATGAGCATGGAAGATTTTTCCATTTTTTGGTATCCTCTTCTATTTCTTTCATTAAAATTTTGTAATTCTCATTGTAGAGATCTTTAACATTCTTGTTTAAGTTTATTGCAAGGTATTTGATTGTTTTTGTGGCTATTGTGAATGGGATTGATCTTAGAAGTTCTTCCTCAGCCGTGGCATTGCCTGTATATACAAAGGCTGTTGACACTTGTGCATTGATTTTATATCCTTCTACTTTGCCAAACTCTTCTATGAGTTCCAATCGTCTCTTAGTAGAGTTCTTTGGATCCCCTAAATAAAGAATCATATCATCTGCAAAGGGGGATAGTTGAGTTTTTCCTTCCCAATTTGTATCCCTTTAATTTCTTTTTCTTGCCTAATAGCTCTGGCTAAATTTCGAGAACTATGTTGAATAGCAGTGGTGAGAGTGGGCATCCCTGTCTGGTACCAGATCTCAGTGGAAATGCTTCCAACTTTTGTCCATTCAATGGGATGCTGGCTGTGATTTTTTTCATGAATTGCTTTGATTGTATTGTGGAATGTTCCTTCCATACCCAGTTTGCTTAGGGTTTTCATCATGAAAGGGTGTTGTATTTTGTCAAATGCTTTTTCTGCATCTATTGAGATAATCATATGGTTTCTCTTCTGCAGTTTGTTAATGTGGTGTATCACATTGATTGTGAACATTGAACCATTTCTGCATACCAGGGATAAATCCCACTTGGTCTGGTGGATGATCTTTCTGATGTGTTGTTGCATTCTATTGGCGAGAATTTTATTGAGGATTTTTGCATCTATGTTCATCAGGGATATTGGTCTGTAATTCTCTTTCAATGCTGCATCTTTTTCTCTTAGGAATTAAGGTGATGGTGGCTTCATAGAAAGAATTTGGGAGGATTCCCTCTTTTTCGATTGTTCTGAATAGTTTGAGAAGAATTGGAGTTAGTTCTTCTTTAAATGTCTGATAGAATTCAGCAGTGAATCCATCTGGTCCTGGGCTTTTCTTTGTTGGGAGGGCCTTTATTACTCTTTCAATTTTTGACCAGTTATGGGTCTATTTAGGATTTCTATGTCTTTCTTGTTCAATTTAGGTAGGTTGTATGTGTCCAGGAATCTATCCATTTCTAATAGATTGCCCTGTTTACTGGCATACAAGTCCTTGTAGTAATTTCTGATGATTCTTTTTAGTCCTGTAGTGTCTGTTGTTACATTTCCTTTTTCATCTCTAATTTTATTGATTTGAGTCTTTTCTCTTTTTTTTTTTTTTTAGTTAGTTGGGCCAATGGGGTGTCAATTCTATTTATTTTTTCAAAAAACCAGCTTCTAGTTCGGCTGATTTTTTGTAATGTTTTTAGATTCATTCCTGTTGATTTCTTCTCTGATTTTAATTATTTCTCTTCTGCTAGATTTGGGTCATGTTTGCTCCAGTTTTTCTAGATCCTTGAGATGCATTGAAAGCTCATTCATTTGGTGCCTTTCCAATTTCTTGATGTAGGCACCTATTGCTTTAAATTTTCCTCTTAGCACTGCTTTTGCTGTATTCCATAAGTTTTGATATGTTGTGCTGTTGTCCTCATTTACTTCCAGAAAGTTTTTGATTTCTCTTTTAATTTCTTCAATGACCCAGTGTTCATTCAGGAGCATGTTGTTCAATCTCCATGTGTTCGCGTATGCTCTAGGGATTCCTGAGTTGCTAATTTCCAACTTCATTCCACTGTGGTCTGAGAAGCTGCATGGTATGATTCTAATTCTTTTGAATTTTCTGAGACTTGCTTTATGGCCTAGTATGTGGTCAATCCTAGAGAAGGTTCCATGTACTGCTGAGAAGAATGTAAATTCTTTATGTGTAGGATGAAAAGTTCTGTGGATATCTGTTAGATCCATTTGGGAAATGGTTTCGTTTAAATATACTGTTTCCTTGTTGATCTTCTGTCCGGATGATCTGTCTTTCTGAGAGTGGAGTATTGAAGTCCCCTCGTACTATTGTATTGGAATCTAAGTCTCCCTTTAAGTCCCTTAACATATCTTTAAAAAAAAAACTGTTGCCCTGTAATTAGGTGCATATGCATTGAGAATCATCATATCTTCCTGTTGAATTGATCCCTTAATCTTTATATAGTGCCCCTCTTTGTGTCTCTTAACAGTTTTTCCATTAAAGTTTATTTTGTCTGATATTAAGATGGCTGCGCCTGCACTTTTTTCATTTTCCAGCCTTTTACTTTCAGTCTGCATGTATCTTTGTTGGAAAGATTTGTTTCTTGTAAGCAGCAAATAGATGGGTTTTGTACCTTAACCCAATCAGCCAATCTGTGCCTTTTAACTGGAGAGTTTATGTTCAATGTGACTAATGATAAGTGGTAACTTTGCCCTGCCATTTTCCCAAAGATATTTTCTAATATATCCTTTGAACTTCCTGTGATCTTTTGCTTTGAGGTTTCCTTCCTTTATGTTCTTTCATACTGATGACCATGTTTTTATGTTTCTGTGTGTAACACATCTTTAAGCATCTTTTGCAGGGCTGGATGAGTGGCAACAAATTCTTTCAATTTCTGTTTGCTATGAAAGGTCTTTATTTCACCTTAATCACAAATGAGAGCTTAGCAGGATTAATATTCTGGGCTGGCAGTTTTTCTGTCTTAGCACCTGGGCACTTTCTCACCATTCCCTCCTAGCCTGTAGGGTTTCTGCTGAGAAGTCAGCTGTGAGTCTGATTGGAGATCCTCTGAGAGTAATTTGACGTTTCTCTCTTGCACATTTTAGGATCTTTTCTTTATGTTTCACTGTGGTGAGTTTAATTACAATGTGTCGTGGTGAGGATCTCTTATGGTCATGTTTACTGGGGTTTCTATGAGCTTCCTGTACTAGGATGTCTCTGTCCTTCTCCAAACCCAGAAAGTTCACTGCTAGTATCTCACTAAAAAGGCCTTCTAATCCTTTCTCTCTCTCCATGCCTTCAGGAACTCCTAGAACTCGAATGTTGGGTTTTTAAATAGTATCCTATAGATTCCCAACAATATTTTTTAGATTTCTAATTTCCTATTCTTTTCTTTGGTTAGGTTGTATAATTCCCTGTGCTCTGTCTTCTAAGTCCGATATTCTCTCTTCTTTCTCACTGATTCTGTTTTTAAGGCTCTCTAATGTGTTTGTCATTTTATCTATTAAGTTCTTCATTTCATTTTGATTTCTCTTCACTATCACACTTTCCTGTTCTACTAGTTTCTGTGTTTCATTTTGATTTCTCCGTAAGATTTCATTTTCATGAGAGTGATTTTCTATCCTGTCCAGTAAGGATTTCTGTAGTTTAAGAATTTGTTTTTGAAAACTTCTAAATGTTCTTATCATAAATTTTATGAAATCGTATCTTGTATTTCTTCCATCTCATCATCCTCATAATGTTGGCTTGGGGTGTCTTGTTCATTTGGGGGCGTCATAATGTCTTCCTTGATCTTGTTCCCTTGGTTTTTGTGTTTGTTGCTTGGCATTGTGGAGATATTCTTTGAATTCTTCCCTCGCTGTTGTGTTTTTTTTCTTGTTATACTATGACTGTGTTAAGTGGACTTTCTGCTTTTAGAGGAGCCTTAGAGGCTTGAGATGGGTGTGGCCAGAGAGCTTTGCTTGGTTCTTCAGGTTTAAGGGTGTGCCAAATGTGACATACTCAGGTTAGGCGTGGTAAATCTCTCTCTTTATTTGTTTATTTATATATATTTTTTTGATTCAGGAGGGAAGTAATACCACATAGCTGAGTGGAATTGATGGTAGTCAGCTTCAGATCTCTGCCTTCTTTGGGTATATCATTCGTCTGCTTTTTCCCCAGGACCACAAAAGAATCTGTTCTGCCCTCAGTATGGGCTCAAATTCTCCTGCAGTCTCCCATCAGGTTGACAAGGTTACCAAATTGTAACGTCTCTGGAGAGTACTCACATGAACTCCATGAATTCTCTCACCCACCGTCTCTTTTTTCACCACCTCAGTTCATTAGCTCCAGCCTTTCACTAAGTCCTAACCTCCTGTTATTTCACCCCACCCCCCCCAGAGTCAGGTTTTTCTGTTTGACTGGGGGCGGGCACAGCCCTCAGGCCGCGCACAGCCCTGAGGTCGCTCGTGCACCTTTTACGTAAATCCAAAATCCAAAATGGCTCCTGTTCTTTGTCTCTGGCTTGCCTTTGCGAGGTGGGCGGAGAGAGACCATACTGGTCCCTTTTTTTTTTCCTCTCTCCTGTAGTTAGTCTAGTGAACTTTCCCCAGCGGGGCTGCAAGCCAGTTTCCCCACAGATGTCTCTGGTTACAGAGTTCACCTCCCCTTCCAGCACAGATGCGTAGACTCCGCTGTTTGGCTTCCGTGAGCATCCTTGCTCTCCCTGCAGGTCATCCATGTCACATCCACTAGATCAGGAAGAGTTTCCTCTGCAATTTTTTCCCTGAGCCTTTCCTGAGATTACCATAATTCCACTTTTATTAACCTATCTTTCCCTGGACTATCAGTGTGTGTCCTCTCCATTCCGCCATCTTGGCTCCATCCCCCGGTTACATACATTTCAAATATATTATATTTGATTGATCCCCTTGTACCATTGAAACCTAGCTGATATTATGAGGAAATTCAGGACAGACAGAAATTTGACACAGATAAATGGCCAAAGAAGGTCACTGTTCTCATTTACTTCACGGAAAACTTCTTCCCTGATGCCAAATGTCAAAGATTTAAAGATTTATGGGTAAAATTTATTTTACAATTATCTCCTAGAAGTACATTCATTTCCTTGAAAAACTGGTAAAAATTGTCTCTCATTCTCTTTCTCTTCCTCATATATATGCTTATATGTATGAGCATATGAAACATTATGTATAGTATATAACGTCATATCTGATGTTTTACATGATTATCTCTATTATGTCCATATTATAACTGCATGTTTGCTTTCAATGGATCTTTAAATTCTGTATATTTTAATACTTCATTATTTTTGTTAAACATACATTTAAGAAAAATAAGTTACCTGTACACACATGAGCAGATAATTTGTATCATTCTTGTATCTAAGACTCAAAAAAGAATATCAAAATACATTTTTCAAAAGCTCAAGAAATGTTTTATCAAATCACAAGTAGATGCCGAGTTTACCATTCCAGCCCCCTGTTCAAAGTTTTATGACAACATATCAACCTAACAGAACATGTCAAATGTCAAGAATTGTAAAATTTATTGAATTAGATCTTTCTTTTAACTAAAATGATACAGATCAAAATATATTAAATATATACAAATAAGTTATAAAATTTGGTTGCATAGTTGTTCATGATATTATTTTAAAAACTTTTTTAAAGTTTTTAAAATATATTTAAGGTATATAAATTTCATGTATTTCATATATACAGATTTATATATACAGATTTACCCTACCTTCCCTCCCACACACTCTCCCACCCTTCTTCCTCCTCCCTCTTCTACTCCCACTTTTAATTTTTACAGAGATCTATTTTCAGTTTACTTTAGACTAATAAGAAATCATACATTTGGTACATTAAATTTTTGAACACTTGAAGTCACTTAAAGAAAACTTTATGTGAGGAGCAACTTGGACTAGACTGTTACTGGAATTAAGACTTATTCTATGCATCTGCTCTCCCACAATATGGCGCTGGGAGAGGAGGAAACAGCTTCTATGCAGCTGCCTCCAGTTCAACCAATAAGCAGCAGGACCTGCTCCTGATTGGAGGAGAGCAGTGTACTCGGCGTGTGGGTAGCAGAGTTGGGATTGGTGGAAGAGGACTATAAAGGAGGAGAGAGAGAACATGCACCAGGAACATCTATGGGGAACATCTAAGAGGAACACCTGTGCAGCCCCCGAGAGAGCCGGCCGGCGGTGTGCCGCTCCCCCGCGGAAGTGGGGAAAGTGGCAGGGGGAACCGCCCTTCCACGGAGGTGGAAGGGACGGTAGCCAACCCGGGAAGAACCAGCAGCAAACCCGGGGAGGGCCGAGCAGACGAAAGAACAGCGCAGGGTCCTGTGTCGTTCCTCCACGAAGAGGGGGAGCGACATAATGGTGCCGTGACTCGGATAGGAAACCTAGGAGGGAAGAAGCGGGAAAATACCGGAGAGAGAGACTAGCAAAGAGCCTCGGGGAAAGCCGGACGGAAAAGGTACCAGAAGAATCTATTGAAAGTCTAGGCATAGACTCGGATACAGACTGTGGGAAAGAAGCTGGGAGAAATCTCTAAGGTTGAAAGCGAAAGTGAAACCTAGAAGAAACTTAGACTCGGACACGGACTGTGGGGAGAAGCCAGGAAAAATGAGAGGGGAATATTGTTGGAAGAAAAGTTAGGAAACATACCAGGTAGAGAAAAATGTTAGGGAAAATGAAGCTGCGGGGGCAGGCTGAGGCGGAGACGTAAGCTATGTTGGGATTCGTTAAGTCAGCCCGGGGAACAAGGGGCGAAAATATGGAGCTAGAGGCGGAGACGTGGGCCAGGTTGGAATCCGTCAGATTAGCCCGGGGAGCAAAAGACGGGAAGCCAAACCGTAAGGCGGAAACGTAGGCTAGGTTGAATTCACCAGGTTAGCCCGGGGAACTTAGACTGAATACCAGTGGCAGAAACGTGAGCTAGGCTGTGTGACTCGCGGAAGCCGCCGCGCGCAAAGAGAGCACGTGGGGAACAAATGGGGAGAGCGCACGGGGCGTGAGTAGGAAACATGGGGCTAGCGCGAAGGCCGTGGTGCGGGAGCAAAGGGAAGCCGCCCCGGGGCGAGGCGCCGAGAAGCAGCCTCGGGGCGGGCGCCGGGAAGCCGCGGGGATAAGAGAAACAGAAGTTTAGAAGTAAAATGAGAGAAATAGGAATGCTGGCAGATAGAAGTAAAATGGGAGAAATAGGAATGCCCGGAGATAGAGAAATAGAGAAAAATAAGGCCTCCCCACAACATAACAACGAGAGAGCTTGGATTCGGTCTGCCTGATTAGTAAGATGATAAGCACCTGTGGGCAGCTGCAGGTCACCGAAGACAGGCACGAATTAACATCAATAAGTCTCCCCACAAGACAGCAATGAGAAGGCTTGGATTCGGTTTGCCTGATTGGTAGGGCTTGTAAGCACCTGCAGGCAGTTCTAGCAGAGCAGAGCATGCCGCTGCAGGGCACCAAACACAGGCACGCATCAGCGCTCCTGATTGGAGGAGAGCAGCGTACTCGGCGTGTGGGTAGCAGAGTTGGGATTGGTGGAAGAGGACTATAAAGGAGGAGAGAGACAACATGCACCAGGAACATCTATCTGAAGGAACACTTGAGCAGCCCCCGAGAGAGCCGGCCGGCGGTGTTCCGCTCCCCCGCGGAAGTGGGGAAAGTGGCAGGGGGAACCGCCCTTCCACGGAGGTGGAAGGGACGGTAGCCAACCCGGGAAGAACCAGCAGCAAACCCGGGGAGGGCCGAGCAGACAAAAGAACAGCGCAGGGTCCTGTGTCGTTCCTCCACGAAGAGGGGGAGTGACATAATGGTGCTGTGACTCGGATATGAAGCCTAGGCAGGGTTTAGTGTCGTTCCTCCATGAAGAGGGGGAGCAACACTTTAAGATAAACTGTATATGTTGGCATTTATATTGTTATTTTTAATTTAATATTTGAGCATATTAAAAAATAGACTTAACGAACAAGGTAGATCATGGGTATGAAGTAGCATAAATAGATACAGGGAAGCTTCTCTGTTAAGGAACAAAACACATGACAAGCTTCTGCTCTCAGAAAAGGACATGAACACACGTTTATTTCTGACTTGCAATGCATTGCCTGCCTTCCTCCAGGTACATTGGTTTGTAAGAAACAAATGCTATGTGTTCTTGTGATGCCTCTTAATTAATAGACCTACTAAGAGTACCAACGTCATATATTAATTCATTTCACTTTTCCTCCTGACAAAATATGGCAAGGCAACAGGATGCACACAGGATCCATAATTGAATCAAAGAGAAGGTCAGCCCTGTGCTATTTTCACACTGTTACTGATAGATATGTTTTCTATCTTATTGCTGGCCTTACTCCTGGGATATTTTTCATGTCTAAACACAAACAATATATCAAGAGTATACATTGGGGTCCAAAGAGAAACTTTATTCAGTAAGAAATATCTTAAAACTATTGGATATGTTTTACAAATGAGTTCTTATAGAAAATAAGATTTCATTAGTTAGGAAGAAAAATTGACAAAAAGGCAGTACTCTAACACTATTTTGGCAGAAGCTGTATCAGTAATGCATTGTTTGTTTACAGGAAGTGCTATAAAATACAGAAGTAAAAGGCACAGCTATTTATTATTTTTCCCTTGAGCAAGGCAGACTAAGTATCTTTCAACATATTTCACTCCTTTGGCACTTTTAGTTAATGTATTTACCTAGCACATTTCAGCTCAAAACCAATATCTGCTTTCTGTCTCACTTTATTATAATATTGAGACAAAGCAAAAATAATTATTACGAGGTAAACTACTCATATTTTCTGTATCACCTATGTGGTACAAAATATCTAAATCTTGGATTACATAAGGGAAATTAACAAAAAAGTTATGAAAGTATCTATATGCATAATCAATGCCTACAGTCATAGAGGAAAACAACACAATTATTCCACAGCCAAAGAAGTAGCATTTCTAGTTTCCCATTGTGTAGAGGAAGGAACAAGAGTTTAGATAATTAACTTAGCATACTGAAATCTCTGACATCGAACTTGAAGAAGAAAGTTGAACACATTTGCATGTATTGAATGCATAAATTTGAGGTAAAGTCTGAAATTGGACTTGTGTGTATTTATTTTACAATTTTGTATCAAATGCACCCTTCATGCCAGGCAATGGTCCAGACAAAAATATCTACCATTGTGGAGCTTAAAACAGATCACATAATTCACTAAAATGTGGTACATGCTCAAGCAGAGAGAGAGAGAGAGAGAGAGAGAGAGAGAGGAGAAGGAGGAGGAAAAATAGACACAGTGAAAGCTAAGATCCTAGAGGAGAAGGCAATGGTGCAGATACTTGGGAAAGACTCTAAGAAGATCTTTAAAAATCCCACAGAAGGAATCTAACGTGAGTGATTTTACACCTGCTGCTTTCTCATCCCCTTCAGCTACTTCCACCAATGTCGCCTTTTTGGTATTCTTGTCAGATTTTTGTCTATTCTTCCAATATTTGCTCAGATTTCACCTCTTCAATGATAATTTTTCATTCCTTCTTTTAACTCTACCCTCCACAAGCTATTTATTTATTTATTTATTTAGATAGAGAGAGAGAGAGAGAAAGAGAGATCTTCCTTCTGTTAGTTCACTCTCCAAATATAAGAGCCAGGGCCGGCGCTGCAGCGGCTCACTAGGCTAATCCTCCGCCTGCGGTGCCAGCACTCTGGGTTCTAGTCCTAGTTGGGGCACCGGTTCTGTCCCGGTTGCTCCTCTTCCAGGCCAGCTCTCTGCTGTGGCCCGGGAAGGCAGTGGAGGATGGCCTGGGTGCTTGGGCCCTGCACCCCATGGGAAACCGGGAAGAAGCAACTGGCTCCTGGCTTTGGATCGGCGCAGCATGCTGGCCATGGCGGCCATCTGGGGAGTGAACCAACAGAAAGGAGACCTTTTTCTCTGTCTCTCTCTCTCTCACTATCTAAATCTGCCTGTCTATATATATATATATATATATATATGAGCCAGGACTGGGCCAAGAACTCAGTCCAAGTTTCCATAATGGGTGGCAGGGGCCCTAGTCATTGAGCATCACCTGCTACCTCCCAAAGTGCACATTATCAGGGAATTTGAATCAAAAGTGGATGCATGATGGAATGCAGGCACTCCAGGATGGGGTGCAGACATCCTAAGCAGCGTCATAATTGCTCCACCAAGTTACCTGCCACTCAGATCTTTGAGTTCATTATTTTTTCCACTTTTGACAACGTAAAAAATTACAAATTTTACCCCCTTAATTGGCTTGTTGTCTGTCTTCCTCAACTAAAATATAAGTTCATGAAGGCATAAAATTCTTCCTCTCTTGTTCTTTCCTTTTTTCTTTCTCTTTTCTCTGCCTTCCTTCCTTCCTTCCTTCCTTCCTTCCTCTTTCCTTCTTTCTTTTTCTTTCTTTCTTTCTTGCTTTTCTTTCTTGCTTTTTCTTTCCCTTTCTTTTTTCTTTCTTTCCTCCCTCCCTCCCTCCCTCCCTCCCTTCCTTCTTTCCTTCTTTCTCCTTCCTTCTTCTCCTTCCTTCCTTCTTCTTCCTTCCTTCTCCTACTGCTGTGGCTCTACCAGTTGAATGGCATTTAGAATTAACAAAGATTCAGCAAATATTCATTGAGTTAATAAGTTAATCAAACTATCACCCATGAAGCATCCATTATCTTCACTTTTATGGAAATCAGCCATAATATATCATGTATGTTCCCTCCTAAATATCTGTCTAATCTGCATATCTCCATATCTCCTGTAATCCAGACACCATCTTCTTTCATCTCAACCACTGGTACACTGTCCTACTAGTCTCTGTGTCTCCCTTTGTCCTCTACAAATCTGATCTCTTCACTTCAGGCAGAAGAAATGTTAAAATGCATACGGGATGAAGTTATTTCCATGTTTAAATTCCCCAGTGAAGTCCTATGGGTCAAAATTTAAGGTTCCAAATCCACTGTGATGGGCACATGCCAATACCCTCAGCATCCTGTTTTGCCATCTGCATGGTTTTCTTCCTTCAGAGAAATGTTGACATTTTTCCATTGACTAAATTCATAATGTTTTTGCTTTTCCATTCAGTTTTGAACATAACAAACCTACTCCTAGAATACAAGGAACCTTAAAATAGCTCATGAAAAATATGAATTATAAAAAATGCATAGATATCTTAAAAATGTTTGCACCATAAAAATTCCCTTTTTACCTCATTGCCCCATAAACGTCATAAAGTTCTCTCATCTACTTACTTCTCTTCACCAATTCGCTGCTTTTGGGTCGATTAATTCTCTCAGGAAAGTGTTCTCTAACCGCTAGAAGTGTGACTTGCGATGTTACACAGATCCCTAAGCTTCTCTTTCATTGCACTTGCATCAGCTTGTAAATATATATTTGACAGCTTAATAATTTCTGTCTTCTGGACTGGACTGTATGCCTGGTGAGTATGGAAATCATTCCTGCTACGTTCACCTATTTGTCCCTGGCATATTGCATAGGATAGATGCTCAAAAGTAAAAACAGAAGAACAAAGACTAATCATACTGGATTTCCCCCAAATAGTGACTGATATAATAAAAGAAAAATGAGGCATAATTAAAAGTGGCATTCTTTGAAAGGAAGGACTATCCAGCTGAGTCAGTATCTTCTGATGCTAGTTCAGTGCCCATTGAGATAGGGGAGTTGAATAATGCTCAAATTGGAATAGCATTTGAAATAAATCAGTAAGTAAAACTTGTGAAACATGTAAGACCAAACATAAGAAATATATAAATCTAATTGAGTACTTAATGTATTTTTCCTTTTTTCATTATGCCTGACATTTCTGAAACTGAGTTTTGTTACAGTCCATTAGACTACTGCTACATGCTAGTATGATGAGATCACAATGAGATGCACAGCATAACATTTTTAGCATGAACAATGCAAATTACAAGATTGCACAGAGAATGTGTTGTGGAGATTGTTTCGGCGTGGCCTTGATGCTTGCTGTTTGTAAGCAGGTAGCCTGTTGTGATGGAGTGAGATGGAATTGGTGCCCGATCATTGGAGAAAGTTGTAACGATGTATGAAATGAAAAATCCCTGCCCACTCAGGGCAAAAAGAACAGAAACCCTCCCTAGCAATCACTACTATGCTATTTTCTCTAAAATATCATTCAACTGCAGAGAATAGAAAGTCTATAGCACAGCCAAAACTTGCACTTTATTAGAGAATGTGTGTGTGTGTGTGTGTGTGTGTGTGTGTGAGAGAGAGAGAGAGAGAGAGAGAGGGAGAGAAAGAGAAAGAGAAATTTTGGGGGGATTTGGAAAAATTCCTTGTGCAAGTGAAGTTTTCTTTTATCTATTTTTTTTTACCATAAATATATCCACATTTAAACAAGTAAGCTCCAACATTAACACGAGCGTGCATTTATTTGCATATGCACACACACGTACACCACAGAAAACAGCCTATCTACATTAAATATTTCTAAGGAACTACTCTATTATTTCTTTCCCAATGCCTGTGATAGAAGAGATGTTCATTCACTAAATCATTCATTAAGCAATTATTTACTGAAAATTACTATATGTCATGCACAGAACTCAGCATGGTGGTACAAATGAGCAAAACCGCAAACACCTCTGCTTTCCTGTGATTCTACCTCATACAATGAGAATATGTTGTTTGCAGGAAGAGCAGGGAGCAGAATAAACTAGAAAAATGAGTAGACAGTAGGCGAAATACCACTGTGCTACTATAATAAATACATTGGCCAACAAAGCTCTACCTGTGAAGTCCTTTGAGAAAAGTCTTAAAGGAAGCAAGGGAACAAGCCATCCTATCCCACTGTTAAGCACAGTAATAAAAACAGGGGTGTTAGGATAGTGACTCCTGTGTTGGAGAACACCAGTGATAGCCCTGAGTGCTTGCCAAGTGAACTTAAAAAGAATTTGGAAGAGGAGGCCAGAGTGTTAACAGCAAGAGGCAGCTCACATAGGGAATTATATGGTATTGTAAGATCTTCATTTAAAAATGAGAAGCCATTAGAAGATCTAGAGGCAGACAGATGAACAATCAGGAGTCTGTGTTGTGTCACCCTGGGTTCTTTACAGCAAGTTGAATAACAGTCAGAGATTACAGAGTCAGGGGAGATGGAATGATATCTTGCCCTAGGATAATAGCAGTAGAGAAGGCAAGAGACTTGAAATCTTAAAACACAGGAAAGACTGAAAATAACCTAAAGTTATTTCAAATGAGTAATATAACCACATGGAAAAAGGAAAAAAAAATACTAATTCAGAGAACTTTTAAACATAGGATTTTAATAGCATCTTTCCAAACTAATGACAGAAAGAATTTTAAACAATTATGAAACCTTAGGTTTAGCAGGTTTATTTGGTCCCCAACAAAATACTGAAGTTAGTGTAATGGTGGCCAATTCTCTCATTTTGGGAGAAGGATGTTACACATACAAAAGGGAGAGGGGGCTCTACAGTAAACCTTATGTTCTTGGATTGCATCAACTTAAACTCAAATAAACATAGAATTAGACGGTGATATAAACACACTCACGTTTGCTGGGCCATTTTCCCCTCATGAGAGGACAGAGAAACAAGGAGATCCAGATGTTTATATGTAAATATTCCTTGCCACTAAGACTGAAGGACCATGGAGGGATTACTCCAGAGCTGGATAATAAAGAGCAAATGTTGGGGGCAGGCTTTTGGCTTAGCAGCTAAGATGCAGATTAACGCCAGTGTTCCGCATCAGAGTGCCTGGCTTGGCTCCTGGCTCTGGCTCCTGACTCCAGTACCTTGATAACATTGACCCTGGAAGCGATGGCTTCAGCTACTGGTGTCCTGCCACACTTACAGGAGACCTAAATTGTATTGCTGGCTCCTGAATCTGGCTCTGGCCCTAGCCCCTGCTTTGGGTATTTGGGGAGTAAACTAGCAGATGAAAACACTCTTTCTCTTTCTCTCTCTCCCCCCATCTCTCTCACTCAAATAAATCAATAAAAAATTAAAAAGCAAGTGTTGAAGGACTGACAGGAACAAGTCAATCTAAAGGGACTCTTACTGCCCAAATCAAAGAACATGATAAATAATAATGGTAATGCATAATAATCCATAGACTAAACTAAGAATCTATTAGTCAATCATAATCCAAAAATAAACTTAACCAGTTAATTAATGGAGGAAAATGGAAAATCATTTCCTTACAGTAAACTTTCAACTAATTAACCAATAAATGCAGAAGACAGGATGTCATTAATTCATCACCATTTGGCAATCATCAGGGTTGGGTTATAATTGATTCAGTCAGGAATCATTGATGGAAGCTAAAAACAGTAAGTGAAAGTTTGATGAGGAACAGGATGTTCACATAGTCTCAGTCTCTCTCCCCTCCAATTACTCACTAATTTCAAAGGAGAAAATGGGAACTTCACAGTGGATAAAGCTGTGGGCCCCCATCTTAAACCAGCGAGCACAGTCAATGAGTGAAATTGACACTGTCTACCTCCTTACACTGATAAGTTCAAAATACCTCTTGCATGAAACTTATATAAAAAAAAGATAACCTGAATCTAAATGGGAAATATTTGAGGGATATTCTACAAAATGATAACCCAGAACTCTTGAAGTAGACTATGAAAGACAAAAATAAGGATGGATTCTGGATTCTGGGAGATGAAAGTAACCTGGTAAGGAAATTAAATGTTTCTTTTCCTGATTTTAGGAAATATATTATGACTATATTAAAAGTCTCATTGTCATTAGGAAATACACACTGAAGTATTTAGGTAATGCATATTGTCTGCAAATGGTTAATAAAAATAAACACCTGCTGAGAGGGGCAGAGATAATAAATAGGATAAATTTAAAGAAATGTTTAAATAAGTGAAAAAGAACTTACAAAACTTCTGAGTACTATTCTTGCATCATTTTTGAAGTTTGAAGTTAAGTCAAAATAAAAGTAATGAAAATGTTATTGAATTTTTTTATTCTCTTGGGAAGATATAGTATCTTTTTGATGTTGAATTTTTCAGTGTAGGAACAGTGTACTTAATGTCTGTAATTCCTTTTAAAAAAAAATCTTTCCTTGGGACTAGTGCTGTGGCATAGTAGGCCACCAGCATTCCATGTGGGTGTAAGTTCATGTCCCAGCTGCTCCACTTCCAATCCAGCTCTCTGCTATGGCCTGGAAAAGCAGTGGAGGATGGCCCAAGTCCTTGGGCCCCTGCACCCACGTGGGAGACCTGTATGAAGCTCCTGGTTCCTGGGTTTACAATGGTCCAGCTCTGGCCATTGCAGCCATTTGGGCAGTGAAACAGCAGATGGAGGACCTTTCTCTCTGTCTCTCCCTCTTTTTGTCTGTAAGTCCATCTCTCAAATAAATAATAAATAAAACCTTAAAAAAATCCTTTTCACCCAGTAAAGTTTTATAATTTATCTAGAAAATTATCTTGGTGATACCTTATAAAATTACTTTCTAGCAGCTTTTAGTTGTTACTGCCTTTGTAAATGGGATTTTTTTTTTTCAAAACCTGTTTTGAGGGGTCAGGAATGTGCTGTAACAGGTTAAGCCACTGACTCTGACA
The DNA here is from genome assembly GCF_964237555.1 of Oryctolagus cuniculus. Lineage (NCBI taxonomy): Eukaryota > Metazoa > Chordata > Mammalia > Lagomorpha > Leporidae > Oryctolagus > Oryctolagus cuniculus. The sequence goes on along the minus strand of NC_091439.1, from coordinate 98,913,910 downwards.
CTGTCTCTATTCCCAGCTGCTCCACTTCCAATCCAGCTCCCTGCTTATGCACCTGGGAAAGCAGCAGGAGATGTCAGAAGTCTTTGAGCCCCTGCATCCATAGGGGACCCAGAAGAAGCTCCTGGTTTCTGGCTTCAGCATGGCTCAGCCCTGCCTGGTCATTGCTGCCATTTGGGGAGTGAACCAGCAGAAGGAAGACTCTCTCTCTCTCTTTCTCCTTTTAACTCTGCCTTTCAAAAATAAATAAATCTTTTTAAAAATAATTTTTTGATACTTATATATTCTTCTATATTTGAGGGTATTTTTTAAAAGTTCGTGGCAAGGGCAGGCATTGAACCTCCTTTTGGGATGCTATATCCCATGTTGGAGTGCCAGTTTTAGTTCTGGCACTTCCACTTCTGATCCAGCTTCCCACTAATGCATCCTGGAAGGCCACTGATGATGTCACAAGGCTCAAGAGATTTTTGCAACTGCCACCCACATAGCAGATCCAGATAAAATTCCAGGCTCCCAGGGGCTGGCGCTGTGGCACAGAGGGTTAACGCCCTGGCCTGAAGTGCCAGCATCCCATATTGGCGCCGGTTTTAGTCCCGGCTGCTCCTCTTCCAGTCTAGCTCTCTGCTATGGCTTGGGATAGCAGTAGAAGATGGCCCAAGTCCTTGGACCCTGCACCCTCGTGGGAGACCTAGAGGAAGCTCCTGGCTCCTGGCTTTGGATCAGCGCAGCCCTGGTCGTTGTGGTCAATTGGGGAGTGAGCCATAGGATGGAAGACCTTTCTCGCTCTCTCTCTCTCTCTCTACCTCTCCTCTCTCTGTGTAACTCTGACTTTCAAATAAGTAAATAAAACTTAAAAAAAAATTCCAGGCTCCTGACTTCAGCCTGGCACAGCCCCAATTAAAGTGAACCAGTGGATGGGGGAACCCTCTCTCTCTCTTTCTCTCTCTCTCTTTCTCTTTTCCTCCACCTCTCAAAAGAAACTTTTTTTTTCCTAATATCTTATGTGGTTCAGATGGATTCAGTCTTCCATGTAATACATGGCTGCTTATTTTACTAATTGAACATTGTGGTTAGTGATGCATTAGGCCTATGATTACAAAGCAAATTAAACATATGTTATTGTAAAATTTTAAGGAAAAATAAATAAAGAAAGGAAGGGTATTAAGGGAGGGAGGGAAGGAGTGAAGTATGGTTATCTTCTTAGAATTGAATCTATGAAATACAAGAAATATATATTTATATTAATAAAACATTTTTAAAATATAAATAAAATTTTAAAATGTAAATTTGATTTCATTTTTTTCTTGAAGACTCAATGAGTATATCATTTTAAATATTTGAGTGCCCAGAGTAGGGGTCCAAATCAATTAATGTGAGAGACTGAATTAAATAGCTCACTGTCCTTGATTAATCCCTTTACCCAAGTTATAAGACATCTGTTACAGGAAGCTGATCCACTGAGTTATCGGAAGTACCCAACATCATTAAAAGAAAGGAGGGTAAATCCAGGCAAGAATACAGAAGACAGATATTTTTACTTTTTCTTTTTAATTGTTTAATATTTACTTACATATACATAACAAGAACTAGTATTATATTTACATATGCATGACAAGAAATGACTATAAGTAGTCAAATAAATAAATTTTTGTATTCCAAACACACTCATAACTAACACTCAAATAGAAGAATGTTACTCGTACCCCAAGAGTCCTCACTATTCTCCCGTCTCCCTTTCCTTTTTTTTAAACTGGAAAAGAGGAATTATTATCATATACATGGTACGAATTAGTGAAGTAATATTTATAACTAAATACTAAATGATAAGATAGTGAGACAATTTTTATACTCTATTTTTTACTTCCTTAATCAGAGAAAGCATGATATTTGGCTTTTTGGGTATGGCTTATTTCACTTAGCATAATGATTTCCAGTTGCTTCCATTTTGTTACAAGTATTTTTTAAAGCATATTATTTTTAGAAAATATTTATTTACTTATTTGAAAATTAGAGTTACAGAAAGAGAGGAAAAAGAGAGAGAGAGAGAGAGGCAGCTTCCAGTTGGTTCCATCCACTGGTTCACTCCCTAAGTGGCTGCAATGACCAGGGCTGGTCCAGGCCAAAGCCAGAACCAGTAGCTTCATCTCCACCTGTCTGTGGCTCAAAGCACTTGGGCCATCTTTCATTGCTTTCTCAGGCCATTAGCAGGAAGCTGGATTGGAAATGGAGAACTAGGGACACAAAGTGATGCCCATTTGAGGTGCTGGCATTGTAGGTTGTGGCTTATCCTACCATGGCACAACACAGGCTCCTCATTGCTGAGAACTGATTGAGCACTACTGTATCTAGAAATTAGGTTATGTTGTACTTAGTTATTATCTCATTTAATACCTAAACCACTTCTAATGTTGACATTACTAGAATCTTCCAAGGTTGGGAAAAATCAAGGATTGGAGAAAGCATGCAGACTGCCCTGAGGCCTGCAGCTGACAAGCACTGGAATTGGGGCCAACAACCTGCTTTCCACAGCTTCAATGTCTGTACTTCTAACAGCCCCATTGTAGACAATTGATCTTATGTGATTGCTTTGCAGACATCTGGGAATTTCACCAAAAATGTCTTCCCTGACTTAATGTTGTAAAATTGTCAAATTGAAGAATGTTTTCTTTAACAATATCTTTGAGCTGGTTTATTAAATCAGCCTGCTTTAAAGTTTTCAGAACTCTTCTAATTGTCAGTCACTTTTAGACTTAATGTCTGTGATTCAATAATCAAATCAGTTTATTAGAGCTGCAGTTTGTTGTTCTCCTTTGCAAGAAACAGACAGATGATTCTTACACTGCTAGATGTTTTTGTCTCCAGGCCTAAGATAATTATATACAGATGTAGGGAAAGAAACAAGGAGACAGGTTCAGAGAATTGGGGGTGGTCCATGAATAAAAACAAACAGCTTAAGAAGAGGACAAAGATGAGATACGGAAAACATCAATAAACAGATGCTATGTTAAGAAAACATATATTATTTTACAAAGGGTAAGCAATAAAATTCTCTTCTTTCAAGAAATGTTGCAGCTGGGCTCTCAGAATAACATGGATTAAATAAGTTTGCTAGAAATATACTGTTAGATTAGAATAATATATATATATATATAATCTTCATGACTTTATTAAAACATTTTGCATACATTATACTGCATGAGGAACACAAAACTAGAGTGGATTGAATCTATACAATATTCTGGTTAGAGAATCCATGAACTATCTTACAAGCTCTGACATGACTTTGGATATAATGTTCTCAAAGTATAGCTCAATCATAGATTCTTAAGAGGAAGAGAGAGCCCAGCACATTGAATAAATTCAATTGAATTGTTCAAAGGGTTGTACTGTGGCAACTGCAGTACCCACAGGTTAACCCACTGTTTGGGATGCCCTCAACCCACATCAGAGTGACTGTTTTGAGGGTTGCCTCCTCCACTTCCAATCAAGCTTCCTTCTGATGCAGGGAGGCAGTAGATGATGGCTAGTGCTTGGGTCCCTTTTACTCACATGAGTCCTGGGTGGAATTCCAGACTCCTGACTTCAGCATGACCCCAGCCCTGGCTGCTGCTGGCATTCAGATTGTGAACCAGTGTACTGAATCTCTCTTTCTCTCTTGCTCTCTGTTGCTTTGCCTTTCAAGTAGATGCAAAGAAATGAACTTTTTAAAAGTATATTTATTACAAAAATAAGATTTGCAGTGAAAAGGGGTAATCTGGAATTGTGTACAACAATAGCAATGATAGCAAAATAATAAATTATAGAATTTAAACAAAACTGAAGCAATTTAAGGAAAAAAAGGGTTGGTGACACTCATTTTAGGCAAGTTGTATGAAAAAATCAAAGGGATTTCAAATAAATATAAAAGCAAAGTGAATCAACATCACACATCTGTTTCTACCCAGCTGACATTGCTCTTGCCTGTCAACTAAACCCTCCTAATTCCCAGTTAGCAGGCCTTCCCATTTCCCTGAAGAGTCACAGGTAAGTGCAGCCCAGACAAGATGTTCAGTCAGCATGGGAGATATAGAACTTGAGTTGTCTTCAGTGTTTGTAGGCACTGTTGCAGGCCATGCTCCCCGGCACTTAGTGGAGCAGCAACCAGGCCTACAGTTCCTACAAGATCTCCTGTGTCAGCCTCAACTCCTGGGCCAGGCTGTGTTTGGCTCTGTGGTGAACAGCATCACTGTCATGCTCAAGGCACTCACGTCACAAAAGCTGGATTCTCCTAGATGGTCAGAGACCAACATGGGGACCATTCCAGCCTTAGAGGTTCCAGATCCTTCTCTTGGGTTCCATTTAATAGCTGTCTTCTACCAATTAGCATCTATCTTTTCTTCAGAGTGCTCTGCTTCCTGTAAGCCCCTGGATCATAGGCAGAGAAATCAAAATACATAGTTTCATTGAACTAATATATTTTGAAATTATGTAAGCCTAAAATATATTTATATTTTTCAGTTAAATTTCAACACCTAAGAATAAATGTGTGTTAATTGTATTGTAATATTAATGATTATATTATTGTACTTTTATTATTATAGGTATATTCATATGTATCATTTGAAAAAGAAATATACACCTGAAAAATTTTAGAGTGCTTCTTGCTTTAAATCCTGACTTTATATCCTATTACATTTTTTGGATTATAGTCAGGAAAAATCTAAATTCCAGTTTTCATTAAATTTGCTCTTTGGCTAATCCTTTTTTCCTATTAAGAATGGCATCCCATATGGGCGCCGGGTTCTAGTCCCGGCTGCTCCTCTTCTTGTCCAGCTCTCTGCTGTGGCCTGGGAAAGCAGTGGAGGATGGCCCAAGTGCTTGGGCCCTGCACCTGCATGGGAGGCCAGGAGGAAGCACCTGGCTCCTGGCTTCGGATCGGCGCAGTGTGCTGGCCATAGCGGCCATTTGGGGAGTGAACCAACGGAAGGAAGACCTTTCTCTCTCTCTCTCTCTCTCTCTCTCTCTCTCTCTCTCTCTCTCTCACTGTCTGTAACTCTACCTGTCAAATAATAAGAAGAAGAATAAGAAAAAGAATATATGTTGGGGCCAGCGTTGTGACTCGTGGGTTAAGCTGCTACTTGCAACACTGGTATTCCAAATGGGCACTGGTCCAAGCCCTGTTTCCTCAATTTCCAATCTAGTTTCCTAAGAATTGGCCTGGGAAAGCAGGGAATGATGCTCCAAGGGACTGGGACTCTGCCACCCATGTGGGAGACTCAGATAGAGTTCAAGGGTCCTGGCTGCAGCCTGGTCAGCCCCATCCATTGCAGCCATCTGGGGCGTGTACCAGCGGATATAATATTCCTCACCCTTTCTCTCCCTGTCTCTCTGCAACTCTGCCTTTCAAATAAACACATAAATCTTAAAAAAAGAGAATATTTGTTTATCTAATTTTTTTACCAAAATATTCACTTGCTTTTAATAGAAGCCTATTTTGATCCATGGATTCTGTATTCTCCATGAGTCTTCTGATCCTATTAATTGTACCTCTTTAATTTCTCTTCTAATACTGTTGTGATTTTTCCTCACTGTATTGGGTTTCTCTCATGGAACATGTGGTTCAGTTTATGCATTTCACTCTTTGCTCTTTCTGAGTGCTTCCCCTAAATATCTGCTGATGTGTGGTTTTCTGGGTTGAAGCTGGAGGTCTATTTCTCCTGTGCCTAATTGAGGCTCCTTGTTTCCATCCCATATGGTAAAAAGGGACAGGGTCAGGCTGTGGGTTGTGTGTGTGGCGATGCTGTTTCCCTTGGTGCCTGCTGTGTGCCCCCTTTATCTCAGCCATAGCTTCCCAGTCACACCTGCAGTCTTGGGGGGAGTATTTCTGCTACATTTTGTTCTTCACGGGGGTGGCAAAGTCGTGAAGGGTGGTCCACCCAGGTACTCCAAACGACTTCTTTATTTTTCTCCCTTTATGTTGCCACAGTCGCTTTCACTGAACCTTCTCCCATGTGGTGGTGCGTTTTCTGTGCTTTCCAGAGCCCGGTGCATGGCTCACGCCTTGTAAGGGTTCATGGAACGGAACTGCAGGTGTCCAGGCACAGCCCGTCTGAGCATACAGTAGAGTCATCACTGAGGCTGTGTCTAATTTCAGAGAAGACTCACGTGGCTGTTTCCTCAGTGCCCTCTCGATGTTTTAAGCCTACGATTTGAACCCATGGCATTTACGGCTGGGAATTTTTTGCAACTTCCAAGGTAACATCCCTCTTCCTGCTTTGTCTCTTTAAACCTCCCTGATAATTAAACAAAAAGAAAAGGAACATAAATAAAAGAATGCGCCCCAGAATATTTCATTATTAATGTTCTTTGACTAAATTAGAAATCTGCTACTGTACCCCAAGGGGGTGATTAATTTAGCAGACTCGGAGTTTTGATTAAAAAGGAATGAAATGTCTGACACGTCGTCTATTTATCAGTTATTATGATATTAAAACACTCTAATCATTGTGGGGCTTAAATTAAGACTTCACCACCTAAATGTCACTTCATTTTGCCTCTTTTGATTTGCTGATGTTTTATAGGCTTATTATCTATGAATGTGTGTGTGTGGGTGTGTGTGTGTGAGAGGCACACATTCTCTCTGATCTTAGAAGAAAAAAATCACAAGAAAGCTTTCTGTCACAAACTATGCTCCCTATTTCTTCATGTTTCACAAGAAATGTGGAACTATGTAGAGAATTTATAATTTCTGAATAGCTAATCATTCTCTAAATGCAGATGACATTATAAAATATGAAGGATTTTCAAAAAGTTCATGGATAATGCATATTATGAAAAAATTATGCATGGATTTCAAAATTTCAAAATAAGCTTCTGTTTTAATTCTATTTTCCAGAAGCTTTTACGTCTTCCCTTATATAATCTATTGTTATGAAGAAAACATAGCAGTCATTAGCATATAAAATTTAAGATTTTGTTTTAATATAAGATTGATTCTGGTAGACCCAAATATTAAAATAAAATTTATACCATGCCATTAATTTCAATGTTACCTCTACTTGGCAAATAACAGGAAAAATGAAAACAATCAATAACAGTTTATAGAAACAACCACTCAGTGAGAATAGCTTATTTGATTATTTGAAGCCTGCAGAGTATGTTAAATATTTCAAGTACAAGTGAATTTATAAAATAAATAGCATATGCTAATCATAAATGTTGATTTTTCTGTTGATGAAATTGTTTGCCATGTTTTAACCTTTCTCTTTGCAAATAATTTCATTACCTTTCCCTTTTGGAGAATTAAGCAGAATAGCATTTCCTTGTTTTAACATCTATCTATCTATCTATCTACCTATCTATCTATCTATATATCTATCATTTTTCCCTCTACCGCTTTCTTTCTACCCTCCCTCAGCATGGACCCACAACCTGCCTTTTTTTTATTCCAAAGCAACTTCGAAAACAACCTAAATTAGAGATTTTACTTGTTTGTTCTTTCTCACTCTTATTTCTAGGCCATTTTAAAGCTCCAAAACACTTTCACCTAGGGCAAGACACACTACCTTTAGAAAAACAGTGATTCAGTCCTTTTCCTTTCTTTAATCTTCATTCATAGATTAAAAAATGATTTCATATGTAGGGTTTAAAGAAGCCAGAAAGCAAAGAGGTCCCAGAATACGAGTTCAGGAGGAAAATACTCAATTAGTCTCTGACCCTATTCAACTCTTTACTAACTCCAATTTCAAAGTCTCGAGTTACTTCAAATGCCCAAATGAAAGATGGATTAGATACCCAAAATGATCTTGGTGGCGTGAAAGAGAAAATATTCTATCCCCTATTGCAAAACAGAATCAACACATAATCTCCCACAAATTCATAGCAAAGATGGAAATGGATTACAATTCTCTTCCAGTCCCACACAACAAAAGTCATATAACTCATTTGAGGTGTCAGAAAAGTAACAACTGCCATAATGCAGCAAAATGTAGGATTTATTAATGCTTTGCTATACTACATCAGGCACATTGAAAATTGTTTCCTGTATATTTTATTTATCAAACTTCACAAATTTTCCACATGGTAGATAATATTATTGTCCTCATTTTATAGTGGTTGCCTTATTATTCAAGATCCATTAACTAGTAAGTGGAAGAAATTAGACCATTAAAAACCAACATACAATCTCCTACTTGCTACTAAAATGTAGCAAGAACACTCTGAGTTCTAGCAGCTGCTAATTGACCAAGAGGTAGCCTTCTTTCAAGTATTTGTTGAAAGTGAACTACTGGCCGGCGCCGCAGCTCAACAGGCTAATCCTCCGCCTTGCGGCGCCGGCACACAGGGTTCTAGTCCTGGTCGGGGCGCCGGATTCTGTCCCGGTTGCCCCTCTTCCAGGCCAGCTCTCTGCTGTGGCCAGGGAGTGCAGTGGAGGATGACCCAAGTGCTTGGGCTCTGCACCCCATGGGAGACCAGGAGAAGCACCTGGCTCCTGCCATCGGATCAGCGCAGTGCGCCAGCCACAGCGCACTGGCCGCGGTGGCCATTGGAGGGTGAACCAACGGCAAAGGAAGACCTTTCTCTCTGTCTCTCTCTCTCACTGTCCACTCTGCCTGTCAAAAAATAAAAAATAATAAAAAAAAGGCAGAAAGTGAACTACTAATCTGAGGTCACTCCATGACACAACAATCACAGACCCAGTTTCAAGGGTCAGGGAGCCTTCCCAGCAACAAATGTTGACCTTTGTCTTCCCAAGAGATGGACGCGGATGCACCTCACATGAAGTTGGTGATAGCAAAGCCTTCATCATACTGAATACCTGACAGCAATGCAGTCTCTGCACTTATGCTCGACTTCCAGTTTTCTCATCTAGAAAATGAGAGCATGAGATAATTGCTTTGTAGTTTGAGCTGTAAATATGTAAGATAACCAATGGAAGATGTGTAGTGCTGTGACTGACATAGATTTTGTTATCAAAACCACAGACACACTACTAAAGATTCCATTTCTGAGTGATGGAAGAGAGTAGAGAATATCACCTGCTTCACCTGTCTTGCTTCCTTAACTCTGCTTCAAGCTAGTATTGTAATCTAGTGACCACTTAGACATTTTCTCTCTTAATTCACAAGAGTTTGGGCCTCAGTGTGGATAATGAAGAAATTGAACCTTAGAGAATGTACGTGCTTAAGAAGAAAACTAAGGACCCCCAAATCTGGGTCTTGCCTACTCAGATGATGCTGAAGCCAGCCAAGCATAGTCATCGGAATGTCAAGTCCTCCCTGTCTTTACCAGTTTCCTCATAGATGCTGATGGAGCTTCAAACCACAATCCAAACCTGGGCGCCGAGCATCTTGAAGGTTTCCTAGTTCTTGGCTCCAGCTTGAGACAGAAAAATGGAAACACATTTGATGGCCCAAGATAGGCCATTCACCTCTCACCCAGAATGGGTTATATTTATTTTTGTTCTGGCTTCTGGATATGTTGTAAGGGACAAGATGTCGTTCTGGTTTTGCCTCTGCCCTTCCCAATTTCTTCATTTTGCTTTGTAATCTATGACAGTTTCTAAGCAAAGTCAATAAAACTAAGTAAATAAAATAAAACTAAACAAGCAGCTCAAAGACAATCCAATGCATTGCCAACAGGAGCAGAGCAAATAAAAAACAATAAATTTTGAGATGGTCAAGGGAAAAAGTAAGGCAGCCGCATCACATATTATTGCCAGATTCTGAGCTTGAGAAGATAAAATGAAATGATCGAGTTATGGGAGATACTTCTTCATTTATTTATTTATTTATTTATTTATTTTTTAGGAAAAGATGAAGCCAAGAATGACAATAGATTTGCATTGCAACTGAACAGGAACTTAATTCCATAAGCATGTTGCCATTTCGTGTTTATTTAATACACATAAAGTTTGGCATTCAGAAGGTAGTGTGGGAATGGGGTGATAAGGATCATGTTCACAAAGACCAGTTCCTTTAGATGCTTATGTTCAAAGTACTCACAAAGCATACCTACAGCAATTGTGAACTGTGAATGTTGGCTATTTGTGTGTGAGCGTGTGTGTGTGTGTGTGTGTATTTTCCTTAGTGTTATTTTTTCTTTCATTAATGAGAAGTATTTCAGAAAAGGGGGTCATGCTTCCAAACATGTTAGTTATCATTGGTTTCTTATGTGTGTGATTGGAATGAATCAGGCAAGTGTGGCAGACAGAATTATGTATGGTTGTACTAACAGGAGAGTGGGGAAAAGATGCCAGAAGTAGAAAAAATAAAGTTATTTCTGACTATAAATTGAAATATTATTATTTTAGTATGCAAAGATAGAAAAGTTGTTGAAGTGGATAGCACTAATATTATGAGTTCTGTTCTCAATCCATGCATGCCAGTTTATATTGCTTTGTAAACATTTTTAGTTCCCTACGGAACAGAAATGAGGAGTTGATAGTGCTATTGTCTAATTTTTATTTTTACCATCATCATTTCACCTCTTATGGAACATCTTTTCTGTCCTCTCAGATACTCTGAGGGAAAATAATGAGAGATCATAGTAATCTCTGTTCATGGAGGCAGCTGGTATACCCGTAATAGTTTGTCTTTCTCATATCTATTTAAATTGGAAGATACTACATGGGAAGTCTGTAGGTCTAAAGACTGACAGTATATATTCCCTTACAGAAGATCACTCAATTCTTATAAGTAATAAGAAGGGTTAGTTTAAGGATTTGTTCCATTTTCTCCAAAATTCATGTGATTTGTACCTTGTTTAAGTGTAATAAACAGAATAAATATTCTGGCAACTGGGTTAGAAGATTGATTTCTTATGTTGAAAATAGTATCATAGCAAGCAATAAAGAGCCATCCCTGGCATGAAAGTGAGAAGCAGACTCACACAGATGAGCATCTGTGGAAGGCTTTATAAGAGATGAATGTTTCCCTTTACATGACTCACAATGTGCTGCTAAACAGAAGTATGCCTTTTGCCCAACTGCCAATATAGCTGCAACAGTCTATGTGGGATTCTGACTTTGAACAGAAATGTAAGGGCTATACCAGGCAGACTGCAAATGTGTAACTACAGCCTTCAGTTTTTCTGAACACTTTCAGAGCCTCCTGAAACCCATTTGAAACAAATGTGCATCTTTTCTTGGTGTCCAATGGATCCCAGCAAGTTAGACTCCATTAGAACCAATCTCTCAAACTTAAAAGGGCATTTTGAAACATACATAAAAGGAATCTCTGGGTTTTCTTCATAGCCAAAGAAATAATTGTTTGAAATATTTATCATCTGATATCTTTTACATACACCCCAGAACTTTGAGCCATTTTCCCAAAAGTTAGGAAAGCGATTTGTAATTTTTGAATTCAAAATGTAATCTATTCATAGTAGCTGTCTAACGAATAAGTGATGAATGTAAACATCTGATGATAGAAGGACTATCATAAGAATTTGGTAGGAAACTTTTTTCTGAGCTCTGAGAATATGCAAATTGACTTTTTCAAAGCACTTCTAATCTGGCTAATATCAAGGAAGATAGATAAACAGACACCAGATAGATGGCTAGATAGATAGTCAAAAAACTTTGTGCAACTCCCTCCAGACTTACTTAGAAAAGTTTCTGTGCTTAGGATAACTCAGTGGTCATACACAAAGGGAGAATGATCAGTTCCAATCAAGACCAAATGATCTTGTTTTAACCATTACAAATACGTCTTTAAGATTTCCCATTTCATCCTTATTTCTAGTCACCCCATTCTTCACTTGGAGAATTCCTTGCACACACTCTTGAGTGATGTTCTCTCTTAATTTTCCAGCTAATACATTCAGTTTTGAATAAGCTACATTAGAGATCTTAGACTAGTCTTTCACAGTTTTTTTCCTCATTTGAAGTACTATAATTCATTTCCTTTGCCTAATGTGTCCTTTTTAGTTTCTTCTAGGCTGTGATGATCCCTGTCTTTTCCTTGGTTTACAAATACCCACATCAAGTCACAGACGCCCACTCAGGCAAAATTATATAATGATACAGGATAATTTCACAGGAAATTGCTCTGTGAGTCTCCTAATCCTTCCTCCTTGTCTTTTATCACCAACTTCCATGAGTTTTACTTATAAAGAATGGACTTTGGCCGGTGCCGAGGCTCAATAGGCTAATCCTCTGCCTGCAGCGCTGGCACCCCGGGTTCTAGTCCTGGTCAGGGTGCCAGATTCTATCCCGGTTGCCCCTCTTCCAGGCCACCTCTCTGCTGTGGGCCAGGAGTGCAGTGGAGGATGGCCCAAGTCCTTGGGCCCTGCACCCGCATGGGAGACCAGGAGAAGCACCTGGCTCCTGGCTTTGGATCAGCGCGGTGCACCGGCCACAGCGGCCATTGGAGAGTGAAACAACGGCAAAAAGGAAGACCTTTCTCTCTGTCTCTCTCTCTCTCTGTCCATTCTGCCTGTCCAAAAAAAAAAAAAAAAAGATTGGACTTATGGACTTTAATCAAACTCCTTAAATTTCTGTCCAACACAAATAGCTCTAGCTATGATCTCTGATTAAGCTAATGGTTCCCCCCAATCCAGGAATTTAAAAAACTCCTATAAAAATGTCTTTATGTGTTCATGGTCTTTGTGTATATATATCCCAAGAAATTCCTCTATTGTTGTTGTTATTGGTATTATATAAGAACTGTGTCAATTATTATTATTATTATTATCATCATTAAGAACTGTGTCAAGGCTGGCACTGCGGCTCACTAGGCTAATCCTCCGCCTTGCTGTGCCAGCACACCAGGTTCTAGTCCCGGTCGGGGCTCCGGATTCTGTCCCGGTTGCCCCTCTTCCAGGCCAGCTCTCTGCTGTGGCCAGGGAGTGCAGTGGAGGATGGCCCAAGTGCTTGGGCCCTGCACCCCATGGGAGACCAGGAAAAGCACCTGGCTCCTGGCTCCTGCCATCGGATCAGCGTGGTGCGCCGGCCGCCGCACGCCTGCCGTGGCGCCCATTGGAGGGTGAACCAACGGCAAAGGAAGACCTTTCTCTCTGTCTCTCTCTCTCTCTCTCTCTCACTGTCCACTCTGCCTGTCAAAAAAAAAAAAAAAAAAAAAAAAAAAAGGAAGACCTTTCTCTCTGTCTCTCTCTCACACTGTCCACACTGCCTGTCAAAACAAAACAAAACAAAAACAATAACCAAAAAAAAAAAAAAAAAAAAAAAAAAAACTGTGTCACTTGGACCCACACTGGGCTCAATGGTTGTTAGGTCATTGACAGTACAAATCCATCTATTTGATCAGAGGGAGCAAAATATACTACATACAGTCTTCCAGCAACTTTTGCCTCTTTGTTGGGTTTTTCTACTCCTAAACCACAGATTCTTCCTAGGAAAATCTTCATCTTTTAGATATTTTTTTCTTTATAATGCCACTTGTTGTTCATATCTTTATGAATGAAATAACTGCACAAAACATGGCTTTGTATTGTACTATTTTCTGCAGAAACTTTGACTAAATGGGTGCATCCTTAAAAAGAAAGCAGATTGTTAGTTGTGTCCAAGACGTCAACTATAATTTTTGGCAAATTTTGAATGTAACTAGGCTTTGCAGAAGATTTCTTGACTAAGGTGAAAGAGAAAATTTTCCTGAATGTCCATTTTAAATGAGTCTTTTATTCACCACTCTCTTCTTTTCTTTCTATACTATAGTCAAAATGTATAACTCATTCACAGATTATGCTAACTTAATCTGAATGATCATTTCTCTAATATTATAATTTATAATTAATTTACACTAAAAACTGCCCAGCTTCATGAAAGTGACACCACTTAATTTACAGTAAAATCCCACCTCTGGTTTACAGCTACAATTAAGGACTTCTGGAAATTAAAGAAAATAAACAAGAGTTTAAAATTGTATTAATAGCAATACTCCAGGTTTGTCCAGATACTAGCTAGATCAATCAGATAGAGAAAATAGACAAAGATTGTCAATGAAATCCTATAAAAGTCATAAATTGCCTAAAATGCCCAATGCCAAATAAAAAGTTCTGTGGTAGTCAAAAGTAGGGGACAGCCCTGTACATGTCTATCATTCACTTATGGGATATTGGACAAAATTTCAAAACTGGGAACATGATAAAAAATGAATGAAATTATGAGAAAATTTCAAAACCAAACTTCATTATATTTTAGGTAATACAACCCAGATGCAGAAGTAAGGGAGCACTTAATCTCTACCTGCCTTAGGTTGAACATGAAAAAGATGATATGACTTAGAGCATCTTTATGTCAATATAGCTCTAATGAATATACAAACTTAAACACATAGTATTTCCTCATCTTAAAAATGAGGCTTCAACTTGCGTTGTGGTGTATTGAGTTAAGTCACTGACTACTTTGCTGACATCCCATATGGGTGCCAATTCTTGCAAATCTGGTCCATTTCTAACCCAACTCTCTGCTAATGTGCTTGAGAAAGCAGTGGAATATGGCCCAAGTGCTTAGGCACCTGCACTTACATGGGAGACCTTGATGAAGTGTCAGCTTCCTGGCTTCAGGCTGGCCCAGCCATTTGCAGCAATCTAGAGAATGAGCCAATGGGTGGAAGATGTTTTTCTCTTTCTCTTTCTCTCTCCCCTGCCCCCACCTTGGGGAATATATACATATATCTATATATGTATATATTACATATGTATATATATCATGTTCAATTATTATATTATGTAGATCATATAATATATATATCACATTCAAAAATTCATGTATACAATTTAAAACCTTTATTTGCTATAGAGATATAAAAATGTCTGTAGATATTGCTAAAAGAAAAAAAAAACTGGAAAAATACCAACCCTAGCAAAATTATTATAATTTTAAGACACCATAGCAAACAGGATCATGGTGCTCTGGGGAATAGTAGAGACCCCTATAACTCATTTGGACTAGTACAAGAGAGTTGACAAGTGTCATAGGAGAATGCACATGTAATTACCAGGTGACATAGGTATCACTGTATAAAGCCTAAGTACTCTGCGTTGTCAGCATTTATCCACTGAAGTATGCAAAATGATCAATTGATGTGAAAATTAAAATCTTTGGGCAGGCATTTGGCACCACAGTTAAGATTCTCCTTGGGTACTTGGGATACCTGCATTCTAGATCTAAGTGACTGGCTCAAGTCTTGGCTCCTTCCCTTACGACTAAACTTCCTGGTAGTGTGCACCTTGGGAGACAGCAGGTAATGGTTCATGTACTTGGGTCCCTGTAGCACTTATGGGAGATCTGGATACTGAGCTCCTGGCTTCAGGCTGGACTAGACTGTGGGGAGCAACTCAGACTAGACTAAGTTACTGGAATTAAGACTTATTCTATGCATCTGCTCTCCCACAATATGGCGCTGGGAGAGGAGTAAACTTCTACACAGCTGCCTCTCTTTGGAGGAGAGCAGCGTGCTCGGCGTGTGGGTAGCAGAGTTGGGATTGGTGGAAGAGGACTATAAAGGAGGAGAGAGACAACATGCACCAGGAACATCTAAGGAGAACATCCAGATAACACCTGAGCAGCCCCCAAGAGAGCCGGCCGGCGGTGTGCTGCTCCCCCGCGGAAGTGGGGAAAGTGGCAGGGGGAGCCACCCTTCCACAGAGGTGGAAGGAACGGCAGCCAACCCGGGAGAACCAGCAGCAAACCCGGGAAGGGCCGAGCAGATAAAAGAACAACGCAGGGTCCTGTGTCGTTCCTCCGTGAAGAGGGGGAGCAACATAATGGTGCCGTAACTCCGATAGGAAACCTAGGAGGGAAAAAGCGGGAAAATATCGGAGAGAGACTAGGGAAGAGCCTAGGGAAAGACGGACGGAAAAAGTGCCGGAAGAAGTTAGGATTGAAAGCGAAAGTGAAAGCTGGAAGAAACATAGACTCGGATACGGACTATGGCAGGGAAGCTAGGAGAAATTTATGGTTGAAAGCAAAAGTGAAAGCTAGAAGAAACTTAGACTCGGATACGGACTGTGGGGAGAAGCCAGGAGAAATGAGAGGGGAATATTGTTGGAAGAAAAGTTAGGAAACATACCGGGTAGAGAAAAATATGTTAGGGAGGATGAAGCCGCAGGGGCAGGCCGAAGCGGAGATGTAAGCTAGGTTGGGATTCGTCAAGCCAACCCGGGAAGGACCAGCAGCAAACCGGGGAAGGGCCGAGCAGACAAAAGAACAGTGCAGGGTCCTGTGTCGTTCCTCCGCAAATGGGGGAGCGACACTAGACATGTTTGTTGTGGGCATTTTAGCAATGAACCAGTGGAAATTTCTGTACCACATATCCCAAGAAGTACCCTTACTGTTACATATTAAAGTTATACTTTACAGTAATATTCCTTAACAGCAAATTTTATGCTGTTGTAGAACTCTGCTTTTTTTCTAGTCACGGTATTTTTATTCACTTGGTAAAGTTAATAATACTCTTGGACCATAATGCTTCAGAGGTTCACTGAGTCTTCCTCTATCTCTCTGTTTTATTTCTGTTCAACTCAGTGTTCCAAAAGAAACATAATACAAGCCAAAAGTGGGAAGCTCATTTATAATATTAAATTTCTAGTAGCCACAATCAAAATAATTTAAGAAAGAGAAAAATTACATATTACTGTACATTTTATTTATCCAAGTTTATCCAGTATATTGTTTTGTCAATAATTAATATGAAATTTCAATGAAATATTTTACATTGTTCTGCTTTTATTAAGTTTTTGAAATTCAGTGTGTATTTCATACTTATTGGACATCTCAAAAACTAGAGACTACCCTTCAAGTATTCAATTGCCTCTTCTGTCTAGTGGCTACATATTTGACATTGTATTATTGCTCATATTCCCAGATCATTTAGTTGGGCCACCAATTAAGAATAAAAATAGGTGCTATACCACTGAACAAGGATAATGCGCCATTCAGTACCTTGAAAATATACTTAAACAAAAAAAATTGAGATCACCAAATAATAATATAATTATCCTCTGAAGCCATAGGGTAATAAGAATTTCTTGACAGTATGATTTGCTCTGGAAAAATCCAGTGCAGTTCAATTCATCAAGTATTTATTGAGTTCTTATGGGGTATAAATCATTAATTAATTATGTAAATATTTATTGAATGCCTGTTAAGTGAAATATACATTTCTGTTATCAAAATTTAAGTGAGACGAATTTTTTTTTCTGTAGGCAGTTTTGAAATACTGAGATTGTTTAATGCTAATAGGAAAATATCTTAGACATTATCCAAGCGTGCAGGGAGTTTATTCTTTATTCAAAGAAATGTAAAACAGAAAGTGCTACAGGACAGTGCAAAATGCCATAGTTAGAATAATGGTAAATGAAAAGACTTAAGTGAAGAGACTGAAAAATTAAATGCTATCTAGAAAATGAAAAGTATATTGAAGGATTTTAAGTGGGTCAATTATTAGTTAATAATGCAGTGTTACTTGATATCAAGAGGCAATTCTGATAAAATTACATAAATGAAATGAGAGATGAGTCATGCGAACATTTGAGAGAAAGACTTTCTAAGACCAGGGAAATACAAATGTAAATACCCTGAGAGGAAAAATAAATTACATTCCTCCCCAATTTTTTATGTATGTATATATGTATGTATTTTTTTTTTTAAAAAGCAAAATAATGGAGACAGTAAGTGAATTTGAACAAAAAATAGATAGGGACCAGAAACCAGATCACTCAGATGCTCCATGAATTTTTTCCGGGTATGATAATAGCTACTGGATCATGAGTAGGGAAGTATGTGATCTTATACTTCTGAAAAATAGAAAACAAATCGAGGGCCAGCACTGTGGAGTCTTGGGCTAAGTAAGCTTTCGCTGGTGGCACCAGAATCCCATATATGCGCTGGTTCTAGTCCTGGCTGCTCCACTTCCAATCCATCTCTCTGCTATGGTCTGGGAAAGCAGAAGATGGCCCAAGTCCTTGGGCCCTTACACCTGCATGGGAGACCCAGAAGAAGCTCCTGGCTCCTGACTTCAGATCAGCCCAGTCCCGGCCATTGAGGCCATTTGGGGAGTGAACTACTGGATGGAAGACTTTTTTTCTCTGCTTCTTCCTCTCTGTAACTCTGCCTCTCAAATAAATAAATAAAAATATTTTTTAAAAGAAAACAAGTGGGTGGAAATATTGGATACAGGGAAAGTTGTTATAATCTAATATACTTGTCCACATACATATGATAGCTGCCTGTCCAGTGTGACAGAGGTTATAAAAAGGTAGTGTTGGGTGCATTTGGAAGGTAGAAAAACAGGGTAATTATTAATGGCTTTGAAATTAAATTTTGAAAGTTTCAAAAAGAAATGATTATATGAATCTTTCAAGAGATGTTTCAAAGAGCAGTGGACACTAGACAATATTAAGGGCACCAAACACCAGTAACTAAGAACTGAGTATGGAGCCAAAGCACCCTCTGTATGGATGGAATTCCTGGTCTGGACAAAACAGCAGTGGGACAGGCCTGACACAGTTTTCACAGGTTAGGAAGAAATTTATAAAATCACTAGATGACTGAAAATGGGCAAGACTAGAGTCTGAAATGATCCAAAAGACAAAGAAGCATTTCTTGGTTCAGTAACTCACACCCTTTCCTCACACCACTGTATATTGAGTAAGCAGCATTGGACTGCAAAGAAGTCAAGAAATCCAGGACATTTTTAGAGTGATTGGATTCTAATTCTGCAATACAGGATAGTAACACAAGTACACAGGTATTTAATGATGTATGTATATGTAAGGTTATTTCAAAAAGCTCATAGAGGAATGGAATTAATATATTTTTGTATTGTGGTACAAAAACCATGAAAACCCTGCATAGTTTTTTCATAATATACATTTTCCATAAACTTTTTGGAATGCCTGGTATTGCAGATGGGTATTCACTGAAAATTAGTTCTTGGCTTGTTCATGGGATCTAACAGAGACTGAGTGTGAGCCACTAAGCTTTCCTGTAATACGAGCTGCCTATTACGAATAGGGTATTATGTGACTCAAAATGCTATGAATTTGAGTATGCACTGCAGCACTCCAGAGAGTGAAATTCAATATGAAGAGTAAACGAGGTTTGAGCAAGTCTTAAGGGCACAAGTAGGATGAAAACAATGGCGCAGTCTTGTTGGCCTCTATTCCGCCTATATTAGCCATTTCTCATTTAACTCAAACATAAGGTCCCTGGAGAAAAATTATATATAACAAGGTGCCCGTGGAATCATAGACTACATAATGACTCAGAGAAGATTAAGTATAAAATCTGAATCAGTTGGTTCTAATTATCAAGAGAATGCAGGGCTGATATGATTTTATAGGCCTGCAGTGTAGAGGATTTCTGAGTAGCCTGTTAGCACTCTTTAGCCCAGTGGCATAATTGATAGGGGAGCTACAGGGACAAAGAGACCATTTATGGCACAAGTCCCTTGAAAATAAATGCTTGGGCTACAGTTTCAAGTGAAAAATCATGATCATTTTTTTTTTTTGGTAGTCCTTATTCATTTAAAATAGTTATATTCTCCAAATACGATTTTAAACATTCTTAGGCATTTAAATTTTTTCACATCACTTTGCAGTCTGGTGACTTTTGATGAACTTTGTTGGAAATGATGACTCACTCCTTCCTATTCAGAGTAAATATGAAAATTCTTTGGGAAGACAAATACCACATTCAATGAATGTGGGAAGAATTATTTTAAAAAATGAAAATTTCCTAGGTGATATGTTGCGGGGCACATACAAAATACACACTGGCAATGGTAAGAGTTGTTTTGTGATCCTGAAAACAGGAACAGTATATACCATCTAACATTTCCCATCACTCTTTTTGGCATGAAATGCAAAGTGTAACATACCATAAAAAAACAATATTCTAAGTATCCCTTATTATTCCTTAGCCAAGTGCTATTTCTTGTAAAACCTCTTCCTTTGGACATTTTTAAGAATTCCAAGGACCTACAAGACTGGATTAAAAGAGAGAAGGAAAGAGAAGGAGAGACAGAGAAAGAGAGAACTCCATTATCCATGTAATTTAATTAATGTTGTTTTCTTGAATTAATTTTCTAGGTTTCTTTCATCAAATTCAATATGGTGAGGTATATTTTTTTATTTTCTGATTAGAAAGAAAATTGTCTAATTTATGTTTACATGTGTTTGTATTTCTAGGATGCATAAAGACAAAGTGCAAAAGAAGCTGGGCTGGTGCCGCGGCTCAATAGGCTAATCCTCCACCTTACGGCGCTGGCACACCGGGTTCTAGTCCCGGGGCACCGGATTCTGTCCCGGTTGCCCCTCTTCCAGGCCAGCTTTCTGCTGTGGCCAGGGAGTGCAGTGGAGGATGGCCCAAGTGCTTGGGCCGTGCACCCCATGGGAGACCAGGAGAAGCACCTGGCTCCTGCCATCGGATCAGCACCGTGCGCCGGCCGCAGCGGCCATTGGAGGGTCAACCAATGGCAAAGGAAAACCTTTCTCTCTGTCTCTCTCACTGTCCACTCTGCCTGTCAAAAAAAAAAAAAAAAAAAAAAGCCGAATGGGAAGATGTTGTCATTAGAGGAATATCTACTATTCGTGCAGCCAGCTACTGTGAATGATTCAACTGAGATGTGGTAAAATAGGAAGCCTTGATGTCAGAAAGTATAAATCCTTCCAATAAGGAATATAACAAATACTTGTTTTGCTTTATTTTTTGAACTTTTATATAGCATTTGACAAATTAAGGGATAAAGCCATATTAAACTTCTTAAGAAAATTTTAGATTTATTTATTTCTTTTGTTCATTTTCAGTCCCTTTAGTAGTCATCATTTTCATTTGCTCAGATCTCTTCTCATTAATATATAGTTTATACTTGATAAATGCTGAGGTTAAAAATAATCTTAAGAAGTTGGGATTCCCAAAGTGAAGGACCTTAAAGTTCATCTCATCCCTGCTTTCTGACAGGGCAATTATATTGTTCTTTACTGTTTATGACATTTTGGAATTGGAAGAATACAAAGAATCATAATATTTAAGAGCAAATGTGAAGTTGTTGAAATATACTAGGGTGGGATTAGGAGTCCTAGGTTCCAAAATTGGTTCTATTGTAATTTACTTAAGTAGGACGTAGAAAGCACACACAATTCTTCATACATAAATTAAAGAAACTGGACTGTTTTACTCTTCAGTTTTTTACAATCGTGAATTTGGTAGTGATTCTACTTCATGCTGTGGTGGTAATCCAAGAGTGTAGACTTCCCATGAGTACATGCAGCACAGCATTAAATGACGGTGGCACCAAAAGATCATCAAGGGTTATTGGTGGAAATTTCTAGCTACTTCTGTTGTTACTCCATTGAGAGCATTGTGGGTATTTTGAAGAAAATCAGACCAATCAATTTCAGGAGAGCCACAGCTGAAAGAATATGCCTCACTTTTAAATAAGCAAATCCACACATAAATAGAAGGAAGCTCTTCTCTACTAAAAGGCTTCCATGCTAAATTGTCCCTATTTGAGAAAAGTTACAGTTGAAAAGAATGAAGTGAGAACTGCTGGCATTGGACTCTTTAAGGATACTGAATTCAGTTTTTATTTAGGATTTAAAATCAAACATTTCCAATGAAGTCATGTTGAAGGAATGAGGAAAAATTCTTCAAGCAAATAGACAGCCATTAGACATTACGCCCATTCTCTTCTCATATACACATTCCCTGTCCACACCCACACAGCTAATATAAAGTGGAGGTTATCTGAGCAAGACCAGTGAAAAACTAGTTTATCGATATAATGAAAGCATTGTTAGGCAAAGCTTTATTAGGGAAAATAAAAAAGTAAATTCATTAGCTCAAGTATCTAGGATGAGGTAGGAACTGAAAAAGTTTTCACTACAGAGAAGTTATTATTTTAATGCCATAACTTGTTTTCACAATCTCCCAAATCATTTAAAACTGAAACCTGCTGTTTTATGGAGTGGCACTTGGACTTTTTCTATTGCATTTCCAGACTTTCACTTTCTCTTTTGATGTGGGACTTTTTTATTAAGACACAAACAAGGTTCCGTAGATTAGCAGCTAGTCAAAGAAGACTATCTTGGAAGGGTTATTATTAATCAAGTATAATTGGCTGCTCACGCAAACGACATAATCCTCTTGGCACAGTATGAATGTGCTTATGAGTGTGCTAGGAGGAGAGCAGCAGAGAACCAGGGTAACAAGATGACCCTCCCAACCCTGCGTTTCTGTTCTCTGCTGTGCTCTACTGAAAAGCCCGCAGGACAGTACTGGCACTGTTCACAGGAGAGTGGAACCACAAAGAGCTTTCTTCATAGACTTTTTGCATTTTCTTTGACAATCTAAATGATGGCGGTCAGACTCTTGGAAGTGAATTTCGGTTGTTTGGAAAGCACTAAGAAAAGACACCTCATAGGAATTTGGCATAGTGTATTTTAAAAATATATACACATGCACACTTAGTTTCAATAATGGTAGCCCTGCCAGTGCTGTGGCACAGCGGGTAAAGCTGTATCTGCACTTCCAGCATCCCATATGGGAGCCGGTTCAAGCCCTGGCTGCTCCACTTCTGAATTAGCTCTCTGCTATGGCCTGGGAGAGCAATGGAAGATGGCCCAAGTCCTTGGGTCCCTGCATCTGCCTGGGAGACCCAGAGGAACTCCTGGCTCCCGACTTCAAATAGGTACAGCTACAGACATTGCGGTCATTTGGGGAGTGAAACAGTGGATAGAAGATCCCTCTTTCTCTCTGCCCCTGCCTTTGCCTCTCTGTAACTCCACCTTTCAAATAAATAAATCTTTTTTAAAAATAATAGTAGTCCAGGCTATCTTTTGAAAAATTATGGTAACAGAAACTATATAGATTTGTAAGGACCTTAAGTGTTATATAGTAACCTAATTTAACAACGCAACTGGAATTAAACGTATAGAAATTTCTAGTTGTGGTTGCACTGGAAATACATCCTGGAAAAAGTCAATTACAAGTGGAGGTATTAAGGTTCAGTGTTAGTATTCTTTTGACTTTGGAGTTCTTTCTAGATTCTTCTGCTTTCTTCTAAACACACACACACACACACATACACACACATATACTCTCTCCCCCCCCCCCTCTCACACACACACACACACACACACACAGGTGTAGATGGTGAACTTTACAGGGCACTAACAATCCTAAGAAATTATGAAAACCTTTATTTTTGCACCCATTGTATAACTTGCAAATTATGCAAATAAATCAGAGAAGTATTAAGAAACAACTGAGAAAATATTATATCATTTAATTAACAGGAAAGGCAGTCAAAGTAAACTAAAATTAACTGCTTGCTTGGCCATGACCAAGTGCTGATTTTTGATATAATTCATGGTTCTTTTTCTAATTTTTTATGATACACACATGCAAAATTCATTTTGCCCCTTAATTAAATACAACTTTTGCCATAATTAAATATCTTTAGCCTTCTTGATGGGTGTTTTAGATTTCCCCTGTCTGAATGTATGTTTTAGTATCACTGGTCACTGACTTGATTATCATAAACATCTGTGATATGTTGAATGGATTTAAATTTTTTAAAAGATTTATTATTTGTTAACTTTTATTTAATAAATATAAATTTCTAAGGTACAGCTTTTGGATTACAGTGGCTTTCCCCCCGATAACTTCCTTCCCACCTGCAACTCTCCCATCTTCTGCTCCCTCTCCCATTCCATTCACATCAAGATTCATTTTCTTTTCTTTTCTTTTTTTTTTTTTTGACAGGCAGAGTGGACAGTGAGAAAGAGATAGAGAGAAAGGTCTTCCTTTGCCGTTGGTTCACCCTCCAATGGCCACCGCGGCCGGCGCGCTGTGGCCGGCGCACCGCGCTGATCCGATGGCAGGAGCCAGGAGCCAGGTGCTTTTCCTGGTCTCCCATGGGGTGCAGGGCCCAAGCACTTGGGCCATCCTCCACTGCACTCCCGGGCCACAGCAGAGAGCTGGCCTGGAAGAGGGGCAACCGGGACAGAATCCGGCGCCCCGACCGGGACTAGAACCCGGTGTGCCGGCGCCGCTAGGTGGAGGATTAGCTTAGTGAGCTGCGGCGCCGGCCAAGATTCATTTTCAATTATCTTTATATACAGAAGATCAACTTAGTATATATTAAGTAAAGATTTCAACAGATTGCACCCACACAGAAACACAAAGTGTAAAGTACTGTTTGAATACTACTTACAGCATTAATCCACATAGTACAACACATTAAGGACAGAGATCCTACATGGGGAGCAAGTGCACAGTGACTCCTGTTGTTGATTTAACAATTGACACTCTTGTTTATGGCATCAGTAATCACCCTAGGCTCTTGTTGCCAAGGCTATGGAAGCCTTTTGAGTTCGCCAACTCAAATCTTATTTAGACAAGGTCCTAGTCAAAGTGGAAGTTCTCTCCTCCCTTCAGAGAAAGGTACCTCCTTCTTTGATGGCCTGTTCTTTCCACTGGGATCTCAATCACAGAGATCTTTCATTTAGGTGGGGTTTTTTGTTTGTTTGCTTTCTGTTTTGTTTTTTTGTTTGTTTGCTTGTTTGTTTTTTGCAAGAGTGTCTTGGCTTTCCATGCCTAAAATACTCTCATGGGCTCTTCAGCCAGATCAAATGCCTTAAGGGCTGATTCTGAGGCCAGGGTGTTGATTAGGACATCTGCCATTCTATGAGTCTGCTGTGTATCCCACTTCCCATGTTGGATCGTTCTCTCCCTTTTTAATTCTATCAGTTAGTATTAGCAGACACTAGTCTTGCTTATGTGATCCCTTTGACTCTGAATCATATCATTATGATCAATTATGAACTGAAACTGATCACTTGGACTAGTGAGATGGCATTGGTACATGCCATGTTGATGGGATTGAATTAGAATCTCCTGGCACGTCATTTGCATGAAATCTGGTCATTTGCAACAAAATGGAGGATCTGGAAACATCATGCAGAGTGAAATAAGCCAGTCCCAAAGAGACAAATATATGTTCTCCCTGCTCCGTGACAACTAACCGAGCACCAAAAAGGAAACCTGTTAAAGTGAAATGGACACTGAGAAACAGTGACTTGATCAGCCCTTGTCCTGACTGTCAATGAACAACTTAATACTTTATCCCTTTTAGTATTTTTTGTTGTACTACTTAATACTATTGGTTAAACTCTTTAATTAACACACAATCATTCTTAGGTGTTTAAATTTAACTAAAAACTGATCCCTGTTAAATATAAGAGTGGGAATAAGAGAGGGAGGATATGTACAGTTTGGGACATGCTCAATTGGACTTGCCCCAAACGGTAGAGTTAGAAACGTGCCAGGGGATTCCAATTCAATGCCATCAAGGTGGCATGTACCAATGCCATCTCACTAGTCAGTGATCAGTGTCAGTTCACAAGGGATCATAATGAAAGAATTAAGAGTCAAAGGGATCACATAAACAATCTAGTGTCTGCTAATACTAACTGAAAGATTTGTTATTTGTAAAACAGAGTGACAGAGGAAGGAGGGAGGGAGGAAGGGAGGGGGGAGAGAGACAGAGAGACAGAAAGAAGGAAAGGGAAGAAGAGAGGGAGGAGGAGGAAAGAGAAGGAGGGGAAGAGGAGAGGAAGAAATCTTCCACCTGGTTTCATTGCTCAGGTGGCTACAAGGGCTTAGGCTGGATCAAGCAATTTCTGTAGTTTGGAATTCCAACTGAGTCTCCCAATGTGGGTGATGGGTGTCAAGAAAAGTGTGCTACCACCCAATGCTTTTCCAGGTGCATTAGTAGGGACTGGGATAGGAAGCGGAGAAGCTGAGACTCAAACCGGGTACTGATACAGGATTCCTGCATTGTAAGCAGCAGCCAAACCTGCTACACTACAAGGCAGGCTGCAAGAGCAGATTTTGATTGACAGCAAAACATTACTATGTTCTCTTATAAATACAGCTTGTATAAAACAATACTTGAAGATAAACATCATGCTTCCTTGAGCAATATTTATCATTATACCATAGGACCATCTGTGAAGGAAAATTATCAACACAAATGATTATGACCATTAAAATATTCTGCTTTCTCAGGAATTAATTAATTTAAAAATGACATATAGCTTTATGGAAACTTTCTCAAAAATCTCCATCTTTCCATGAAAATTAACCTATAACATGTTATCATGTTTTTCTTCGTAGGTGGCATTCAATTTTTAGAAGTATTTATCATTTATAGTACTAATACATCTACACTTATTTGCAATTACAGTATGTATTTTTCATGGGAAGAATACAGAATGTATTTTTAAATGCCCTTCCTCTACTTGCTCCTCCTTCTTTTCTTTTCTGTCCTTTAGAAAACAAGTGTGTTTTAAAAGTAAAAGGGTTGTTGAGGTATTCTACTAGAGGTATCAAAGGCAAAAATGCTGGAACTTCTTGGATGGGAATGTGTGTAGAAGGGGGAGAAATGGATATTTTAAAAGGTACTTTGCTATCAAAATTATATATATGATTTTTCAAGCTCTTTGCAGATCTAAGTGTATATATATTTCCTGGTGTTACTTAAAAATGATAGTTTCTTCATTCATGAACTTCCTTCATTGATAAAACTTTTATACTTGATCAGCATAGCCCTGACTGCTAATGGACAACTTAATACATTATCCCTCATAGTATTTTTTTTTGTCTGTTCTACTTAATATGACTGGTTTAATTCTGTAATTATCACACAGTTATTCTTAAGTGTTGAAAATTAACTGAAATGTGATCCCTGTTAAACATAAAAGTGGGAATAAGAGAGGGAAGAGATGTATAATTTGGGGCATGCTCGGGCTGACTTGCCCCAATTGGTAGAGTTGGAAACATACCAGGGGATTCCAATTCAATCCCATCAAGGTGGCATGTGCCAATGTCATCTCACTATTCCAAGTGATCAATTTCAGTTCACAATTGATCATAATGAAAGGACTAAGAGTCAAAGGGAGCACATAAACAAGTCTAGTATCTGCTAACACTAACCGATAGAATAAATAAAGGGGAGAGTGATCCAACATGGGAAGTGAGATACTCAGCAGACTCATAGAATGGCGGATGTCCTAAATAGCACTCTGGCCTCAGAATCAGCCCTAAAGGCACTCGGATCTGGCTGAAAAGCCCATGAGAGTATTTCAGGCATGGAAAGCCAAGACACTCTGGCAAAAGATCTCTGTGAGTGAGATCCCAGTGGAAAGAACAGGTCTTCAAAGAGGGAGGTGCCTTTCTCTGAAGGGAGGAGAGAACCTCCACTTTGACTATGACCTTGTCTAAACAAGATAAGAGTCAGAGAACTCAAGGGGCTTCCATAGCCTTGGAAACTCATGACTGTTGCATAGGGAGATTATTGATGCCATAAACAGGAGTGTCAATTTGTAAAGTCAACAACAGGAGTCACTGTGCACTTACTCCTCATGTAGGATCTCTGTCCTTAATGTGCTGTACACTGAGGCTTAATGCTATAACGAGTACTCAAACAGTATATTTCACTTTGTGTTTCTATGGGGGTGCAAATGATTGAAATCTTTAATTAATGTACACTAAACTGATCTTCTGTAAAAAAAAAAAAAAAAAAAAAGAAATTATCAATTCCCAACTTGACTCTCACTGGGATTAAACATGACAATAGGTCTGATCTGATTTCATCATCATTTTAAAAAAATCATCTATTATTTTTCACTTTATGTTTCTGTGTGGGAACAAACTGTTGAAATCCTTACTTAAGGTATACTAAGCTGATCT
This sequence comes from Oryctolagus cuniculus, assembly GCF_964237555.1. Taxonomy (NCBI): domain Eukaryota; kingdom Metazoa; phylum Chordata; class Mammalia; order Lagomorpha; family Leporidae; genus Oryctolagus; species Oryctolagus cuniculus. Next base: position 98,886,213 of record NC_091439.1, on the reverse strand, counting down.
TCTGTATATTAAGATAATCAAAAATGAATCTTGATGTGAATGGAAGGGGAGAGGGAGTGGGAAAGGGGAGGGTTGTGGGTGGGAGGGACGGTATGGGGGGGAAAGCCATTGTAACCCATGAGTCGTACTTTGGAAATTTATATTCATTAAATAAAAGATAAAAAAAAAAACTTTTATACCTACTCTGTGCCAATTTTTTTTCTAACATGGTAGAATATTAGCAGTGAGAAAAAAGTTGTCAGAACTTTTGCTCTCTGACAGATATTTTCAGCCAAGGGCATAGATAATAGATATTAGATAATAAACAGATATTATTTATTACTATTATAAAAATAATGGACTCCTAACTGATCAGTGCTTTTCAGAGAATAAAGTAGGCTGCTGTAATAGACTGACTTGGAGACTACATGGAGAGTGGGAGCATACAACCTGAGACCTCAGTGACAAGAAGGAACCAGGATTACAAAGAACAGGGGAAAGCATTTCCAGGTAGACAGAACAAAGTGAAAATTGTTTATGATGGGAAAAGCCTTGGCAGTTTCAAGAAGAGAGAGATGTGGGAGAGGGTATGCAGCAAGCAGAGAGGAATTGAGTGCCTGTAATCTCGGTTGCTTATCTAAATTTAATCAAGTAATGTATGCCAGGCACCATTCACAAAATTAAATTTGTAATCGATTACTAACTTAACATTTCCATGAAAGAATTGGATAATATATTTTCAATGCTTCTATAGAAATTTCCACAGAAGCCAAAACTACTTTTCCTAAAATGAAAGATTCATTCCATGTAAAAACACTTGATGAAACAGGATTTTAACATATGAGTGGTTGTATCCTGATTCATTGATAGACAGATGTGCTTCAGATATGTATTCAGGTGACAGATTTGGGTATTATAATCTAGAAAATGAAAAACAATTAATTTAAAAACCCATTACAAACCAGATGACTTACTAAAATAAAATTTACATATTTTAATTTGGGGAAAATAACATATAAAACGCACACATATATAAATAATAACCATTTTGATTATGTAACAGAAATAAAGATCCCATTTGAAGTAGCAACAAAACTGCTAAAATATCTAGTCATAAGCAAAATAAAATTTCTATGTATCATTTTAAACTTTAAAACACTCCTAAGACACAAAAAAGAAATAAACAAATGGAAAAGATATCACATTCTAAGACAGGAAGCCTTGACAATCTATACTATTCTCCTATTAGTTTATACTAAAAATATCATGATCAAATTTTTAATATTTATTCATTTATTTTTTGAAAGGTAGAGTTACAAACAGAGATGGGGAGAGACAGAGAGAAAAAGTCTTCCATCCGCTGGTTCACTCCCCAAATTGTCACGAAGGCTGGAGCTGGGCCAATCCAAAGCCAGGAGCTAGGAGCTTCTTCTGGGCCTCCCATGTAGGCACAGGGAGACCAAGCATTTGGGGCATCTTCTACTGCTTTTCCAACCCATAGAAGAGAGCCAGAACAGAAGAGAAGCAATGGGGACATGAACCAGCACCTATATGGGATGCCGAGGCCACAGGTGGAGGCTTAGCCTACCATGCCACAGCATGATCATGATCACATTTTTAACATTTTCATTCATTTCTTCATCAGGGAAAAATAGGATGATTATAAAATGTTGATGAAAAATCAAACCATCAATTAGTAAAAAATGAAGAAAATGCAAAAAAGGAAGAATTAGGTATACACAAGATTGAAACATGTTAGGAAGCTGCTGTCATTAATGTATGTATGCATTTTTGTTGTTGATCATTGAAAAAAATTAATGAAATAAAATAATAGAGACTCCAAAAAGATATCAAGTATCAAACATCAAAAACATTTGTGCAGAGGAAATATCTAGGGGAGAATCCATCCATAATTTGTGTTTTCCAGTGTCCGGTGGTTGTTCCATAGCTTGTCCTGTGACTGCATTATGTCAAACCAGAAGGCTAGTATCTCAAATTCCTCTCTATCTCATCTCCACATCATCCTCTCCTCTGTATGTTCAAATTTCCCTCTGTCTCCGTCTTTTGAGAATTCTTGTGATTTCACACACAGCCACCTTGGCTAATCCAAAATAATTCCTGTTTCATGACCTTTGACTTCATCATATTTTCAGAAAGCCTTTTTCTTCAGAGATTAGGATATGATATTCTTGAGGGAAAAAGAATGTCATTCTATGATTCTTCATCATAATAATCATATTTGTGAGAAAAAATCTACTTTCTAAACAATAATAACTTTTAAGTATAGCTTAGTTTGAAAATGTAATTTAAGGGCCAGTGCTGAGGTATAGTAATTTAAGCCTCTGCCTGGGGTGCCTTTATCCTATATGGGTGCTGGCTTGGGTCCTGGCTGCTCCGCTTCCAATCCAGCTCCCTGTGGATGACTTGAGAAAGCAGTAGAAGATGGCCCAAGTGCTTGCTTGGGCCCATGAACCAATGTGGAAGATCCAGAACAAGCCCCTGGCCCTTGGCTTTGGATCTGCTCAGCTCTGGCGGTTGCAGCCATTGGGGAATCAACCAGCAGATGAAAAGATTCTCTCTCTGTCTCTCCCTCTTTGTGAGTGCAGCTCTGCCTCAAACATATAAATAAATCTGTTTGTAAAATGTAATTCAATCACAACATAGTGAATTATTCTTCAATGACCACTACCAAGAAGGGAGGTAGGTATGTAATCATCCTTTAGCTCAGAAAAAACAAGCGAATAATCAAGGTGACAAGTAGAAAGAGTAATTGGTGCCTCGTGAAGTTATGGGCTCAGTGGACTGGCTTATAATGCTTCTAGGAAACACCCAGCAGACAAGTGGCTCAAAAAGGAAATTGAAGGAGTGGGTAGCACTGGCTGGACGAGCCCTGCACCTTTGGAATGTTACAGGCAAAGAACAAAATAAGAGCTTTCCGTTAATAAAATCTCGACCATCTACACAGGATAGCTAACTGAAGGGAAATGAAAATGACCCCAAGAACGAGGACCAAAAGGCAAATCTTAGGAAAACAGGAAAGAAAGTACACCATTTAGCTCAAGCTGTGGTAAGGAAGGAATTGTCTCAGAATTTACAAAAATTTCCCTGAAGAGAAGAAGTGAGATCTCAACAACAACCAAGATCAGAAAGAGCAACGTCGAACCCTGACAGCCGAAATGAAGAACGATCTTTGATATCCCTTTAACTGCTTCCCTCTCGTTTCAACTCCAACCCAGAAAAGGTCAGAATTTAGGATAAGTTAGAATAAAAGGAAAGAAAACAGAAAATAAAAAAACAGTTCACCCAAGACAGGCTAATTTAGTCATTAATTTGGCTGAGTTTTTTGACACTAAAGATAAATTGAAGCAATTAGATGTAATAGATTGTTTGCAATTCCTGGTGAAAGAAAACACACATTTATATGCATAGATGATCTTTTCTAAGAAAAAAACTGTTTACAAGTTAAATCAAGAATAAAAGGAGGTCTGGATTTTGCTTAAAAGCAGTCTTTTTTTTAATGGCTTATATAAAAGTTTGTCATATTCATGACCAGCAACTACTTAAAAAAATCAACATTTTCTTAACATGCACTTTGTATGCCACTTTCTTTCCTATTAGAATCCAATTAATAAAAAAATCACTGCTTTTATTTGTGCCTAGAAATTTTTAATTAGATAAGAAAACTGTAATTATGCAGCTAGAGGTTGTGGATTAAATTTAAGCACTAATGTGTTTGAAACTCCTGTGAAACTAATATTTATGCCATTTAGGATAAAAAGTTTGTTAATTTCTAAAGAAATTCACTCACCATCATACTTTCTATGAGAGCTGTTTCAGCTATTTCATAAATAAGATCATAGACAAAAATGATCAAGCCTTTTCTGTTCATATACCATCTCAAGGACATAATTTACTTCCACAAATAACCATGTGAAAATAATAGCACAACACATCGCTGGTAACCATCACAGGCCCAGAGGCTCAGGCTCTTAAATTGAGTTGCTGCCCAGCGCTCACTTGGAAATTCATAGGATATCAAGGGAGGGGGGTGGAATTGAAGACCTCAAATATGGTTACCTCCTAGTGGAGCTTTTTGTCTTTGCCACTCTGTTATATAGTAGAGCTTGTGTCTAGCATTTAAGAACTTGCAGCTACATTCCATTATCAAAGACATATTTGTTAAAACATGCATATAAAAGGATTTGTAATTGAAGCACAGCTTTGATATATTTAATAGGATGTAAAACTGCCATCCTATTTTAATAGGCAATGTTTTATGTGCATTAGCAGTAATATAATAATGCCTCTTCCGTGTGCTCTTGCCATTAGCACTTTTCCCCTCCCTTTCTTTTAGTTAATCTTAAAACTTTAATGTAATCCAAACACATTAACATCTTTTTCTCCCCTCACTGTTCCTCAACAGAAGGGAGCTTTGAAATGAACTTTCCATAATTGAAGGATAGTTACTACACAACTCAATCAGCAATGCTTTTCCTCCAGTTCTGCCTCCCCATTGCTCCATATATATTCTTTGCAGACTTAGAAATGTTTATAGTCACAGGAAGTGTTGGAGTATAGCAGTACAGATCAAAATGATGTAGAATGCAGAAAACAGGGAGTGAATTTAATGCATTTAAAAGAAACTACATTTTATTATGAGCTGTTAGGTCAAACCACGTCTGATGTCATTGAATTAAAATCAGAAAGCAATGGATGCACTAGCATATTTTTTAATAAAGGCAGAGTTGTCAGTATTATTATAAAAACTCATTAGCATTACCTCATGTTTTTGCTTTATAATTATATGTATAATATCTTTAATTTTCTCTGAGCAGATTCAGACTGTATGTATTTTCTTTACTAAACTTCAGTAAGCCTTATATAATCGTCCCTGAAAACTGTGGCAGCTAGAAGCATGTCAAGAAAACTTAATCAAGGTAGCAGAAATGAGCTTATTGAATTCTCTGAAAGTAGCCTCATCAGCATTGTAGTTGAGTACACATAAATCAGATGTTCTACAACATCCAAGAAAAATACGCAGCCTTCAGACAGCAGAACTGTACATGGTTTGAAGGTCTTGTCCTCTAAGTTTAAAAAAAAAAAAAACTACTCTCAAATGTAGTATTTTCATGTTCTTTCAGAAGTAATTTGGGGTACATGTTTAATTATTTTGTGCTGGCTAAACTGGAGATTTTGAAATAAAAGACAATTGGGTAGGATTCACTTTTGACTCTGTCAAAAGACAGGTGATTTGGGGCTCCAGGACCAGAGAAGTAAATTTACAATTCTTGTATAAATTTAAAAAGGCCCTAGACCCCCAGGTGTGTATTTCAGCATTTATCCTTCTCCAAGGAGACCCCATAATATAACTGGAAGTCCTCAAGACTTTTGTGTTTGCTACTCTAGAAGTGTCCTGTGTCAGGGGCTTAATAAAGCCTAAAAGATATATTTAAACATGTGGTGTGCCCCTTGACCTTTCTATATGTTAAACTAAGTTGATGGTGTTTATATTAAATTTTGTTGCTAATAAGTAGCAAATGAAATATTTTCTTGAAATAAAATTGAAAGCTGGAAGCTACTTCATCGAGATTAATTTGTGATGAGTATATGTTGTATACATGTGTTAAAATGTCACATTGTGCCTCATAAACAGCTACAACTGTTGGTGTTATCAAAGATCTTGTCGCACCTAAGTTTTGGGAAATAAGTGTCAAAAATTAATTCATTAAATAAAATTTCAGTGTTCACTGCATAGGATGTGTATATTTCTTACAGCTACATTTCAGATACAGAAGAGGAGAAAAAGGAGTTTTAGTAAAGTTGGCATCACAGATTCGATTTTTTAAAATGTATAACACCCTTTCCCAAAATATTAATATTGCTGTTTAAGCAAGAGATTCATCTTCAATGTATTGACCCTAAATATACAGTTTCAGCACTTAAAAGAGTTATTTGCAAGTTTCAATATATTGAGCACAAAGCTATGCAATGCATTTTCCATTCCATAGCACCTATTTCATAATGTGTGATTGTCCTTGATATTTGTTAACGTTTGAGGAAAAAGGAAATTACATGGGAACATATTAAATGTGGACTTTAATTTTATTATTTTTAGGCCAAATGCAACTATAAGATAGATAAATGATAGGTGGATGGATGAATGGATGGATGGGTGGTGGATGGATGAAAAAGTAAGTCAGAAGTATTTGTAGCTACATTTCTCAGAAAGATTACTTACTGAAATTTGAAAGTGTTGGTTATTATATAAAAGCATTGGGTTTACCTTTGGAAAGCGTTTTTTAAAACTTTATGTGTGTGAATAAATTCTGACAAACATGCTAATGTAATGTTCAGTAGGAGATAAGTAATCTTTTCAACAAATTGTGCTGAAAATTGTTTATTCACCTTTCTGAAAGGTGTCGCTCCCCGTCTTCGTGGAGGAACGACACAGGACCCTGCGCTGTTCTTTTGTCTGCTCGGCCCTTCCCGGGTTTGCTGCTGGTTCTTCCCGGGTTGGTTATCGTCCCTTCCACCTCCGTGGAAGGGCGGTTCCCCCTGCCACTTTCCCCACTTCCGCGGGGGAGCGGCACACCGCCGGCCGGCTCCCTCGGGGGCTGCACAGGTGTTCCTTCAGATAGATGTTCCCAGTGCATGTTGTCTTTCTCCTCCTTTATAGTCCTCTTCCACCAATCCCAACTCTGCTATCCACACGCCGAGTACGCTGCTCTCCTCCAATCAGGAGCAGGTCCTGCTGTTTATTGGTTGAACTGGAGGCAGCTGTATAGAATCTGTTTCCTCCTCTCCCAGCGCCATATGGGAGAGCAGATGCATAGAATAAGTCTTAATTCCAGTAACTTAGTCTAGTCCGAGTTGCTCCCAGTTGCTCCCCACAAAAGGGATCAAAATTTTTATTTAAACCATATGCAAAAGTGAACATGAAATTGATCATTTGATTAGACTTAAAAAAAAGGTTTTGTTTAAAAGAGAATTAAAGGATGAGTTTGGTTTTTATAACAATTGGAAATCCACGCATACTATTTCAAATAGGCTTTCTTCATAAACTTTTGAAGGCCCCACATATGCATGGATTTCAAAATGTTTTGCACCAAAATCAACATATTTTTAAATACCATTCTCCACAATTTTTTGAAGTACTCTGAGACTCAAAAGTAAATGTTTATATTATAAAACTTCTTGGAACAAATCATAAAAAAATTCTGTGTGACCTGTCTGTTTAGAAAATATGCAAGAAGCCTGAACTTAAAAAGACTAAATAGGATAAAAGGGATTCCATCAAAGTGATAAAGATTTCTAAAAGTACAAAACAAGCTTGCAGGAAATATGTGGAAGACATCTATTTAACTATTTTTATCAAGAATATTAAGAACATTAGAACCTACAATTAAATTTAAGGTAATAAAAATAAATAAATCTTTCATTAATGAATTGTATGATGCAGAACAAGCATTTGATAAAATATAACATCCTTTCATGATTAAAACCTTACACAAAGTTTTTATAGAAGAAACATACATCAACACAACAAGGCAATGTATTTCAAACCCATGGTCTACATCATATTGATTGGGAAAAGCTGGAAGCATTTCCACATAGATCCAGAAACAGACAAAGATGCCCACTCTCACCATTACTTTCCAATATAGTTCTGGAAGTTTTATTCAGAGCCATTAGGCAAGAAAAAATAATTCAAAGAGATATAAAAACCAGAAAAAATCAAAAAATAACAAATGTTGATGAGAATTTTGGGGAAAAGGTACCATGATAGACTGTTACTGGGAATATGAACTAGTAAAACCATTGTGGAAGACAATATGGAGATTCTTCAGAAATCTGAAAATAGATCTATCATACAACCCAATCATTCTTCTCTTGGGAATTTATCCTAAGGAAATGAAATCAACATGAGAAAGAGTTGTCTGTACCCCCTCTGCTTATAGTGGTTCAACTAATAATAGCTCATTTATGGAATCAACTCAGATGTCCATCAAGTGATGACTAAAGAAATGGTGGTATATATACACTACGGAACACTATTCAGCTATGAAAAAGAATTAAATCCTATCTTTTGCAACAAAATGGGTGTTCAATAGAGGTTATTATTGTAAGTGAAATAAACTAGTCCCCAAAGACAAATATATGTTTTCCCTGATTTTGGTAATTAATATACAGAGTACACAAAATGGAATGTATATGAGTGAAACTAACATTTTTAGATTAAATTGTTATTGCTTATAGCCCTTGTCTATACTCTTGAGGAACAGTGGTTTTCTACTTATTACTTATTAAATTATTTGTTTTTTAGAGGGCTAAACTAGTGGAGGGTGTAAGTTTGTCATTGTAAAAATTAAAAGAATAAGAAAACATGGAAGATGGAGGGTAGGAGTGAGATTGGGAGGCAGGATATGGTGGAAAGTATCATTATGCTCTTCAAGCAGTACATATTAAATTTTTAAAAATGTTATTGTAAAAGTTGAAGAAAAAGGAGGAAATAGGAGTGTAGTTTGATGGAGGGAGCCAGAGAGACAAATGTGGTTTTCTTCTTAGAATTATAGCCATGAAATACATGAAGTCTGTTATCTTAATATTAATATAAAATTTAAAATGTGATAACCAAAAAAGGAAACAAAAAATTTAAAAATTCTATTTGAGTTAATAAGAAATCATATATAAAGATGTTCAATATTAAAAGTCAATAGCGAAATTCCAGTTAAAAGCCTCAAAGGACAATACTACCTACCCTTCAGAGTGACTAAAATTAATAAAACTGATAAAATCAAGTGTTAACAAAGCTGTAGGATAAATGGAACTCAGAAATACTGATGATTGAAATGAAAAATTTTGTGTATACTTCAGATAACAGTTTGGCAGTTTCTTATAAAGTCAGCATACAACACAACTATGACCCAACAACTCCATTACTGTGCATCTATCAAAAAACAAATAAACATGCGCACTCAAAGACATGTATTTGAAAGTTAGTGCAAGTTTATTCATTGTAACTGAAATCTGAAAAAAGTCTAAATGCCCATCAACTAGTGACTAACGTGATAATTTTATAAAATGAAATAGCACTCAGTAATGAAAAGAAACAGAAAAACAATGGATACAATATACATCAATGGATTTTCAGTATATTAAGCTAAGTACATGACTTCAGACACAAAAACCTAGGTATTTCATGTTTCCTGTTGGAGCACACTCTCAGAAAGACAAAATTACAGTGACAGAAGTTAGAACAGTGCTAATCAGAGGCACGTTTTGGTTGAAGGGAATCCTCTGGCCAGAAAATGGAGTAAAGGAACACTCTTGGGTGGTGCAAATATCGCAAGTCATGATTGTTGTGGCAGACACTATATAAAATTCTAAACACTCACTGAGTCCTGAGAGGAAAATGGGGGAAAACTGTATCTGAATTATACCACAAGAAAACAAGCAGAAAAAATAATAAATTTTCAGTGTTAGAAAACAATATATAGTTAATGGAACCTCTTACAGAAAAGGACATAGTAACGGAACTCCAAATAATTGCATTTATTTTACTTAACAAGCTTAGCTTTAATAAACATTCACTGTATCATCCTTTCAAACAAGAAGACTCTACTTTTTACAAAAATGTAAACTTAATCATCATCAGGATGTTTTCTGGAAAACTGCTCTAAAATTCTCTTTCATTAAGTTCCCTTTAGTTCTGCTCCTCCTGGAGACCTCTCTCCTACTCACACCTCAACTGTGATCCACAGACTGAGTCCTGGCTGTCTGGACCCTCTTTTAGTCTCACTTTCTTAGGCAGAAACATGGGTCCAGAACAAGATCTTTCTCCTTCGTCCTATTAACCCTGGTCTCCTCCAGTCAGGTTTCCAGAATATCCCATTTGGGAATGAAACCACATTAAGGTATTGATAACTGTTAACAGTGAAGTGTGTCTCGAAGGCCTATTTACCCTCACTAAATTTATATCTTAAGTTACAATTATATAATGCATTAAGGTTAATAAAATGCTTTCACAAGAATTATCTCATTGCATTCTCACAACCTGGGGAAGTAAGTGACAGGCAATATCATTCTCTTTATTTTACAAATGAGACATCAGAGACTCCTAAAGATTCAAAGAGTTTTTGCTATGTTAATATTGTAATTTGCCTAAACTGATGATATTTTAGTGACGATCTGAGGGTCCAGTTAAGGGATGATCTTAAAGGCAACCTGTCAGATATCTCTAGGTCCCGTTCTGGAGCAAGTCATGCAGATCCTCTACTTACACTTGAGACAGCTTGGATTGCAGGTACATATTCCTTGATAGTCTCTTTGACAAAGATCTAAACGGCAGATATTAATACAAATCCTAAAAAGAAGTTTATATATTTATACTAAAAGATATCAGGGTAGGATTTTTTTTGCCCCTTTTCTTATAATCTTACTAACAACAGTATGAACTCATGAAATGTCAGGGCCAGTGCTGTGGTATAATTGGTAAAGCAGACATCTGCAGTGCCGGCATCCCACGTGGATACCAGTTCAAGTCCTGGCTGCGCCACTTCCTATCCAGGTTTCTGCTATGGCCTGGGGAAGCAGTAGATGATGGCCCAAGGGCTAGGCCCCTGCACCCGCGTGGGAGACCTGGAAGAAGCTCCTAGCTCCTGGCTTTGGGTCAGCACAGCATCAGCCATCTGGGAGTGAAACAGTGAATGGAAGAGCTTTCTCCCTTTTTTTTTTTTCTCTCTCTCTGCTTCTGCCTCTCTGTAACTCTGCCTTTCAAATAAATAACTAAATCTTAAAAAAAAATAAAAAAGAACTCATGAAATGTCTGTAAACCTTAGCAGTTTAGAAAGGTCTATGATATCTTTCAAGCCATCAGACTATGTTAATTTTATGACTGTGTTAATTTCCTAAGTGACAGACATTATGAGAGTGATGAACAGAATACATGGTGATTAGGACAACAGTGATTTTAATGGAGGGAAAAAGGTCAGCAGTTGCATAAATAGCACAAGGCAAGTGGAGAGAGTGATGCAGGAGTGAAAATCTCTGACGCGATGATGGATTATTAATGACAGGGCCAGACAACAGAAAGCAGGGTTCTAGGCGAGTCCACTCACTGACCTTCTTTGGTACCACTCTGAAGAAGGCAGCGGTCAACTGACACACTGCTTCAGCACTCATTAGTAAAAAATCAAGTAATTTATGAATCAGAGTATCAGTTCATGCTTGAATCAATCTACAAACTTCAACTTCAGTCATCTGGCCTTTACGGAGGCTAGGTAATCCTTACATCTTTACATTTGGGTTTGATTCAATTTGTAATATCTGAAAGAAGTTTAAAAAATAGTTTCTCAATAACGTTCAGTGTTTTGTATTCTTACTATTCCCTAGGTAGACACAATATATAACGAAATCTGTTTCACAGGATTGGTGTTTAAATTCTGAAAGAAATCAATTCTGTCCAGTCTTCTCCATCCTTACCTTGTAATGTCAACGGTTAATCAACTCTTTAGGATCAAATCCAGTGGCCTTCTCGTTTCACTTATTCTTCTTTGGTTTCCCCCGCCACATTGATCACTTTTTGGCCTTGATTCCTGATCTTTCTCCTCCCATTTTTCTTTGGCAAACTCTTACCTACTAGACAAACCCCTGCCCTCAGCAAACAACTACATATCATCTTCGGTGCTTCTACCATCTCCAGCTACCAAAATAAAGCTAATCTTGAAAGACATCTTTCTCTTCCCCCAGATTTTATTTTCATCTCTTAGTTTTCTACATTATTTTCTTTTCTAAGAGCATTGCTTATCTGTGCTTTGTAGATAGTTTCATATTATGTATAAACACCCCAATGTTTTTTTTTCCTAATTTCATTCCTACACCTCACCTCTAACTGCTACATGTCTTAGGGTCAATGCCCTTTCAAATATTATAATGTAATATACATAAATTGGAATGGATTGTGTTCTTTTTTACACATTTCTGTAAATGATTTTTACCAAATTCCTAGTCATACTGGATCAAAATTTTTATTTCCTCCTTTTATTTCCTACTTTCACTGATTTTATAAGTTCTGCCAATTTGATTTCTTCAATATATGCTGAAATTGTAGTCTCTCCATTTTGATAATGTCTTTTCTGTCTTACTTTATGGAAAAGAAAAGAAAGAAGAGAAAGAAGAGAAAGGAAGGGAAGGGAAGGGAAGGGAAACTATCTTCAGTCAATATTGCTCAGAGTTCCTAAAATAATCTTTTTTGGAATACACATGTTCTTTTGCCAGTTCATTACATATATACTTTCAATATGTAATCTACCACTTATATAATTGTGAATAAAACACACAACTGTGGCATTTTTTTGTAATTCCTTCATAAGTCTTGTTATCTTACTAAACTTCCATACCCACTGATCCTCTTGAATATTTCAATTTCCAAATTTCTTTGACTTGTTTATGGTAGTCTCTTTTTATTTTCTATTTTTAATTCCCTACTTAATTTGCCTCCTGTACTCATCATAAATGCGACCAATCATAATAGTGCTTTTATAGGCTGTCCTCAAACAGACCTATCAATTTGAGTGCTAACATTTCAAACCATTTTATCGGCAAAACTTTTTGGTGTGGTTACCATTTTTGATAATCCTTAAATGTCATCTACTAGTCAGTATGTATGGTTTATCTTCAGTGATTTTCTGGTAGCATATGTTAATTTCTCAATTATGTTTAAGAAAGACAGACAAATTGGATACAATTTGACATATTTCAATTTCAATGCCCTTACCAAAAACAAAACAAAACCAACAAAAATCATGTCCCATGGAAACTTATTTTCTAAAACAGAGCTCTATACTTTCTACAGCAATTTTCTGTTGTTACTGAATAGATCTGTACTGAGTTTAGAATAAATAAAACATAATGCACATTGTACCTCCTGGCCTAGGAATGACTGATACCAAACTTCTCCCAGCCTTTCTTTTATGGTTCCTGTAGATATAGAAGGATATGTTAGCTGCAAAGAAATGAGGATATAAATCAACATTCTTTAAAGATTCAGGGAAGAGAGAAAATAAATCAGACTGTTTTGGTGGTTATTCTGAAAAGTGGGGGACAAAATACGTGACAGGCATTTGGTCTAGCGGTTAAGACACTGGTTGGAACACCTGTATCTCATGTTGGAGAACCAGGTTTCAAGTCCCAGCTCAATTTCTAGTTCTACTTCCTTTCATTATGCACCCTGGAAGGCAGCAGATGATGTGCCAAGTGGCTGGGGTTCTACCACGCATGTAGGAGATCCAGTTTCAGTTCTCAGTTCCAGGCTTCAGCTTGGCCCAGCTCCAGTAGTTGTTGATGTTTGTGGAGAGTAACAGCAGATAGGACAGCTGTCTGTCTCTCTCAAATGAATAAAATATCTTTTTTATTTTAAAAATGTGTCTATTTACAGGAGTTCTGATATTTTGGTACATGCTTACATTATGTACTGTCTAATCAGGGTACATGTATTACTCTCTTTAAACTGTTATTATTGCTTTAGAGTAAAAACATCCAAAATCCTATCTTGTGGTTTGCTTTTCACAGCAAAATATTAAGTAATTTATCTACAGTCACTTTATTGTGCAATAGAAAAATCTTTGAAAGACAAAATATACAGTGAAGAGTTACTAATAAAAACAGAGCCATTATTTTAAAATGTTTTGAGGGAGATCTGCAGAAGCCTGTGGATCTTAGGGCTAAAGAGAGAAGCAAAGAAAAATTTACACAAAAAATTGAGAGGCAGCTAAGAAGAGAACATTTCTATTTTCTTTGTCTTCTCCTTCACTTCTCATACGTGAAAAAAATTGGTGACTGCTGTGTTTTCCTCGCAATAAACTTTATATAATTCAGAGAATACAATAGAAGATTTTGTAACTAAGGAGGAAAAGAATTTAGAGATATTACAAAGAATGAAAATGCTTCGTGCATTAATGAAGATATAATAAAGCTTGAATATGGTAATCAGCTTGATCTAATTATTCAGCTGTGTACACATATCAAAACATCACATATGTAGTTATTATTTGTCTATTAAACAGAAAACAAAAAAAAAAAAATTTGGGAAGACTATTACTAAAACTAGCTGAAACTCTAGAAAACTGCAAATTACCAAAGAAAATCCATTTGCGTTGTGTTGTAGGCATGTTTACCCTAATGTCAGACATCACAAATGAACACAAAACTAAGAGACAGTCGGACAAAAACATATTATGAAGGAACTACTGGAAATATATATACACTTTTTAAAAGCAAGAATGATGAAAATACAAAGAACACAGAGGAAAAACAACATTTGGTAGCTAAAGTAGAGACCACCTTTTAGAAAATTGATGTTAAGAAAAGCCAAGAAAATGGGAGGATTAATATAATCAATCCAACACTTTAATAATAGGAATCCTTAAAAGAGAAAACAAATAAAATAGCAGCAGAGAAATTAACAAAGATGTGCATCACTCCAAAGAACAGAAATAAAACATGTTCTCAAGATTACCTGTGCCTGCTGAGTTCTCAGTGTAATGAATTTAAAAAACTCTCATGCTGAGACAAAGTATAATGAAATTTAGTAGCACTGAGAGTGTAAAAAAAAAGAATGCTAAAAAATCTTCCAGAAGAGAAAAAAAAAAAGACCCAGATTTCCCCAATCTATTGAGAATTGGGAGGCATCAGGCTCTGGAGGTGCATATATTATTAGTAGGTGGGATATAGCTTGTGTTGGAATATCTCCAGGATTTATTTTTCAAGAAACAATTCTATGCCCAGTCTAAAAGTATGAGATTGTTCTAAAATGGAATATCTCACTACTTCTAGCATTCATACTTCCCTTTTAAAATGCTAAAACTATATCCGTATTTTAGAAGGGGCAATCAGATAAAACTGTGGCAGCATATTAGGTGAACTATGTATACAAAATGCTAATTATATTTGAAAGCCAAACTATTAACCTAACATGAATGTTTCATTGTCTCTTGTTCCACAACAACCATTACAAAATTTAGTGGCATAAAATAAACATTTTATTTGGCTTCTGGTTTCAATGGGCCACTAATGCAATGAGGGTGCTTTGTCTCTGTTCTATAGAGTTTGAGGCCTCAGATTGGAAGACTCAGAAGCTGGAATCTAGTATTATCTGCAGGAGTTTCATTCACATACCTGGTGGTTAATAATGACTTTCAACTTGGACATCAGCAAAAGATATGGTTGGCACATCTACTCCAGTCCCCGGTATGCAGTTTGGGCTTCCTCATAGTGTGGTAACTGTGTGACAAGAGCTAATGTACCAAAGGAACTAGAAGACACTTTACTATCTTTTATAAACAGGTTTGGAAATCACATGGAATTTCTTCCACTGTAATCACAAGCCCATTAAATTTCACAGAGAAAGAACATAGATACCATTTATTAACAGTTGCAGTGACCAATTATGTGATTGTGAATTTTTGTGTGTATGAAAACTCAGGGACACTTCCTTCAAAGAAGGATGATCATTGGGCAAAAGTCTTTGGGTCGGTTCTTTTTTTTTTTTTTTTCTTTTTCTTTTTTTTTTTTTTTTTTTTTTTTTGACAGGCAGAGTTAGACAGTGAGAGAGAGACAGAGAGAAAGGTCTTCCTTTTTCTATTGGTTCACCCCCCAAGAGGCCACTACGGCCAGCGCATTGTGGCCAGCACACTGCGCCATTCCGAAGCCAGGACCCAGGTGCTTCCTCCTCACCTCCCATGTGGGTGCAGGGCCCAAGGACCTGGGCCATCCTCCACTGCCTTCCCAGGCCACAGCAGAGAGCTGGACTGGAAGAGGAGCAACCGGGACAGAATCCAGTGCCCCAACTGGAACTAGAACCTGGGGTGCTGGTGCTCCAGGAGGAGGATTAGCCTAGTGAGCCACAGCACCAGCCTTGGTCGGTTCTTATTCTGCTTCATACCTAGAATATTTATATGATGGCTAGGCTAACTGTTACTGTTTTAGACCATGAAGCAACTTGAATACATGCAAGACATCTGTATTAACTTATTTAACAAATCAAAAAATAAAGTCCAAGTACCTATTTTGTGCAAAATTCTATTCTAGGCACAAAGAAAGAGGATTTTGAAAAAAACAGAAAAAAAAAAGTTTAGCTTCTCAACTTACACTTGATTGAAGCAATGGGAACACCAGAAATAATAATGAAAACAATCAATTAAATAATGATAAGTGCTATGGAAGAAATAATGATAAGCACTATAAGAAAACAACAGGTAGACAATAGAAAAGATATGGAGAGAGGATTGGATATTAATATCATAATTAGGAAACAAGAAATAAACTTATAAATTACATTATTTAGCTATTACAAAGGCATGATTTGTCAACTAAGACACACAAATCACTGATCACATTCTAAAACAACTTCAGGGATGTAGGAAATCAGAAAGCTCACATGAAGTAGAGATTAGAGACATTAAAGGTATCTACAGATCGTATCTTTCCAGGTAATGCATTTTTCTTCACTTGAAGAAATTGATAAGATCTCTAATGAGGTTCATGGGTCATCTCACCTAGGAGGGGACATTTAAGTTATCAATAATCTCTATGATATACTCCAGTGAATTGAATAACAAGTGACACGCTTCAGGGAGCTATGCCTCATAAGTACATATATTCTAGTTTATTAACTATATGTAATCCTTTTTCCAGGGTATCTTGTTAAGGGAATTCTATAGGGAACTTCTCCTCTTTGCCAATTGTTATTAATCTACTTGCAAGTAAAAAAGAATTTAGACCAGTTACTAGACTTTTATTTTACCTAGAGCTATCCCAACCCTCAGTGAAAGGAATGAATGAATACTAATGCAGTTGTTCATGTCTTCCCTGTCTGCCACCATGCTACTTAAGCATACCCATGAAGGAGATGGATGAGTCCCTTTGAGACTAACAGAAAATCTAGGGTAAGGGTCTTGAGGCAGGGTAATTTCTGGTATGCTCCAATAACAGCAAAAGCTGCTCTGTATAGCTTTAGGTAATTATAAGAACTCTGAAGACCAAGTGAGATGAAAACTCAATGAAGAGAAACCAGCAAAAACTGACATGATAATATTTGATTTTTTTTAGAAAAACTATCTTTTGTGTTGAGTATAGATGGTAGGGAATTTAGAAGAAGGGATTAGAATTAGTAGAAAATTGGGAAAGGATCATGGTGTCTAGAATAGGAGTTTATAGAAATAGAGGTAGCAAAGCCAAATCTGTATACAGTTTTGAAGAAAATAAAACATAATTTGCTGAGATGCTGTATGCAGAAATGGGAAGGCAGTGAAAGAAGTAAGGGTGACTTCAATTTTGTTTAAGCAACTAGAGATACTAAGGTTGTCATTTCCTCTTGGGGGTGTATTAGAAGCCAAAGGCGAGACAGGACATGGGAAATCTTCCTCTGAAGAGTGCCACCGGATTGAATGGTACCACCCCGGTGTGCTTCTTTTATTGACAAGGATTATATCAGCCATTTGTACAATGCATGCAAGTGCTCACATAACTCTAAGATTACTTGTAATATTACTTGATATTATCTAGAACATGATTGTGATGACACTGGTGGGGTGCCCTGTGACTTGGTTTACTAGATAAATAAGTCTGGGAAAGTAGCTGCATGTCCTCATAGGAGCCAGTGTTCCCATGAGAACTCAGTGCTCCTCTGGATAATAGGTCATTCACTATCCTTAACCAGTTCTGTGGCCACACTCTGTGTCCAGGAGGAGGGTGTCCTCACTGAGAATGCTTTGGCAGAAACTTTGTTCCCTACAATTTCCTGCGGTGGAGAAGATCAAAGAAGGATTGGGCTTCAGAAAGGAAATTTTCTAACAAGTTATTTTTAGACTTTTTAAAATTTTAAAATACCTATTCCAAGTAGAGATAACAAATCTTTACTTGGGCATATTATCCAGGATTTCAGAGGTGGGGTTATAAATTATGATTCCACCAACTTATGCATGTTATTTAAAAGTAAGAGGTAGAATAAACTATTAAGGGAGTGAATTCAGACCGCTGAAAGAGGATTCCAAATTATTACAATGCTCAATAATTAGTACCATCACATGAGACTAAGGAATAGTAGTTTGAGCAGTAGGAAAATCTTATATCCCGGAGCCCAAGCAAAGAGTATGTTTCAATAAGGAAGATGCAATAAACCTTCTACAGCCCTGAGAAATATTTAAAAAAGAAGCGTGCAGAGAGTTGTCCATCATGTTTAGCAATGTAGAAAGACCATAAAAGACTTTTGATAAAGCAGTTTCAATGAAGCAATTAGGGCAAAATCCAGACTGGATTGCTTTCAAAGTAATTGGCAACAAATATAAAAGCTTTTCAAAGTTTTGCTGTGAAAACTAACAGAAAAAGGTGGCATCATGAGGATTCTTTCTGTATGTCAAATGCTTATATGATTCAAAAGAAAAATAAAAAGTAACTGTTTAGGAGATGGCACAATTACTTGTACAACAGGCATGAGGGTGTAAAAAGTAATGAGTTTAATTAAAATGGGGCAAGCTCAATCCTGAGATCATGAGGAATTTATCTACAGTCATTGGAGGAAAGCAGGGTGGGTCAGTACCCATGAATGTGTGGGTAGATCATGTATGGAGGAACTTCCCTTTTGATGTGTGTCTCAGTGAAATGAAGAATAAGGCCAGTGTGGTGGGCATTTGACACAGTGATTAAGATGCCACTTGTAATTCCTGCACCTTTCATCAGAGTGCCTGAGGTCAGGTCCTGGCGCTAATCCTGATTCCAGCTTCCTATGAATATACTCCTTGGGAGGCAGCAGATGATGTTCAAGTGCTTGGGTCCCTGCCACCCACAGAGGACATCTGGACTGAGTTCTAGTCTCCTGGCTTTGACTTGGCTCAGTCCCAGCTGTTGTAATCATTTGGAAAGTGAATCCATGGATGGAAGATCTTTCTTTGTCTGTCTCTATCTCTGTCTCTCTCTCTCTCTCCCATGTATGTGTATTTGTGTATCTGCATTTTGAACAAATAAGTACACAGAAATTCATTGTTTAAAAAAAGAACAAATAGTTAATGAACTGAGAGTGAAGTAGAGAAGGAAGCAATGGAGGAATGAGAACAAGAAACAAACTTTGAACTCAAGGGAAGGAGGGAGTACATGGAGTAGCAAAATATGGTGGGCTTGTCACAAGAGCATCACACTTCTACTTGGCAACATGACTGGGATTCTCAGGTGTGAAAAATCATTTATTCTTCATCCTTATTAAGCAGTATGGGTAATGTCAAAGAGCAGTTTGCATTTGAACAGAACTGGGGCTTTGCATGATGAATGTGACTGTGAAAAGCAAGCAATGAGTTGTATGTTGAGGTTGGTATATGGTGAATGGACTTGACCAACTTCTAGGGAGTCTTCCTACATCGATGAACCTGAACAATTAAAATGTTCCCAGATGCCTATGGATCTCAGTTTCAGATGAAAATTAGGCTCTTTACTATAAATCAATTCTGGGGAGAGGAGGACGCTTTCTTCCTGTTGCTTCGGTGAGTTTTTTGTCAGAAAGTAAGGTTGTGGAGTGTGATGACATTCTGCAGCAACATGTATGGTTCCAGTACAGTTGGGAGGCAATTTCAGTAGTGACAGAGGATAGAATTTATGCTAATGCATCCATCTAACATAACTATGTGTTGTTAGACATCTGAGACAGAAGAAGAGTTTCCTGATCCTGGTTTCTTAAACTTACATCCACAATTATAGGATCATAATTTATTTTTTTAATATTGGAGTTTAAAAAGTGCCTCCTAATTCTTTTTCTGATTGCAGGACTGTTGGTAGCACTCCGGGTGATTGGTCTGTTGTGGCTTTTCTAGTGTCAGCTACTGAATAGACTCAGTGCACACTTAGGATGACCTCTTGTCCCAGCTCAGTTCTGGATCACAGACTATTGTCTTCTGGGCTATCAGCACCTCATTTACTCTCTATATTATTCCAACAAAAGTGATAAGCTTGATGGCCACTGTCAACCTTTGGGAGCTCAGTTCACAAGAATGTCAAAGATGTTTCAATGCTACTGGTCAAAAGAATTTAAAGATCCACTTTAGATATGAAGGAGTCCATAAAAATAAGACTGAAACCATGTTTTCCTATATTCATGTATATTTTCAAGTTGACTTTGAACATCATTATTTATTTGAAAGGCAGAGAGACAGAAACAAGCAGAGAGACAGTGAGAGATCTCCAATCTGATAGCTCAGTCCTCAAATGCCCACAACATAAAGGGCCAAAGCTAGAACCAGGAACTCAATCTGGGTCTTCCATGTGGGTCACAAGGACCTCAGTTCTTGAGCCATAATCTGCTACCTTCCAGGGATGGCAATGGCAGGAAGTTGAAATGCAGAGTGGAGCTAGGACTTGAATCCAGGCATTCTGATGTTGCCACAGACATCTCAAGCAGCGGCTTAAACTCTATGCAAAATACCCCCTGCCCTGTAATTGTGAGTAAAATGTAATATTTAATTCTACAATTGGTATAATTTATGATTATAAGGGATATCAGCAATTGGCTATATAGCACTTCTGAATCTTTCTGTTTGAGGGGCTTTCTAAATTTTAGAGAAGTCATATCAAAGATCCAAGCACTTTGTCCAGCTTTCCTTGTCGATAGGTTCAAGTAAATGTTCATGTTCCATTACTGAGCCACATCTACCTGAGAACTTTGAATCTTATGCTAGATAAGAAACTCATGAAGAAAAAGACACTTCCCCCTTTCTCCAACTTAAGGGAAAACTGTCCAAAATTTCACTATTAAAGCTGGTTTTGGTAGATATTCTTTATTAGATGAGGAATTTCTCTTCTGTTCCTTGTTTGCTCAGTTTTTTTATGCCAAATATCTTCTACAAAAGTTGATGTAATCATTTAACATTTTTGCAGTTTGTGTAGTATGTCCAATTTATTGATTTTTTTAAATGCTGACAGCCTTGCTTACGTGGGATAAATACCACTTGCTTGTACTACATAAAATTGTTGGATATTAAAAAAAAAAAGAAACTCATGAAATAAATTCTCAGAGAATGCCAGCAGGATCTCCACAGGACTGCATCAGCTTTGGGGGTCTGTTGATGGCTCTACAGAAAATAAATGTATTTCTGTCCATTAGAGAGATATTTAATGTATCTCATTCAGCTTAAAGTGCCCAGAATTATTTTCCATTTGGGGCAACAAAGAATAATGCCAACCTTAACAATAGCTATAATAAATATTGATTTTTTTCTTATGTCTTTTTCTGAACTATAAATGGATATAATATGTTATCTGGAATT
Organism: Oryctolagus cuniculus; assembly: GCF_964237555.1. Classification (NCBI taxonomy): domain Eukaryota; kingdom Metazoa; phylum Chordata; class Mammalia; order Lagomorpha; family Leporidae; genus Oryctolagus; species Oryctolagus cuniculus. The sequence goes on along the minus strand of NC_091439.1, from coordinate 98,864,929 downwards.
TATCATGGATAGAAGGTTAATGATAGCCACAGACCTATCCAAACCTTTTGCAAGGCCTACACTATGTGTCACTATGCAGTTTGATAAAACCCCACTTGGGATTCTCAACCCTGGCCAGGGATTACCAGGTCTCTATGACAACAGAATTTAAAAATCCTGGTTGCCCTAGAGACAAGGTCACCTTAGCACAAATGCAACAGTCATGGAGCTTAACACAAAACTTATTCTCACCAGAAAACCTGATCCCTTCATGAACGAAACACCAGGTGACTGATCAAGACTGAAGACAGGCATAAGAAAGGGGAAGAATCGCCAAACTGCAAGTGAGCTCCAGACAGCAGTTTTCTGGCCAGGCAGTTCTCCAACCTCTCCATGGGCCAGCTCCCACTGTCCATCTCACAATGGCACAGCCAGAGTAAAGTGCTTCAGTTCAGGCTATGACTAAGATTCATCTTTGACTCATAACAGACTAGAGGAGAAGTCGCCAATGAGAAAGCTGCTCCACTAGGACCAGACAACACCCTGAACATAACAGTGAAGTAAATTGCAAAATGTAGTGACAGCAAAGGAACACCTAAAGGAAATTCAGTCAGGGTCAAATTTGAAATTTGGAAGTAGATTTTAAAGAAATAAACCATGCAATGGGATGATATTCAGAGAGCAAAGGGTAGTTTATAGCACCATATTATTTAATTAATATTTCTTGATGCTAATCAGGCCATCTTTCCCACCTCTAGACACCTGGAAGGATACCATTTATTTATCTATGCATGTATTGATTGATTGCAGCACCTCATGGGCAGAGGAGATAAGTCTGAAAAATCCTTTAAAACTTCAAACTTCTCCACAAACTTTTCCTCATGTGAACCATCTCTTGAACTTGTTTCCTCTTCTATGAGGCTGTGTAGTAATGTCCAGTGGAAAGTAAGTGAGAAAACTGACACCAGGTTTAAATAATCCACTATACCACTTTGTTTGTTAATTTCCCTTTCTCTGGCTTTCCTTCAAAACTGTTTGAAGGGCTGGCGCTGTAGGGTAGTAGGCTAAGCCACTGCCTGTGGCACCAGCATCCCATATGGGTGCTGGGTCTTTCTTGGATGCTCCTTTTCTGATCCAGCTCTCTGCTTGGGGTCTGGAAAAGAAGTAGAAGATGGCATAAGTCCTTGGGCCCCTGCACCCATGTGGGAGACCCGGAAGAAGCTCCTGGCTCCTGGCTTTGGCTCAGCCTAGCTCCGCAGTTGTGAAGATTTGGGGAGTGAACCAGTGGGTAGAAGACCTCTCTGTGTCTCTTCCTCTGTCTGTAAGTTTACCTCAAATAAATAAATTAAATCTTTTTTAAAAATGTATTTGAAGGTATTTTATCAATGAATCCAAGAGTCAAAATGATTTAATTTTTTCAATTTAATATTTTACTTACTAATTTTGAGAAAACATGTTTTATTTTACTGTAAGGTCATAGGTTTAATGCTCCACTAAACAGAGTTCAACAAATAAAAAGTAAAAATACCATAGTTCAACAAAATAGAGGCTAGTGCTATAAACAGTTATCAAATGAGAACATATTCAACTTACCTCATATAAATTTTAAAATAATCACAGATCATTAAATCCATAGTAGTCTATCATTGTAAAAATTTTTTTCAGCAAAAACAATATACACAGCATCTTTTAAAGTTTAGTTATAATTAGATAATGTTTTATATTCATATTAGTATAATATTAATATTTTATTTTTATGACTCTAGAGTCAGTGGAGTCCTTGTTTTCAGATTTCAATTTGTCAGCAAAAAGGTTAAAGTTTAAAGTATGTGCAATATTTTAGTTATATTATTTGCTTGTTTGTTAATATGCACTTAATCAAGTAATATATCTTGTCACCATTCTTGAAGAATAACTGTGTGTTCAACCAACTTTTCACAGTACATTATGTAAGCATTCCAGAGATTACTTTTCCTAAATCATCTTCCCCTTTTTTATTGAATTCTTTTTTTATATAGATTTATTTATTTTACTTGAAAGTCAGAGTTACACAGAGAGAGAAAGAGAAAGAGAGAAAGAAAAAGAGAGAAAGAAAAAGAGAGAAAGAGAAAGAGAAAGAGAAAGAGAAAGAGAAAGAGAAAGAGAAAGAGAAAGAGAAAGAGAAAGAGAAAGAGAAAGAGAAAGAGAAAGAGATGGTTTACTTCCAAATTGGCTGCAATGGCCGGAGCTCACCAATCCAAAGCCAGGAGCCAGGAGATTCCTCTGGTCTCCCATGTGGGTGCAAGCGCCCAAGGTCTTGGGCTATCTTCTACTGCTATCCCAGGCCATAGCAGAGAGCTGGATCGGAAATGAGCAGCTGGGTCTCAAACTGGCACCCGTATGGGATGCTGGTGCTTCAGGCCAGGGCATTAATCTGCTGAGCCTCAGTGCCAGCCCCCTCTTTTATTGAATTCTATATCTGAATTCTTTTTTTTTTTTTATTTTATAGGTAGAGTTATAGACAGTGAGAGGGAAAGACAGAGAGAAAAGTCTTCCTTCCATTGGTTCACTCCCCAAATGGCTGCAACGGCCAGCGCTGCGCCAACCTGAAGCCAGGAGCCAGGTGCTTCTTCCTGGTCTCCCCTGCGGGTGCAGGGGCCCAAGCACTTGGGCCATCCTCCACTGCCCTCCCAGGCCACAGCAGAAAGCTGGACTGGAAGAGGAGCAACCGGGACTAGAACCTGGCACCCATATGGGATGCTGGTGCCGCAGGTGGAGGATTAACCAAGTCAGCCACGGCGCCAGCCCCTGTATCTGAATTCTATATATGGCTTTTTTTTTAACTTTTATTTAATAAATATAAATTTCCAAAGTACAACTTTTGGATTATAGCAGCTTTTTCCTCCCATAACCGCTCCCACTCGCAACCTTCCCATCTCCCGCTCCCTCTCCCGTCCCTTTTACATCTAAATTCATTTTCAATTATCTTGATATATAGAAGATCAATTTAGCATATACTAAGTAAAGATTTCAACAGTTTGCATCTTTTAAATTGGATTATTTCATTTGTGATACTATGTTTTTCTTTAACATCTAAAATCATAAAACAGACATTGTTTACATGATTTTTAGTTTTATTTTTTTCCAAATAACTATCTTTTGCTTTTTTACCTAAGTTCAACGTGCTTATAATCTTTTCTACTGGAAGTAAACACACATAATGTTAATGTCTGAAATAGGTTTAGGAGATTAATTTCAAGGTATTTCTATTTCCATTATAAATGAAATGTCATATAAATATTGGCATGGATCCCATGAATAAGCAAAGTCAATTCAAATGGTTAGAAACACCTGGGAGAATCTTGTTTCATTTCAAGAATGCACAGAAAGGCCCATTTTTCACTCATGCATCAAGTTTTATATGAACATCGTGGAGATCCCAAGATGGTGGAATAGGAAAGGTTTTACTGCTTTACGGTAGGCAAAAATAGCAGCAGGATTAAATTGGCAAACAAAAAGGCTGTCTGCACCTTAATGTTTATTGCAGCTCAATTCACAATAGCTAAGACCTGGAATCAACCTAAATGCCAATCAACAGTAGACTGGATAAAGAAATTATGGGACATGTACTTTATAGAATACTATACAGCAGTAAAAAAAAATGAAATCCAGTCATTCGCAACAAAATGGAAGAATCTGGAAAACATCATGCTGAGTGAATTAAGCCAGTCCCAAAGGGACAAAGATCATATGTTCTCTCTGATCGGTGACAACTAACTGAGCACTAAAGGGGAAACCTGTTGAAGTGAAATGGACATTATGAGAAACAGTGACTAGATCAGTCCTTGTCCTGACTGCTGATGTACAATTTAATACTTTATCCCTTTTAGTATTTTTGTTTGTTCTATTTAATGCTATTGGTTGAACTCTGTAATTAACACACAATTATTCTTAGGTGTTTAAATTTAACTGAAAAGTGATCTCTGTTAAATATAAGAGTGGGAATAAGGAGGGATGAGATGTACAATTTCGGACATGCTCAAGCTGACTTGCCCCAAAAGGTGGAGTTAGAAACCTGCCAGGGTATTCCAACACAATCCCATCAAGGTTGCATGTACCAATGCCATCTCACTAGTCAAAGTGATCAATTTCAGTTCATAATTGATCATACTGATAGGATTATGAGTCAAAGGGATCACATAAACAAGACTAGTGTCTGCTAATACTAACTGATAGAATAAAAAAGGTAGAGAACAATCCAACATGGGAAGTGGGATACACAGCAGACTCATAGAATGGCAGATGTCCTAAACAGCACTCTGGCCTCAGAATCAGCCATTAAGGCATTTGGATCTGGCCGAAGAGCCCATGAGAGTAATTTAGGCATGGAAAGCCAAGTTACTCTGGAAAAAAATAAAAAATAAAAAAAAGAGGACCTAAATGAAAGATCTCTGTGAGTGAGATCCCAGTAGAAGAACAGGCTATCAAAGAAGGAGGTATCTTTCTCTGAAGGGAGGAGAGAACTTCCATTTTGACTATGACCTTGTCTAAGAAAAGATCAGAGTCTGCAAACTCAAAAGGCTTCCATAGCCTTGGCAACTCGTGACTAGAGCCTAGGGAGATTACTGACGCCATAAACAGAGTGTCAGTTTGTTAAGTCAGCAACAGGAGTCACTGTGTACTTATTCCTCATGTAGGATCTCTGTCCTTAATGTGTTGTACAATGTGAATTAATGCTATAACTAGTACTCAAACAGTATTTTACGCTTTATGTTCTGTGTGTGTACAAACTGATGAAATCTTAATATATACTAAATTGATCTTCTGTATATAAAGGTAATTGAAAATGAATCTTGATGTGAATAGAATGGGAGAAGGAGCGGGAAAGGGGAGGGTTGCGGGTGGGAGGGAAGTTATGGGGGGGGAAGCCATTGTAATCCATAAACTGTACTTTGGAAATTAAATTTACTAAATAAAAAGTTTGAAAAAATCTACATTCTGCCAAGCTCCCAAGTGATGCTGACACTGCTGGCCCACAGACATTCAGCCCATAGGTTGTAGAATAGCAAGTAAGGGTATAGGAAATCAAATAACACAAATTTAAGAAATAATTTTAAAAAGAGAGAGAGGGTTGACATTTGGCACAGGAGCTAGAATGCTACTTGATATGCATTCCATATTACAGTGGTTCGATTCAAATCCTGTCTCTAGTCTCAATTTCAGCTTCTTGTTAATGTATATCATGGGAAGCAGCTAATATGTGGATCTTGCCACCCTGTTGGGAGCCCAGCATTGAGTTCAGGCTCTTGCCTTCAGCCTGTCTCAGCCTTAGGTATGGAGACATCTTGGGAATGAACTAGTGGAAGGAAGATATATATATATATATATATATCCCTTCAAATCTATAAAATTATCATTTAAAATTTTTAAAAATGAGACAGTTAATCACTATCTTAACAGCGGCCAAAATGTAGAAGCAACCTGGAAACATGAACTTTCTAAAAATTATTTAAAATATTTCCCTTTCCCTCTCCTGACTTCATTTGTCTTATATGTTATTTTTTCAAATAAGTCTATCAGCCTGTTTTCTGATTGTAAAATGGAATACCTCAGGCCCAGTACTTTATAAAAATGCCAAGCCTATTTGTCTCATGCCCTGGAGGTTCAATAGTACAGCACTGTCATTGGCTGGGCTCTGAGGAGGACATCATGGTACAGAGGCAGTGTGTGTGCAGCAAGGGATCACCCAGGGAGACAGAAGCAGCCTTGGCAGGGTAGGGCATGTGGTGCTTACTCTTTCTATAACAATCCTTAATGGTGTATATTTTGATAATCCTCTTATTGGGGCACAGCTCATAAGAATATTTTCCCTAGCTGATTTTATAATGAATACACTTGCAGAAGCAAACATACTTTTGATTTATTACTACTTTATTTAGCCAAGTGATTTTAAAGAAAAGTTTGATGTCTAAAAAGAAAAGGGGCTGGCGTTGTTGCATAACAGGTAAAGCCACTGCCTGCGACAATAGTATCCCATGTGGGCACTGGTTCCAGTCCTAGGTGCTCTACTTCTGATCCAGCTCCCTGCTAGGGCACCGGGGAAAGTGGTGGAAGATTGTCCAAATGCTTGGTCCCTGGCACCCATATGGGAGACCTGGAAGGAGCTCCTGCTCCTGGCTTCATATCAGCCCATCTCCAGCCATTGCAGCCATCTGGGGAGTGAACCAGTGGAAGGAAGATCTGTCTCTCTCTTTCTCTCTCTCTCTCTCTCTCTCTCTCTCTTCCTCTTTCTCTCTAACTTTGCTTTTCAAATATATTTTGTAAAAAAAAATAATTACAGCGTAGTTCTACAATAGAAGAATTTGAAATCTGCAAGATTTACAAAAATCTCTTTACTGACATTCTGTCTCCTCCAAATGCATAATAGTTTCAGGTGACAATAAACAAAAAACCCTTCTACCTCTAAAGGATTCACAGTAAATATATATGTTGAAAAAGTGACTGCAACACGTTAGTGACTAACATAGAAATGGTAATTTTTTAGATGGGCATTCAACCTTTCTATGTGTAAGCATTATGAATTTTAATGGCAATGTTTTTAACAAACCTGGTTATAACATTTGTAAATTCCATTTTTGGCCAAATTCATAAACTGCATGCATATGGAAGGTTACCTCCTATAACTAGTGAGCTCAGAAAAACAAGTCTAAACCCAGTTATTCCTCAATTTGCACTTTGAATACTTTTCTGTCTTTATTCTTCAACAAAATATTTAAGTTGAATACACCTAAAATGTAATAAAGTGCAATCCTGTATTTTTTTCTCTGAAACTAGGAACCAAGAAATCTATCCAGGTCTCCCACATGGCTGGCACAGGCTCAAGCACTTGGGCATCCCCTGATGCTTTTCCAGGCACATTATGAAGGAGCTGGATAGGAAGTGACACAGCTGGGACTTGACCTGGTCTTATGATACAGGATGTAGGCATCACAAGCAGCAGCTTAACCCACTGTGCCATGGTATCAGCCCCAAGGGCTTTGGTTTATAATGTGTAAATTTTAAATAAGAGAAAATCTGAATCAATGGCATTACTACTGGAGTTAAGTGCACAATCATAATTTGGTAGAGCAAATTTGAAGAAACAAAATTTCCCATGAAAAGATTTTTTTTTAACTGGGGAGGGAGGGAGCCCATCTACTCGTTCACTCCTCCTCTCAAACACCCACAGTGGCTGGGGTCCAAAGCCAGAAGCTAAAAACTCAATCCAGGTGTCACAAGTGGGTGGCAGGAACCCAGCTACATGGTACTTCTCAGGGTGCACAACAGTGGACATGAGAGTCAAACTCGGGGACTGTAATATGGGATGTGGGTATCCCAAGCAGTATCCCAACAACGAGACCTCACGTTTGCTCATAAATCAATTGTTAAAGTTTGCTCTTTGAATAATATAAAAAAGGAAAAGTCCGAAGTCTCAGGTATGCACACTCTGATACGAAATAATATAGACAAGTATCCCAGCATTCGCAAATTCTAGACACAGTAACACAGAACATGAAAGGGTTGTTCTTTTCAGGTCCTCAGAAACAACAGGAAGGAAAACCATAAAGGCCCTCTTGGTCTCCTCTGTAACCAGTGTATTATCAGAGTCTGATATCAAATTGCTCTGCGTGTGTGCCCCTCTGTGTATAACGTTACAGGCTGTAACTTTCTGTTGGAATAGGATATCAGAGGTTATTATTTAAGAAGATATTTTAAATATATAATATACCAAGTTTAACAGATTTTATGTTCTAAGAATCAGGCAGTTTAGGCAGTTTTTTTGTCTCTGTAATGAAATACCTGAACCCACGTAAGGTAATAAACAGAAAATTTTTATTGTACCTCACAGCTGTGGAGGTTCACAAGACAAGGTCAGTGGAGCCAGATTGGTTTGGCCTCCAGTGACAGTGTTCTTGCTGGGAGAGTCTGAGGAGTTGGGGGCTCCACCCTAATAGCCTACTCCAATCACATCTCTTCCCCAAAGGCCCACCTCTAAACATCATCATAGGACCAAGTTCCCACCCAGTCAGTACCATTCACTCATAATAAGATTTTGGCATTAAAACTCCTGAGTGAGTTCAGGGCCAAATCATATTCAAGCTGTAGCACAAGCTAATGCCAAAAGACCACCATGCCTTTGCATATTCCAGGATAAAACCTGGCTCTGTCTTTCCACGGCTCTCCTTTTTTTTTTATTACCTGCTTTCTATAGCACCTCAGGAGGTCTTCACTTTGAGGGATTCTGCATTGATGATGTTCCTCCCATATTGCAGTGGCCTGAATAAAATCACCTCCTCAATTGTTTAGTTCGTACTGAACTTCACAGTAAGCAATGTCTATTTTCAGAGTCCAGCACAGTAGTGAAATGTGTGGCCCCCAGAGAAATTAATCTCTGGTTCTGGTTCTCCTGATTATGAACTATTCTACCTTGAATAAGAGATTAAATTTCCCCATATCTCCAAGTCCCCATGCCTCCATTTCAACATAAGAATAAGATGAACAAAGTATTTGTACCAATCACATCACTTTCTGTTCAAAAACCTGGGAGCTCCCCCCACCCCACTTAGTGCTTCCTATGGCCTCTCTGCCTCTCATCACCTGTCCTCTCTCCTCTCTCCTCTCTTCTAATTTCTGCCCACTCTGCTGGGGCCAGAATGACTTCTTTTTCCATTTTTGGACTCATGAAGATGTTTCCCATATCTGGATGTTCATGAAATCTATTTCCTTCTTCCTAGGTATTCCCCAGGCACCACCATGGCTGACTCCTTCTCATCATTCAGGTTTCTGATATCATGCCTCCTTTTGAAAAGCCCTTTCCTGCAATCCCTATCCACATGCCCACTCCCCATCACTGTCAACTCCCTTCCCACGTTACAACATTTCCACATCTACCATTCTAATGGCTTGTTTACTTTCTGTTTCCTCCTGAGAATGAATGTCCCAAATGAGGCAAGCTACATAATTTATGGGTGCAGTGAAAAATGAAAATGGGAGGCTATTAAAATAAAACTTTCTCTTCTTTCCTTTCTCTCAACTTCATACAGTGTTTTTTATTTCCTATTCAATGTCATTTAAGTAAAGAAATATTTTAATTTTAAATTATTATCATGAATTTTAATACTCTGTTTCATTATTCAATGCCATTTTAAATGAAAATGTGACAGCATTTAACTCATGCAAAAATCACAGAAATTATACAATTCATACATTTTCTGTCACCAGAACAGAGGAAGCATTATACAAAAGTAACTCAACTTTTCAAACATGGCTTCATGATACATACAGTCTACCAATGCTCTCTCCTTAGTGATGAGTAAGGAAGGGCTAAAGGAAAAGAGACTATTGGTTTTACTACTTTCCCCTTTCTTTATACGGCATCATTTCCTATATAAGTTTCTGGAAGCTTCCACAAATTCCTTATCTTGCAAATATATTTTGATCCCTACTGAATTCACCTGCATCAGTGGTTCACCAGAATGGTTCACAGTCACCAGTCAATGGTCATCAAGAATGCCACAGGAGAGTGATGCAGGGAAGAACAATAATATATATGCCTACAGCATGTGCCTCTCCTGTCCAAAGTTGACTGTTACATCAGCCCTCACATACAAAACACAGATTCAAAAACACAAAGTTAATCTTCCATGTTGCAAAAGTAGAACATGAAACCAATAGAATGGTTCTTCTGAACGTGAGGCATAGCTCACATGCCCATGAAGCCAAACTGTCTCCCTTAATTTAGGAACATTCAGGTTCATTTATATATTCCCAGTGGTAAGAACAGAGACAGGATGCAGGAAATGAAGAAATGCATTTGAGTAAATGAATGAATGCATGAACATTTATGTGGAGAGTTATATGCCACATGATTCCCTTTAAAATCCCTCATACTTAGTAAGTTAAAAATTACAAAGGTATTATTATCACCATTACACATTACATAACTTCTAAGTTGTAAATTTGATTCTGGAAAATGGATAATACTTTGAAGAAAATCCTTCTTGTGAATTCACTCTAATCATAGAATTAGTTGATGGAGATCAAATGGGGAAAATTTCAAATGAATTCACTTCACCTCCTGCTCATTTGCCTAGTAAATGTTTTAGCAAAATAGTAGAATGAATTTTATAGAAAAATATTACTTTGGGGTTAAGCACAGTTCAATTATATAAATGTACATTGTACTCAATTACCATGAATAACTCTTATAATTTATGTATATTATATTTCTGATAAACCCCAGAACTTCCATTTTATTATGTATTTTAAGACTTTAAATAAGCAGGGGTGGCTCACTGTCGAGTCCATCTTTCAACTCTGTCCCCGGATGGCTTTCCTGTGAATATATTGCAAATCTCCTCCTTTCATGGAAATTTTCCAAGGCTTAGAGCACTAGAGCAGTTAATGGTAGTATTACATGGGGAACAATTAGACTGACATCTTCAATTTTTAAATGTTCAAGAGCTAAGCTTCCTTTTGTAAGTTTGATTCACAGACTGTAGATAAATCTCAATAGTTGATCTTTTATAAACATTTTCATAATATTACCATTAATAAGAATAATTGAAATGAGAAGGATTCTAGAAAGTATAATATTTTAATTACATCTGCATGATTTTAAACAGATAAAAAAGATTTCATTGGGATATTTCAAGACAATACATATTTAATTACTAATGAATAATATTTACTTTAAGATTTTTCTACTATACGTAAGGGCATATATTTGATAAACAAAACAAATATTTGGCATATAAGCATCCCATGTGGTACCTTCCTAGATTGTGTCACTGTAGGGAAAAACATGGAAAATATTTTCAGTGGGAAAATATCTATTGTATACAGATAACTTCAGAAGTATATGAAGAAAATTATCCATAGGATCCTTTTTCAACCCTGTTAATTATATATAATTGACAGCAAAGCATCATTATTCTTCTCCATAAACATAGAAATTAATTCTGCTTTGTGAGACCACTTTCATTCCCCACTTTTACCTATATTTTGTGTATTTATTTTACATACCTGATTTACAAAAGTTCTGTTCTTCAAGATTCTTTAACTAGTTATAACACCTCTCCATTTGCCCCATGGCGGAGTTAAACAGTATCTTTAAGGCATGTTCATTTTTATATCTGCAATACAGTTATGAATTCACTCTTTTCCAAAAACAGAGATCATTTAGCAGGGTGTAAAGCCCCTCTATTATTTTACTCTCCATCCAGAACATGCATTTCCCATGTCATAATCTACGATGTCCATACCAGCATCTACTATTCTGTCCACATTCCATCTAGCAGGTCATGGCAAGGGGGAAGGAAGGACAAGTCCACTTCCTTTCCAGAGGAAGTACATTCCACGTCCTACTCACTTTCAATTGCACAGAATTAAGTCAAACACTAAACTTAATAGCCAAAGAGGTTTCAGTATGTTTTATTCATCTGATCAGCCAAATTACAAGCCTCAGACCTGGAATTAAATTACTCAATGAAACAAGGAAAAACAGGCACAGGTAACTGGCAATCTCTGTCCTTAGTAGTTCTGTGGGGTGACCAAAAAGATCTCAACCTTCCCCTTAAAGTGACTGACCTTCAGCCAGTCTTTAGCCTTTTTTTTAAAGATTTATTTGAAAGAGTTACACACAGAGAGAGGAGAGGCAGAGAGAGTGAGAGAGAGAGAGAGGTCTTCCATCAGCTGGTTCACTCCCCAATTGGCCACAATGGCACGAGCTACACCAATCCGAAGCCAGGACAGGTCTCACACGCGGGTGCAAGGGCTCAAGTACTTGGGCTATCTTCTACTGCTTTCCCAGGCCACAGCAGAGAGCTGGTCAGAAACAGAGCAGCCAGTTCTCAAACTGGTGCCCACGTGGGATGCCGGCACTTCAGGCCAGGGCATTAATTCGCTGCACCACAGCGCCAGCCCCAACAATCTTTATCCTAACGCTAGGGATTTCACCTCCCTTTTCTTCAAGCATGCACTTTGAGAAAGTTACAGGTGTAAAGTTTTTCTCTTCCTCTTTGAGATATAAATCTCTTGAGAAAGCTACTTGCCAATTTAGCAACAAGGGATTTCTTTGTCAAAGACCTAGGATTATAGGAATATATATACATACTCACATACAATGATTAGTCATCCATATAAAGAATAAAATCCTGAAATTTACAGCAACATGGAGGAACCTGGAGGACTTTACACTCAGCGAAATAAACATAATAGCAAATAGCACATACTCTCACTCATATGTAGAAAGTAAATCAGTTTTATACAAGTTAGGAGCACAGAGGCTAGAGCTACAGTGTAGCAGGTTAAGCCTCTGTCTTCAGTGCTGACATGCCATGTGGGCACCAGTTGGAGTCCTGGCTGCTCTGCTTCTGATTCAGCTCCATGCAAATGAGCCTGGGCAACAGCAGAAGATGGTCCAAGTGTTTGGGCCCCTGTTACCCATGTGGTTGTCTAAGAAGAAGCTACCGGCTCCTGGATTCAGATTGGCCCAGCTCCAGCTGTGGCCATTTGGGGAGTGAACCATTGAATGGAAGAATCTCTCTCTCTCTTTCTTTCTATTTCTGTCTGTAACTCTGCCTCTCAAAAAAATAAAGAAATCTTTTAAAAAAAAAAGTTAAGTGTACAATATTGGTCACTAAGTAGACATAGAGAAGAGGAAAAATAGAGGGCAGTGAGAACAGCAATTATGAAAACACTGTAGCGTTTGGAAGCATACCAGGGGATTCCAATTCAATCCCATCGAGGTGGCATGTACCAATGCCATCTCACTGTTCCAGGTGATCAGTTTCAGTTCACAGTTGGTCATGGTGAAGGGACTGGGAGTCAAAGGGAGCACTTAGACAAGTCTAGTACCTGCTAACGCTAACTGATGGAGTAAATAAAGGGGAGAGTGATCCAACATAGGAAGTGAGATACTCAGCAGACTCATAGAATGGCAGATGTCCTAAATAGCACTCTGGCCTCAGAATCAGCCCTAAAGGCATTCGGAGCTGGCTGAAAAGCTCATGAGAGTATTTCAGGCATGGAAAGCCAAGACACTCTGGCAAAAGATCTCTGCGAGTGAGATCCCAGTGGAAAGAACAGGTCATCAAAGAAGGAGGTACCTTTCTCTGAAGGGAGGAGAGAACCTCCACTTTGACTATGACCTTGTCTAAACAAGATAAGAGTCGGAGAACTCAGAGGGCTTCCATAGCCTTGGAAACTCATGACTAGAGCATAGGGAGATTACTGATGCCATAGACAGGAGTGTCAATTGGTAAAGTCAACAACAGGAGTCACTGTGCACTTACTCCTCATGTAGGATCTCTATCCTTAATGTGCTGTACATCGAGATTTAATGCTATAACGAGTACTCAAACAATATATTTCACTTTGTGTTTCTATGGGGGTGCAAACTGTTGAAATCCTTACTTAATTCATACTAAACTGATCCTCTGTAAAAAAAAAAAAAAAAAATTATCAATTCCCAACTTGACTCTCACTGGGATTAAACATGACAATAGGTCTGCTCTGATTTCCTCATCATTTAAAAAAATCATCTATTATTTTTCACTTTATGTTTCTGTGTGGGAGCAAACTGTTGAAATCCATACTTAATGTATACTAAGCTGATCTTCTGTATATTAAGATAATCGAAAATGAATCTTGATGTGAATGGAAGGGGAGAGGGAGTGGGAAAGGGGAGGGTTGTGGGTGGGAGGGACGGTATGGGGGGGAAGCCATTGTAATCCATAAGTCGTACTTTGGAAAATTATATGCATTAAATAAAAGTTTAAAAAAAATAAAAATAAATAAAAGAGAAAAAAAAAAAAAAGAAAACACTGTAGCGTAGGATGACCATGTTCTAGCATTCTACAACACAGTGAAATAACTACAGTTGACAATTCATTACGCATTTTATAAACAATTATGAGAGGATTCTAATGGTTCCTGGAATCCAAAATGAAAAATGTTAAGAATGTTAAAAATGTTAATGATGGAGATAATTATCCTGATTTGAACACTATATCTTTTATACATGTATTGGATCATCATATTGTATTGAATCATCATATTGTACTCCCAAAACATGTACAATCATTGTGTTAATTAAAAATAAAATTACTTTCACAATAGGAAATTTAAATAAAAAGACCTATAAGCTATCTCTTTGAAGTGTCATCTATGTGGGAGAAGAAACCTAATTTGATAGGCACCAATTAGCAAACACAGATTTCCTAATCAGAGAGAAAATATTTGCAAAGTGCTCTAAATATTGCAAAGTGCTCTAAATATCCCATTAACTAACGTCCCTCCTAATTCCTACAATAGTTTTTCCCACTAGCTCACTCAGTGCTTAAAAAAAAACCCTCTTGTCTTTTGTTAGCAGACTTGAGGTCAAACTGTGGTCTGATCTCGGTTCCTTGTTGCAATTCCCCTGAATTAAATCTTCCTTGCCTGTTTAAAATTTCCGTTGCAAAATCATTGGATGAGATTTGGAAGAAGCAAGCTTATGAGAATGTGATAAAATAATCTGAGAGACATTGTCACGGAGAAAAGATTGACTTATGTGTTGCACAATTAGGAAGGCATTCCGAAATGGACAGTTACAGAGAGTCATATTCCAGATTAAAGCAATGGTGTGGAATCTAGTGCAGAAGTTCTTCTGACACAATGACAGAACTACATAGGGTCATTAAGTCTAAAGCAGGCAAGGTAATCAGTAGCCCCAACGTCAAATGAAGGCAGTAACAGGAACTCTAAACAAGACAGCTCCAGCTGCTTCCGAAGACATTGCTCTGCACGGAAGCATCTAGTCACTGCATGTTGTCATATTTCTTAATTTTTCAAAATAAACTGGAATATGGGGTTTTGTCTTAATTATTCATTTTAGGTATATAACAAATTGAAAGTTAGAAAAATAGGTGAGCCAACAACCAACCACTTGAGTATACAAAGTTTCCTTTTTTGTGACTTCTTGTAGGAAAAGGATATTTGAGGCATTCAGTAGTCAAAGGAGAACTGTGTTTAATAGAAGCCCATTACTTTCTAATTTTGTCACTTGGGCCAATGCAATTAATGTTTCCAAACCTCAATTTCCCCATCTGAATTCCAGGTAACCAATACATAGGGTCGGCTTACTGATATTGAGACAATGTACTTAAAGATGTTTGGAAAATAAAATGTGATTCACATGCAAAACATGAGTACAAGGAGGTTTCTATCATAGAAATTAAGCATATAGGCACAGATACTAAGTTGTTTATAAAGACCCCATTACTTCCTGAGACATGCATATAAAAATACCACTTATCACACAGTGCTTTAATGAGGTTAAACAGGATCACTCCTGACGTTTTTCCTAGTGGTTTGTGTTGAACATACACTAAGTGCCTGTGTCTACCCACAGGAAGAGGTATAGGATGTGGCCTAACCACTCTGACTTTTAGAAACTCAGAAATAATGGCACCTTCTTGAGGACAGCGAAAATGGGAGAAAAGAAACAAACCCCAAATTCCCTCCTTAAAGGTTGCCAATTATCCTGCGGAATATTAATGTTCACTTTATGCTGATGCTGCTTTAATGTTAATTAGGTTTTCCAGAGTCTTCCTTTGTGCACAAAATGCATACTCTTTCTCAGGCTCTACTTATCTGTCCCTGACAATTACTAAATTAATTACTTCAAATCTGAGTTTACATCTGTTTTAACCCTTCCAGTTTGTGTGCTATGCGCAATTTAAACTTAGCACTCCAAAGGTCTATATTATTTCATGATGTTAAGGAGTCTTATTTCAACCAGATATTTGGATTTTGAGCCTTCGTGGCATCCTTGACAGGCATTCAAAAAATCAAAAATCAAAGTTCCAAAGAATTTGCACTCTGAAATTTCCAGTATACTTTGGACTTTGTTTTTTTTTCCAGTTTGGGACCAACTAGAAAAAAATCAAAGGAAATATATATGTCTCTTATCTTGTAGAGACACCAACTAATCAGGCTATTTGGACTATATTAGAAGTACTGTCAAGATGAGAAGTTGTGCTAAATTTTAAGTTTCTATAATATAAAATTGTATTGATACAGATGTCTAAGAATTAAAAAAAATCTAATGATCTTGTCTTCCTAGACATGATAGTTATCTTAATGAAAAAGCCCCAGAGGCCTAAAGGGTTAAATGCTCTATAAAATCCTAGAGGTGCTTTCAAAAGTTCTGTGTAAAATAAACAAGTGCTTCTTGTTGAGTTTATAATAAGTTTATAATTATAAAAGTGGCAACTTAAAAGTTTTTTGTGGCCGGCGCTGCGGCTCAATAGGCTAATCCTCCAACTTGCGGTGCCAGCACACGGGGTTCTAGTCCCGGTCGGGCCACCAGATTCTGTCCCAGTTGCCCCTCTTCCAGGCCAGCTCTCTGCTATGGCCCAGGAGTGCAGTGGAGGATGGCCCAAGTCGTTGGGCCCTGCACCCCATGGGAGACCAGGAAAAGCACCTGGCTCCTGGCTTCGGATCAGCGTGATACGCCGGCTGCAGCGTGCTGGCCACGGCAGCCATTGAAGGGTGAACCAATGGTAAAGGAAGACCTTTCTCTCTGACTCTCTCTCTCACTGTCCACTCTGCCTGTCAAAAAAAAAAAAAAAAAAGTCTTTTGTCATCCAGTTTTATATATCAGATTTGCTGCTCATAAAACTAAAACATTGTTGATTCTGTGTTTAGCTGTCCTATAGGTTCTGATGGAAATTTTCCAGCCACATCTATTGTATTCAGTATTTTTGGATGGCTCTTTAAACAGATGAAGCCAATAATGTATTACAGGTACCAACTGAGAGAAAGTATGGTTAATTGAGGTTACTAAGAGCAGAAAGTAATTCGAATCCATTGATAAATTAAAAAACAGTTAAAGAGTTTAAAAAATTAGATCTTATAAATGGAATAGTTAACATTTTCTGTAATAGCATAGCCAAAATGAAAGCTTAAATTATAATATCTGGATTTACTTCACCATCAGCGAAGTAAACAGTAAACAGCGAAAACCTCCCTTTCAGACCAAACAAAGGGAAATAAAGTTTAAAGTAAGGATATAGCTTTCCTCACAGGCATTGTCTGCCTCAACATAAACCACTATTTAACATGCCTGTGACTATAGACTTCTAGTTTAGGCCACCGAAGATTAGAGATGGGACTTGAGCACCTCCTTGACTTGCATCCTCTGGTCTGCTTTAACAAAAACCAGGAGGAAAAGAAAGCTAGGCACCAGAAGCAATGTAAAGATAGGTGGCAGGCCTATTAATGGCTGTTCTGTACAGTGATCTGCCCTCAAGGAGACCCAACAGGCCAGTCCACTGCAGTGGCTTTCAGTGTGGCAAGCCTGGGCTTCAGCAGAAGTCAGCTTGTGAAGAGCCTGGCAGCTCTGCCAAGAGTTGGATCACTGGAAATGGAACTGCCTAGAGTCGAAGGACGACCAGGTCAGAGCCACAGATCTTACTGCCTCTAAGCTGAAAAGCCCTTCACTCGGCCCAGCTTCCAAAGTGACCACCGCTGCTGAGGGGACAGCCAGGTTGGGTCAGCAACATTGCAGGCAGAACTGTGACTTTCCTGTTAGAGATGCCACCTGCCTTTACCTGGCCAGCTCTCCTCCCAGGCCAGCTAGGTAATGGAAGTCAACAGGGTGCCTTCCCAAGGAGGTTCACACCTCCCTTAGGATGTACCCTATGTGAAGAGATAGATGAGTCTGGGTCTCTTAACTTACAAGGCCTAAAGCCCACCAGATTATTATCAAGCCTCTTCTGCCAGGTTCTATTTGCCTCTCAATTAGGAAACTTAGTTGTAGCTTAGATAGCACCTTTCTTGGGTCCTCTAATAATGACTCTGTCCTTTGTATCTATCCCACTTGGGTCTCCTTCCTTTGTAATCATAGCCTCTACTCTAACACCAATGGCTCTACTCCCAACCTGTGTGTACTGATGGTCCTCTCCCCCACTCAATGTTGTATAATTGTTCAGAATTTCTTTACAGACAAACCCCCACTACCTGCAGAAGTTGAGTGGCCTTTTCTTCCAGTCTTGGCTGGGATCAGCTTTAAGCCACATCCATCAAACTGTCCTCATAAGGGTCCAGAGACACCCCCCCCATTTCCTCTCCTCTGTGAAATCCTCTCATTACTTGGTTAATGCTACTCTTAGGATCATTGGTTGCTATTCTCACCCTGACTTTTATACTACAGTGTCTGTTTAAGTGTTTACAGCAGGTGACAATGGAATGAACCAAGGCCTTCAGCAACCCGGCTGTCAACCAAATGCTGCTACAGGGATATACTCAGCTCCCCACCCAGGAGACAGCGGCTTGAGACATCGCCCCATGTCAGCAGGAAGTAGCTCTAAAGACAGATCATCGTCCCTCTACCCCTCCTGGACTTTTGGGACTAATGTAATCCCATACAACTCTGCTTTATAAAAAACAAAAGGGGGGAATGTTAGGAAACTGGCGCAGTTTTATCTGTGGCACAATCTACACCTTGATTCACATCCTAAGCCCTAGGCCCTTCTGCCATTGCTGAAAGCCAGGTGGCCACATGGCCCAAGCTCTGTTGTCAAGCTCCACCCCCATCCTAATGGGATTCGCTGATCCTGCTTCCCTGCCTGCCCTCCAACAATGTTTTAAAAGGGCCTATTCCTGCCTGAACACGTGGCTCTCTAGGCTCCTCTTGTCTGCTCTTCTCTCCTCTCATCTCTCTCCTCTCTGCTCTCTCTTTTCTCTCCTCACCAACTCCTCTCCTCTCTGTCTCTCTCTCTCTCTTATACTTTCCTTCTCTCCCTTTTTCCCTTTGTCACCCGACCCCTCCGGTCTGCTGTGTTTTCCCCAATAAACCCTTTCCCTTAAAAATAAAAAGTGTTTTCAACAGTAAGTACATAAATAGAAAACAAGAAAAATAATTAATGATCTTTCATACAAAATTTTGTAGTAGATACAGAAAGATTTGAAAATGCAAATATAATGTAGGCATTTGGCCTAGCGGTTAAGAGCTGAATCCCATTATCAGAGCTCCTGGGTTCAAGTGCTAACTCGGCTCCAAATTCAAGCTTCTTGCTCACCCACACAGAGGAGGCAGCTGTGATGGCTCCAGTAATTGGACCTTTGCCATCCCTATGAGAAACATGGACTGAGTTAGTTCTGGGCTCCTGGCTTTTGCCTGCCCAAGCCCCCAGCTGTTGCAAGCATCTGGGAAGTGAACCAGAGGATGGAAAAATCACTTTTTATCTCTCTGTCATTCTGCCTTTCAAGTAAGTAAATGATAGTTTAGTTTAGTTTAAATGTCATGTAATTAATTTGATATTGATGTTTCTTGGCCTTAGTGCTACAACACATATGATTAAATAAAACATAACACTTGGAATTGGGAATCTACTATCTACTGGCACGAAACTAGTAAGAATCCAATACATTGATATGAAGATATAAAGTCTAACAAGCACTTACATTTTGGGTGTCAAATACGTGAACAAAGAAATGGCTACTAAAACAAATGCTAGAGTTTTTGTTGGGTGATAACATTAGCAGGAATTTTTACTTGTTTTCTTAAATATACCACAGAATGAGTGGTTCAAACAACACAGATTTATTTCTCATAGTACTAGCAAGACTTTGAAGTTCTATATCAAAGTACTGGCAGTGTTGGTATCTTCTGAGCTCTCTTCCTTGACTTACAAAGACTGTGTACTTATCATGCCCTCACATTGTCTTTCCCCTCTGCACATTTATTCCTCGTGCTTTTTCCTCTTCCTATAAGACACCAGTCCTTTCAGATAAGTGCCCCAGTCTTATGACCCTCCCCTCCTTAACCTCAATTACCTCTTTTAAAGGTCCTATGTTCAAATACAATCGCCATACAAGTTGGGACCCAATATATGAATTTTGAAGAACACAAGTCAGCTCATAACACCTTGCAAAAAAAATGTTGAATAATATCACCAAAACATTTCAGTTAGTAACTTGAGTTGTCACTTTTGAAGCCATCAAGAGATCTTTAAAAAAATTAATAAAAAATGTGCTTCAAGGAAACATTATACATGGATTTCCATAAGTTTTTAAACCACAATAAGCTTGCCTTTTAATTCCATTTTCCACTAACTTTTTGAAGTCCCTTCATATGTTGACCTAACCCATACGTAATGCCATAAATAGTATGTGTGTGTATATAAAAATGTACATAGACATACACATAGTCTTATACTGCATAATGGGGTTTCAATTAATGACAGACCACATATATAATGGCATGTAAATCATATACCATTGGTGTATTGCAGGTTATACTTTCTAGGTTTGTGTGAGTACATATGTTTTATGATGTTGACACAAAAACGAAACTACCACCTAACTATGCATTGTTCAAATTGTATTCCTGCCATTAAGTGACATATGACTGTGTGTGTGTTTGAGTACAAACTACACGTCTATGTGTTACAATCACCCTGTTCCTGGCTCTCAGTGATTTCATGTATGCTTTTAATGCTTTGAAGCAAATCATCTTCTTGGTTTATACTTTGGTATTGGTATAGATGAGGACAGATTATGATATGTCACCTGCTGAATAATAAACTTCTGTTTTTGATCACATTCATTAACAACTCAGCATCATTGCAAGGGGCTATTATCCTTACAAAGCTTGAATGGAAAACAGATGTCTTGGAAAAATTTTATCACTATAACTAAGTACCTAAAAGAAGCTAATTTTGAAGGAAGGATGTTTATTTGGCCTCAAGATTTTATAGTTCTCAGCCCAAGCTTGGGTGGGCCCCCTTGGTTCAGTCGTCTGTTGAAGCCAGATGATGACAATGGCAGAGCAGGTGAGGAGAAACAATCACAAGGGAAATCAGGAAGCAGAGACTGTCTAGTTCCAACTCGGGTTTTACAACCAACCTGGCATGCCCCCAGTGACCCTCTAAACTTCATAACTGCATCAAATGTCCATCCTCCCAGCATCAATAACACAAGAATCTGGGATTAAACATTTTCATGAGGTCAGGAGCCATATCCCACTTAAACTAAATAGCAATGAGGAAGTTCGTTATATTAAAGACATGTTCCGTACAACAAAATTGTATTCAACCTTAACAAGGTGACAATATGGATGAACCTTGAAGATAAAATGCTAAGTGAATAAGACATGCACAATAGGACAAACAGCGAGTGATGCCAGTTACATGAAGTACCTAGAATCATTAATTCAGAGAGACATAAGAAAGAATGATGGCTGCAATGAGCTAGAGGAAGGAGAAAGTGTGTAATTATTGTTTAATGAGTACAACCTTTCAGTTTGGAATGGTGAATAATTTCTGGAAATAGAGGGTGGTAAGGGAAGTATAATGATGTTCATGTGGTTAGTCCCACTGAACCCTGTACTTTAAAATGGTTAAAATAGTAAATATATTTTACTATAATGAAAGATTCTCAAAAAAGAGATATTCTAATATCCTTTTAAAACAAATTTAAGTTGTCAATAATGGAGGGAACAAATATCTTGAAATGATCTCATTAAATAAAACAGGAGAATTGATAATAACACAACTAACATTTTTTTTCTTTTACTTTAAAAATTATTTGTTTAATGTTTCTGTTTCTCATTTTTATTGTCCAAGATGGTGTACTACAAAATATCTAAGGCTCTGCTGGTTTTTAAGGTGTGTTACTCTATCTGTATAATAGCTTCTATATTTTCTGAACAAATAAATGTGCTCCTTACATTGAAATGATGTTTTAAAAATTGAAGGGCAAGGCCATAGTCAAAGTTGAAGTTCTCTCCTCCCTTCAGAGAAAGGTACCTCCTTCTTCGATGGCCCATTCTTTCTGCTGAGATCTCACTTGCAGAGATCTTTCATTTAGGTCATTTTTTTTTTTTTTTTTTGCCAGAGTATCTTGGATTTCCATGCCTGAAATACTCTCATGGGCTTTTCAGCCAGATCCGAATGCCTTAAGGGCTGACTCTGAGGCCAGAGTGCTGTTTAGGACATCTGCCATTCTATGAGTCTGCTGTGTATCCCGCTTCCCATGTTGGATCATTTTCTCCCTTTTTAATTCTATCAGTTAGTATTAGCAGACACTAGTCTTGTTTATGTGATCCCTTTGACTTGTAATCCTATCAGTATGATCAATTGTGAACTGAAATTGATCACTTTGACTAGTGAGATGGCATTGGTACATGCCACCTTAATGGGATTGAATTGGAATACCTTGGCACATTTCTAACTCTATCATTAGAGGTAAGTTCAATTGAGCATGTGCCAAACTGTACATCTCCTCCCTCTCTTATTCCCACTCTTATATTTAACAGGGATCACTTTTCAGTTAAATTTAAACACCTAAGAATAATTGTGTGTTAATTAAAGAGTTCAACCAGTGGTATTAAGAAGAACAAAAAAATACTAAAAGAAATAAAGTAGTAAGTTGTTCCTCGACAGTCAGGACAAGGGTGTTGGGGAACTCAAGTGGCTTCTGTAGCCTTGGCAGCTCATGACAAGAGCCTCAGGTGATTATTGACATCATAAATAAGAGTGTCAATTATTAAATTAACAACAGGATTCACTGTGCACTTACTCTCCATGGAGGATCTCTGTTTTTAATGAGTTGTACTATTTGAATTAATGCTATAACTAGTAGTCAAACAGTACTTTATACTTTGTGTTTCTGTGTGGGTGCAAACTGTTGAAATCTTTACTTAATATATACTAAATTGATCTTCTGTACATAAAAGATAATTGAAAATGAATCTTGATATGAATGAGATAGGAGAGGGAGTGGGAGATGGGAGGTTGCAGGTGGGAGGGAGGTTATGGGGGGGGAAAGTCACTGTAATCCAAAAGTTGGACTTTGGAAATTTATATTTATTAAATGAAAGCTAAAAAAATAAAAAAGAGGATTCTAGACAACTAAGACCTGAAACAACTAAAGAATAACAGACGGTAGAAGAGGAGGTAGATCACAGAAAGGCAAAAAGGATGGCAAGATATTGCCTGCCTTAGGACAGCATCTCTGTAATCACAAGACATTTTTGAAACAGAAAGACTATATCTATTTAAAAATAGAGAGGAGAGGAAAAGAAGGAAGAGAAGAGGAGAGGAGAGGAGAGGAATGGAGGAGAGGGTACAAAACATTTTAATGGAGGGGAACAAAATTAAAAGCAAGAGCTCTCTTAATTTGCAAGAGATTAATCTAAATCATATGATGGTATCCAAAACCCCCCACTGCTTTGTATATAAAGCTCCGCTGGGACACAGAATAGTCATTAATTTATGTACTGAGGACTTGGGAAAGAGACTGGACGGCCCATAAAGTCTAAAACCTGTATTATCTGGTCCTTTTTTTTTTTTACACAAAATTTTGGTTAAACATTAACCTAGAAAAAGAAGTTGAAAATTTGCAATAAAACTATGTTTTACAATAAAAAATAAATTAAAAAATTGAATTACTAAATTCATGTGAAGACATGTATGTGTATGACTATGCACATGCATGTTTTGTGGATGTGTACACATGTATGTGTGAGCCTTTGTGTCTGTGTATGCATGTATGTGTATATATGTGTGAGTGTGAATGTATGGGTGTATGTGTGTGTTTGCATGTGTGTGAATGTGGGTGTGTATATGTTTAAATGAAGTCCATTTTAGATTAAACTCAAGAGCTACAGTGTTTTCCAATTACAACTGAGTAAAGGTGATAGTTTGAATTACAAAGCATTATGAACATTTGGTATAATACCAAAACTCTAATATCTCCCATTGCCTATCGGCTTGGATAATAACATGTACCAACATAAAGTTATTAGACGATTATTCTAAGACAACAAGAACCTTTCAATGTGCTTTCTTATGTTTTACATATCTACAGACAATATTATCTTTATTATGTACCATGGGAAAATTGAATAGGTAAATAACAGAATAATGTGCTCAGCTTCACAGAGTCATCATGAGATCTCCCGGGAAAAATCCCTTGTAACGGATACTCCTCCTCCTTAGACAGGTCATCCGTTCACTAACACTGGCTAAAGTAAAGAAGCATGCCTCTTTCATGACAATGCACAGTGTTTTCATCAGGATACTACAATATAACCAAAGAAAATTCAGTTGAAATGTACTTATTATTAATTATTCACATTAATGGAATTGTAAAATAGACATTATACAAGTGATAACCTATCTGGATTTTAGGAAAGCTTTTGTTCTTTTACACAAAGCTGATTGATCTGTATGGACAACACCAGGGTAGAATACACAGAGACCTATTGAAAGGGATAGGAAATAGCCTTACATGTGGAGAAAGACCTTGTCAATCAAAGGATTAAAAAAAAAAAAAAAAAAACTCCTCCCCCTAAGAAGAAACCTGACAGATTGGATAGCAGAGGATGCACAAGGAAAAGAAGTGATTGTGTCTTTTGCTAAGTGAGACATAACTATGGGAGAGGGAGCGGGAGATGGGAGGGATGTGAGTGGGAGGGAAATTATCGGGGGGGGGGGAAGCCATTGTAATCCATTAACTGTACTTTGAAAATTTATATTTACTAAATAAAAAATAAAAAAAAGAGTTTAAAAAAACTTTCTGTAAGAATTGCAATTAATAATAAGATTAGATTTAAACAATGGTAATATATCTATGTTTTTAAAAATTAATTTCCACAATTTTCTTTATAACAGGAATTTGATGCAAATTTTTATATTGAAAATGTGTTTTAAATAGCATAATGCTTTAAACTTCTAATGATTAATGTATGTATTTAACTTGACTTGGCCACAGGATACCCAGATCGCTTTTCAAACATTGCTTTCTGATGTATCTTGATGATGTTTTCAGGTTACTATTTGAACTGATGGACTGAGGAAAGCAGATGCCCAGTGTGGCTGGGTCCAAAGAGAACCTGGATTTCTTCTTTGCATAAGTGCTGGACTGGGACTTCACTCTCCTTTCCCCATGGACTGTGGGTTGTACCATGGGAGCTCCTTGCTCTCAGCCTTCAGACTGGGACTAGAATTTATACCACCATCAGCTTTTTTGAGTCACCAGCTTGCAGAGCATGGAAGACCTTATAATAAATCTCTGTCTAAATTTATAAGGTTCGTTTCCCTAGAGAACCCTGACTAATATAAAACTAGAATAATCAGAAAACTCCACTTCAGAAAAGCCAAACACAAAGGCCATTTATTACCTCACCAAAGACCCCAGATGTAGCATAAATCCCCAGACATAATTGGATTAACAATTCAGTAATATCATCACAGACCAAGCCCATTTCTTTTCCCATTCCCTCCCTTCCAGTCATCCTTACACTTCCTTCTATTTGCTCTCATGGCTGTCTAGCATCCATCACTGTTTGGGAATTACATCCGAGTACAAGTGATTGATACCTAATGGTGAAGTTAGAGTTTTCTGTTAAGAGTAAGGAGCTCTGGGGGCTGGCACCATGGCTCACTTGGTTAATCCTCTGCCTGTGGCGTCAGCATCCCAAATGGGTGCTGGGTTCTAGTCCCAGCTGCTTCTCTTCCAGTCCAGCTCTCTGCTGTGGCCCGGGAGGGCAGTGGAAGATGGCCCAAGTGCTTGGGCACCTGCACCCACATGGGAAACCAGGAGGAAGCACCTGGCTCCTGGCTTTGGATCGGCACAGCACCAGCTGTGGTGGCCATTTGGGGAGTGAACCAACAGAAGGAAGGCCTTTCTCTCTGTCTCTCCCTCTCACTGTCTGCAACTCTACCTGTCAAATAAATAAATAAATAAATAAATTCTTAAAAAAAAAGAGTAAGGAGCTCTGCTCTGGTGCATAATGCGTTTTAATTGATGCTTTGTTGGACAGAACTGACATGCCCATTCCTAAAGTGGCCACTGATAAGAAAAAGGAGATGCATTTGACTGACTACACATAACACCAGCAAGAATGACATGAATATTAGGAGGTTAATTACTGTAATCCCAAATGAGGTGTTTCATACATACCCACAATTTTAGATATTTTCACAATGCAAATTCCAGACTGTACTGGAATTCTATCTCTAGTTAGAGATATAACTGATCTGTAATGATAAATTTGATGACATGCTCAGTATGTTTTAAATTTCAGAGGAACTGCTGGAGGTGGTTAAATTGATTTCGGTGGTTCTGAATTGTACACAGTTTGAATTAATTAATACATAATGTTACAGTCATTTATGATTTCTCTGCTTAGAGATAAACCTAAATACTCTAATTCCCCATTTATTCATTTGTGTACATGTATGTCCACACTTCCCCACCTAAATCATTTATTATTTTTTTCTCCAGATTTTTATCAGCACTTAAGTCTTTAAGTTACTACATTGACCTGTTAAATCTTCCTTAGCCTGCTGGTTTTCTTTATGTCTATGCTCTCATCTTGTTTTTTATATAACCCTGATTATTTCTAGTTTTCCTGTATTATATAATTATTTCTAAAAATAATTTTAAAGAAAATTATACCTACATTAATAAAGCTTTAAGTCTAAAAATTGTTTTTTAAAAAATACTCTGCATGTCTACCAAGAAAAAGGCACTTAAAATGGAAATATAAAGAAGTTTACAAAGTAAAAATGCAGTATTTTCATTCTTCCCTTCACCATTCTTACTTAAATGAACTATGTTAATTATTTTACAGAAATGAAACACATTGTATCCGGTATTTGCCAATTTAGCTATGGTCAGTGATTACCAGGAAACATTGTTTTTCGCTTTAGTTAGCTCTCCATCCTCTGATGTTTCTGTAATGTATCCCCTGATTTCCCATTAACAATTGCTTCTAAGGAGGCAAGTAACCATGCCTTGATACAAGTAGAGAATACGGGATTAGCACCAAAAGTCCCAGACATGCAGACAAAGGCTCTGGGTCTGCTATGTCAGTGATTATTGTAAAGCCAGAAAAGTTTCTATCCAATCTTTTTGTGTCCTTGTTTAATGCAAGGCTGATGTTGGAAGAGCTGCTATTAAATTTTAAAGCAGTGTATTAAATAAAGGATCTATGAATCTCACTGAATTTAAAATCGAGCAGCTAATAATCCTGTAGACAGCCTAGAAAATATAGTGTAGGTGAGCCCAGGGTGAGTAGTTGATCTTTATTGCCCTTTTAATAGTATCTCTCTATTTTGTTGAATTGTACAAGTTAGATAACCCTGTGGCCGCATGATCTATGCTCAGGATAGAGAAAACTAAGTAGAACTTGGAAGACTATATGTCGCTGTTGACAAAGCTAAACTTCCCAACAAGATATCACTTACTTCAGTATAAAGAGCACAGAAGCAAGAAAAACTATACCTGAGTTTAGGAAACTGTCTTTTGTACTTGCTAGCGTGTACCTGCATTACAAACGTTTCTCGGGTATCAATTTGTTTCAAAGAATAGAAATCCATGTACATAATCTTACTAAATAGAGTGAGAAGTGGTTATTGGTATAGAGCCATATATTCTGAATTGTTGGCATTATTCTTTCTCTCCTCGGTCCTCTGGGGAGCTAGACACTGTGGCCACTTTTAAGATAAATGAATGTCTTGACAATAGTTTTTGTGGAGCCCCATCGTCTTCATTCTCAAATATGTTGTTTCTGGATAATTTCACATCTCCTGTCATAAGAAAAGGGTGGCCATGTGTTATGATTCACAGTGGCATGGCTCTTTGGAACCTGCCTCTGTAATGAAACTATATAGATCTTCTTGCCGCTGAAGTATTCCACAGAAAAATGAGAACAACAATCTGTTCAATTTACTACTTGAAATTTTATAGTGTAGAATTATAGCAAGGCATCTCTAACCATATTTCTATTGAACATGTTAGACTTGTTATATTTTTATTGGAGATTTAAGCTCTTCTCTTGCTATTTAGTTCCTTAAGGATAGAACCTCGGCCTAGTATATTCACATATTTTGATGGGTTAAACCAAACTAATATTTACATTAAGCTACATAATAAATAAAATAAGCATTTAGTATGATTTTTCAAGAGCTACTTCTTTTAAAATGTATTTCCTGTTTATTTGAAAATGTAGGGAGATTAAGAAAGAGAATGGAAGAGAGAAGGAGAGAAAGAGACACGTAAAGACATCCTCCAACTGTTGGTTCACAACCCAGTCATGGCTGGCCCAGGCAAAGCCGAATGCCAGGAACCCCATCCTCGTCTCCTGCATGAGTGGAAAGGGCTCAAGTGCTTGAGCCATCATCTGCTGCTTCCAAGGATGCACTAGCAGGAAGCAGAGGAGCTGGGACTTGAGCCGCACTCCCATAGGGAACTGGAACGCAGGCATCCCAGGAGACAGCTTAACCCGCTGTGACTCAACACCTGACACCGAAGAACTACTTCTAATTTAATTTTTATGAGATAGCACTATATGATATAGGGCTTTTATTTACATTTCATACAGGAAAACTGGGATTACAGATAATTAAGGAAGAGAAACAATTGCATCAAAATGAAATAACTTTATCTGATAATTTATCCTAAAACAGTTTAAAACTCTGATTTTGAGGTTAAAAGACATCCGATACTGTAATGTTTCATACCATATGTCCATATCTATGGTAAATAAATTTAGCAAAATCTAAATTTATAACATTGATGTTGAAAATATATGACAAAATTGTTCACGGAATTATTTTCCCTAACATCTCATATGTTGAAGACCTAACTCCAATATGACCAACAGAAGTATCTTATTCTTTGAAAAATGTATATTATAAATAAACTGAATAGATTTCAAATTTTTGAAAGCAACATCATTTAATTCAATCTCCACAACATTTTGAAATACTCTTATATTTAGAGATAGGCACTTTGAAAAAGATAATTAAGGTTAAACAAGATCCAAAGGGTGGATGCCTAATCCAGGAAGACTGATATCCATGAGAGAAGAGGGAGAAACATGAGGTGTGTGCTCACAAAGGGAAGGCAATGTGAGAACAGGGAGGCAGCCATCTGCAAGCCAGAAAATCAACTCTCACAGTACCTATCTATGGTCCAGAATGTAGATAAAACAAATTTCTGTTGCTTAAGCCACTTATTCTGTGATATTATGTTACAGCAGCCTGAGCACACTAACACAACAATAATACAATCTTGCAATATTCACATATTTTGCCATTTTTATTAGAGCTTTTTAAAGGCCCTCAGAAAATAAACTTCAATCTTTTTGAAGTAATTCAAACTATTTTCATTCATAAAATTGATGTTCATGTTAATTGTGAACAATATTATACAAATAAGAATAGTATAAATAAAAGTTTAGAATAATATTCTTATGATTTTTTATTTTTAAAGTTTTTTTTTTTTTTTTTTTTTGAGAGGTAGAGTTACAGACAGTGAGAGGGAGAGACAGAGAGAAAGGTCTTCCTTCCATTGGTTCACTCCCCAAAAGGCCACAGCTGCTGGAGCTGTGCCAATCCGAAGCCAAGAGCTTCTTCCTGGTCTCCCATGTGGGTGCAGGGGCCCAAGCACTTGGGCAATCTTCTACTGCTATCCTGGCCACAGCAGAGAGCTGAACTAGAAGAGGAGCAGCTGGGACTAGAACCCAGTACCCATATGGGATGCTGGCGCCGCAGGTATAGGATTAACCTACTGCACCACAGCACCGGCCCCTATTATGATAATTCAGGGCCAGATTTTAAAAAGCATGTTTTTTCTAATTTTATATTGATATATTTTTTGACAGGCAGATGGACAGTGAGATAGAGAGACAGAGAGAAATGTCTTTCTCTTCCGTTGGTTCACCCTCCAATGGCCGCTGTGGCTGGCGCGGAGCCAGGTGCTTCTCCTGGTCTCCCATGGGGTGCAGGGCCCAAGGACTTGGGCCATCCTCCACTGCCTTCCTGGCCACAGCAGAGAGCTGGACTGGAAGAGGGGCAGCCAGGACAGCCCCAACCGGGACTAGAACCCAGTGTACTGCCGCAGGTGGAGGATTAGCCTAGTGAGCGACAGCGCTGGCCGAATATATCTTTTAAAGTATCTTGTCGCTCCCCCTCTTCGCGGAGGAACGACACTAAACCCTGCCTAGGTTTCCTATCCGAGTCACGGCACCATTATGTCTCCTAAGCTTCATATCCGAGTCACGGCACCATTATGTCGCTCCCCCTCTTCGTGGAGGAATGACACTAGACCCTGCATAGGTTTCCTATCCAAGTCTCGGCACCATTATGTCGCTCCCCGTCTTCGTGGAGGAATGACACAGGACCCTGCGCTGTTCTTTTGTCTGCTCGGCCCTCCCCGGGTTTGCTGCTGGTTCTTCCCGGGTTGGCTACCACCGACCCTTCCACCTCCGTGGAAGGGCGGTTCCCCCTAGCCACTTTCCCCACTTCCGCGGGGGAGCGGCACACCGCCGGCCGGCTCTCTCGGGGGCTGCACAGGTGTTCCTTCAGATAGATGTTCCCCTTAGATGTTCCTGGTGCATGTTGTCTCTCTCCTCCTTTATAGTCCTCTTCCACCAATCCCAACTCTGCTACCCACACGCCGAGTACGCTGCTCTCCTCCAATCAGGAGCAAGATCAGCTCCTGCAGCTCAGTCAATCAAATTGGCAAGAGGCAGCTGCGTAGAAGTTGTTACTCCCTTCTCAGCGCCATACTGTGGGAGAGCAGATGCATAGAATAAGTCTTAATTCCAGTAACTTAGTCTAGTCCGAGTTGCTCCCCACATATCTAAAAGAGATAGTTAAGATTAAATGAGTTTAAGGGTTAATAGATTATCTTGATCCTATAGGACTCACGTGTTTATAGGAAGAAACACCAGAGAGTTCCCTCTCTCTCAATCCAAGTGCACAAAAATTAGGGCAGATGACCCATGGTGAAATGGCAACTGCCCAAAAGCAAAAAGAAGGGTACTCAGGATGAAGCTCACTGGGGTAGTGTTGTGGTATAGCAGGTTAAGCTGCCACTGCAATGCCACCATTCCATACGGTTGCTGGTTGGAATCCCAGCTGCTCTGCTTCCAATTTAGTCCCCCGCTAACGTAACTGGGGAAGTTCTGTAAGATCACCAGGTACTTGGGTCCCTAGCAATGTGGGAGTTTTAGCGTGTCAGCTTCAGCCTAGCCCAGCTCTAGCTATTTAGGACATTTAAGGAGTGAACCAGCAGATGAAATGTCTGTCTCTCCTCTTTCTTCTAATCCCACCTTTCAAATAAATCAATAAATCTTTAAAAAAGAAATGAATGAAATTAACCTTACAGGAACTGGGTTCTTGACATCTCACCCTTGAAAACTAACAGAAATTAATGTTGGTTGTTAAAGCAACCCAGTTTGTGGTTTTCCTTGATAGATACAGGGGAAATTAAAATTTGGTAAATTGTCTCTCATTTTTCTGTTTGTTTTGGTATTACTGTTTTTAGTCTGTTTCAGTTAACAATTTCCTTCTCTGTATTGGAAATCAAATGTAAAGCAGACCATATTCTTTGATTAGAAGTTTGTCTGCTCGAGAGTGAATCTGTCATAGATCAATAAATTTCTGTATGCAAATCACAGAGATGTTACTTTGGGTTAGGAGAGCTAGTGCAGACTGAAGGTGTAGGGGTGAAGAAACATTTCTTCACCAAGGGTCACTTGGGTGTTTGTAACATCATTCACAGGCCATAGAAAATTATCAGCTTAAAAATTCGCCCACAATAGATTTACTGAAGCTTGATTCCCTCCCACAGTTGCCTTGGCAAGGCCAGAGCAAATGATTTTGTGGATCTTATAGTGCCAACAGGCTGGATGTTCCCCACCCTTGCTACAGTATGGATGCTGAAAGCAATCTGTCTAGATTTGACTTAGAGTTCTGCCACCTTCTAGCTGAATGACCTTGGAAAAATCACCTCGTGCACCAGCTTACTTAGAGTAATGGGAATAATAATTCCCCTATGTCATTTATTAGGCATGTTGAATGAGTTAATGTTTGAAAATTGTATATAACAACTTCTGGTATGAAATACATGCTATTTGTGTTAGTTACTGTATAAAAATAAATAATGGCCTTGTCAGAGAAAATTAGAGGTAGAAAACTACTTTCTAGATTGACTTTACTTTTTTCTACTTTTAAGTAGAAAAGCAACTTGATTTTTAACATTAGAATATAATTGCCTTGATTTTTAATTTTATACTCAATTATGACATGATGGAGGACAGGGAAGGACCATGACATACCCAACATACAAAGCTGTTGACAGACAAATATATGTAAGGAATGTGACATATTAGAGGTGTTGATAAAGAAGTTATTCAGCAGGTGGGGATTAAGCT
This sequence comes from Oryctolagus cuniculus, assembly GCF_964237555.1. Taxonomy (NCBI): domain Eukaryota; kingdom Metazoa; phylum Chordata; class Mammalia; order Lagomorpha; family Leporidae; genus Oryctolagus; species Oryctolagus cuniculus. Next base: position 98,832,711 of record NC_091439.1, on the reverse strand, counting down.
GGCAGAGTAGAGGGAGCTTGCTGCTCTAGTCTAGGAAAAGATAGCTTAAAATGTGGAAAGAGTGCAGTGTAAGGGAAGAGTTAGGGAGAAAACAGCAGAGAAAACTCTACTCAAATTGGAGAGACACAGTGGACCTACATGGAGGGTGAGGACATACACAAACCAGGACCCCAGCAGCCAAGAGACTCCACACCTGCATTGGAGAGTGAGGTGAGACCAGACTACAGCAGCCTAAGCCACTGGTGAAGAAAATGCAGGAAGAGCTTAGAGGAAATCTGACTTGGAGCCCCGTGGGGGATAGCATATTTGCCAAAGTCGTGGATAAAACACAAAGTGGGGGCACATTTTCTCTCTCCCATCACCCTGCAACTGTGTGTTGTAACAAGCTGATAGAGAACAGGCACCATTTTGGACATATGTAACAGGTATGCCAGCTCGTGTCCACGTCTAGCAGCCAGGTAAGTAGAAACTCCTGAGTCTGTTGGGGAGAAGAGACAGGGCGCTGGGTGCTTGACTGTGGGAGGCTTTTGTGCCAGGACTGTAAAAAGAGAGGCTGCATGGGAGGACACAAGGTGTGGCTGGGACTTTGGGCAGTCACTGTGGGAAGCTTCACGTGATCAGGGCTCCATAGATATCTGGCAAGTGACATTAATGTGGAATCTGAGCTTATACTGAGGGCTGAACAGATCTTTTGTGTGGTCCTTGTGGCAAAGCGGACAAATAATATACCAACTGTAAATAGTGTCCAGGCACTGGCTCTCCTTTGAGGAGAGGAGCTCAGCTGAGTCTACACTAACAAACAGCCCCTCTTATAAAAAAAAAATTACCAAATAAAACTTGGGTGTGTCACTTCATACATGCCCTTCATACTGACTGGAGCATGGAACACAGCTCCTTGGTCACACCTACCACACATCTCTAGGTATTCCCTGAAAGCAGACAATCTATTATCCACATAGACATAGTCCAAAGATAAAAGCTGCCACAGTGAAAAAACAAAGAAGAAACCAATGAGTTTCTCCACAAATGCCAAATAACAAATCCACCAATCCAAGAAATAAGAATAAGGAAGACAATATGACACCCCCAAAAGAACACAATACCTCAATACTAGATTGTGAAGATGATGAGATTGAAGAAATGCCAGAAATTGAATTCAAAAAATTGGTCATAGTATTACTTAGAGTAATCTGAAGCAAATGCATGAACTAATGAAATCTATACATGACATTGAAAAAAATTTCTCCTATGAAATTCATATCTTAAAGATAAATCAAAATGAAATCTTGGAAATGGAGACTAGAACAAATAAAAATGCAGTGGAAAGCATTAACAACAGAATTGGTGAAGCAGAAGGAAGAATATCCGACTAAGAAGTCAAAGCATAGAAAATTATATAGTTAGACCAAACTCGAGAAGAAATTAGAAAGCTAAAAAACACTGTTGGTAATCTACAGGATACTATCAAGTGACATAACATACATGTTTTAGGAGTTCCTGAGGGCATGGAAAGAGAGAAAGGGTTATAAAGACTTTTTAGTGAAACAACTGCAGAAGATTTCCCTAATTTGGAGAAAGAAAGGGACATCGAAGTTCAGGAAGACACAGAACTCCTAGTAGACATGACCAGAAAAGATCTTCACAATGACACATTGTAATCAAACTCTCCGCAGTAAAACATAAAGAAAAGATTCTAAAATGTACATCAGAGAAATGCCAGATTACGTTCAGAGGATCTCCAATTAGGCTTACAGTGGACTTCTCATCAATAACCGTACAGGCTAGCAAAGAATGGCGAAATATATTCTAAGACCTAAAATAACTGTCAACCCAGAATATTATACCCTGCAAAACTCTCATTTATGAACAAAGATAAAGTAAAGAAATTCCATGACAAACAGAAATTGAAAGAATTTGTTACCACCCATCCAGCCATGCAGAAAATACTTAAGGATGTGCTGCACAGAGAAATACAAACACAGTCATCACTATGAAAGAAGGTAAAGGAAGGAAATATCCCAGTAAAAGTACAAAGGAAATCCAAAGTAAAAACTAGGAATATTTTTTGGAAAAATATCAGGGCAAAGTCATTGTTTATCAATAGTCACCTTGAATGTAAATGGCCTCAACTCTCCAATTAAAAGACACAACAGACTGGCTGAATGGATTAAAAAACAAAACCCATCTATTTGCTGCCTACAAGAAACACATCTCACTAACAAAGGTGCACACAGTCTGAAAATGAGAGGATGGAAAAAGTTAATCCATGCTAACAGAAACCAAAGAAGAGCTGGTGTGGCCATCCTAATATCAGACAAAAAGGACTTTAACACAAAAACTGTTAAATGAGACAAAGAATGGCTCAATTAAGGGGATCAATTCAACAGGAAGATGTAACTATTATAAAGGTATACGCAGCAGATGGGGCCGGCACTGTGGTGTAGCAGGTAAAGCCTCTGCTTGTAGTGCCAGCATCACATATGGGCACCTGTTCAAGACCTGGCTGCTCTACTTCCAATCCAACTCTCTGCTATGGACTGGGAAAGCAGAAGATGCCCCAAATCTTGGGCCCCTGCACCACTTGGGAGATATGGAAGAAGCTCCTGGCTCCTGGCTTCAGATTGGCACAGCTCCTGCCAGTGTGGGCAACTAGGGAGTAAACCAGTGGATGGAAGACCTCTCTCTCTCTGCCTCCCTTCTCTCTCCATGTAACTCTTTCAAATAAAGAAAGAAAATCTTCTAAAAAAAGGTATATGCAGCTAATTACAGGGCACCTGACTATTTAAAACAAATGTTAAGGGATCTAAAGGGATACATAGACTCAAATACAATAGTAATGGGAGATTTCAATACCACTCTTTCAGCAATGGAAAGATCAACCTGTCGGAAAGTCAGAAAGGAAACAGTAGAGTTAATCAATCTACAGACCAAATGTATCTAACAGATATCTACAGAACTTTTCATCCTACAGTCATAGAATACACATTCTTCTCAGCACTGCACAAAACTTTAACTAGAATTGACTACATGCTAGGCCATACAACATGTCTCAGCAAATACAAAAAAAAAAAGAAATCATACATCATGTGAACAAATTGAAGAACAAAAACCATATGATTATCTCAATAGAGGCAGAGAAACTATTTGACAAAATACAACACCCTTGAAAATAAAAGGAACATTCCTCAACACAATCAAGGCAGTTTATGATAAACACATGGCCAGAGTCCTACTGAATTGAGAAAAATTAGAAGCATTTACACTGAGATCCAGAATAAGACAAGGATGCCAAATTTCTCCATTGCTATTTAATACAGTCCTTAAGTTCTAGCCAGAGCCATTAAGCAAGAAAAAGAAATCAAAGGGATTCAAATTGGGAAAGAAGAAGTCAAACTATCTCTATTTGCAGATTCTATATAGAGGGAATCCCAAAGGCTCCACAAAGAGACTATTGGAACTCATATAAGACATTTTTAAAGTGGCAGAGTATAAAATCAATACACAAAAATCAACAGCCATTGTATACACAGAAATTGCCACAGCAGAGAAAGAACTTATAAAATCAATCCCATTAACAATACCTACCAAAAAAATCAAATACAATTGGAATAAATGTCACCAAGGATGTTAAAGATCTCTATGATGAGAATTACAAAACATTAAATCTTCCATGTTCATGGAGTGGATGAATCAATATCATGAAAATGTCCATTATTCCAAAAACAATTTACAGATTCAATGAGATCCCAATCAAAATACCAAAGACATTCTTCTCAGATATAGAAAAATGATGCTGAAATTCTTATTGGAAATATTGGAGATCTCGAATAGCAAAAGCAATCTTATACAACAATAACTAAACCAGAGGCATCACAATGCCAGATATCAAGACATATATAAAGCTGTTATAATCAAGGCAGTATGGTACTGGTACAAAACCAGATGGATAAACCAATGGAACAGAATAGAAATGCCAAAAATACAAATGCAAAAAATCAATCTAAGCATTTACAATCAACTTGTATTTGACCAAGGAGCTAAAACCAATCCCTGGAGTAAGGACAGTCTCTTCAACAAATGGTGCTGGGAAAACTGGATTTCCACATGCAGAAGCATGAAGCAGGACTCTTACCTTACACCTTACACAAAATCCACACAAAATGGATTAACAATCTAAATCTATGACCTGATACCATTAAATTATTGGAGAATATTGGGGAATATATCAACACAGGCAAAGAGTTCTTGGGAAAGACCCCAGAGGCACAGGTAATTAATGCCAAAATTAACAAATGGGATTACATCAAATTGAGAAGCTTCTGTCCTGCAAAAGAAACATTCAAGAAATTGAAGAGGCAACCAACAGAATGGGAGAAATTATTTGCAAACCATGCAACTGATAAAGGTTTAATAACCATATTATATAAAGAGATCAAGAAACTCCACAACAACAAAATGAAGAACCCAGTTAAGAAATGTGCCAAGGAATTAAACAGAAATTTTTCAAATAAGGAAATCCAAATGGCCAACATACAAAGAAAAAATGTTCATAATAACTAGCTGTCAGGGAAATGCAAATCAAAACCACAATGCAATTTTACCTCATCCCAATTAGAGTGACTTTCATACAGAAATCAACAAACAATGAATGTTGGTGAGGATGTGGGGGAAAAGGTGTATTAATCCACTGTTGTTGGGAATGCAAATTGATAAAGCCACTATGGAAGACATTTTGGAGATACCTTAGAAATGTGAATATACACCTACTTTGGGAATTTACCGAAGGGAAATGAACTCCACAAATAAAAGAGTTATCTGCACCCCATGTTTATTGCAGCTCTATTCACAGTAGCTAAGACATGGAATCAACATAAATGCCCATCAACTGAAGACTGGATAAAGAAATTATGGAATACTAAACAGTGCTAAAAAATGAAATTTGGTCATTTGCAACAAAATTGATGAATCTGGAAAACATCATACTTAGTGAAATAAGCTATTCTCAAAGGGAAAAATATCAAGAGTTATCTCTTTTCTGTGTTAATTAACAGAGCACCTAAAAGGAAGTCTATGGAAGTAAATTGACACTTCGAGAAGCAATGACTTGAACAGCCCTTGTCTTGACTGTTGAGGATCAGTTTTCACTCTCTTAATACTATTTTTTCCTTTTTTTTAACTTTTATTTAATGAATATAAATTTCCAAAGTACAGCTTATGGATTACAATGGCTTCCCCCCCCATAATGTCCCTCCTACCCGCAACCCTAGCCTTTCCCGCTCCCTCTCCCCTTCCATTCACATCAAGATTCATTTTCGATTCTCTTTATATACAGAAGATCAGTTTAGCATACATTAAGTAAAGATTTCAACAGTTTGCTCCCCACAGAAACATAAAGTGAAAAATACTGTTTGAGTACCAGTTATAGCATTAAATCTCAATGTATTGCACACTAAGGACAGAGATCCTACATGAGGAGTAAGTGCACAGTGACTCCTGTTGTTGACTTAACAAATTGACACTCTTGTTTATGGCCTCAGTAATCACCCTAGGCTCTTGTCATGAGCTGCCAAGGCTATGGAAGCCCTCTGAGTTCACCGACTCTGATCATATTTAGACAAGGCCATGGTCAAAGTAGAAGTTCTTTCCTCCCTTCAGAGAAAGGTACCTCCTTCTTTGATGACCCATTCTTTCCACTGGCATCTTACTCGCAGAGATCTTTCATTTAGGTTTTTTTTCCCCAGAGTGTCTTGGCTTTCCATGCCTGAAATACTCTCATGGGCATTGGAGGACGGCCCAAGTTCTTGGGCCCCTGCACCCACATGGGAGACCAGGAGGAAGCACCTGGCTCCTAGCTTTGGATTGACACAGTGCTGGCTGTGGAAGTCATTAGGAAGGAAGACCTTTCTCTCTGTCTCTCTCTCTCACTGTCTGTAACTCTACCTGTCAAAAAAAAAATCTTGTCATGGTACTTCAAATCCCATTAAGTTGGGTGTTAAAAATGCCATCTTAATTGTTAAAGTGACCATATTAAGTGTTAAAGTGATCATATAGATAGGACAAAATGTTAAAGAGATCATATAAATAAGATCCAATATATGTTAATAATAACAGAACTAAAAAGGAGAGAATGTTCTAACATTGGAAGCAGTCAACACCACAGACTCACAGAATGACAATTGCTTTAAACAGCATTCTGACCTCAGAATCAGCCCTTATGGCCTTTTCATCTAGTTGAAAAGCCCATGAGAGCAGTTTAGGCTTGAAAAAACAAGACACTGTGGCAAAAAAAAAAAAAAAAAAATCCTACATAAAGGATCTCTGTGAGAGAGACCCCTGTGGAAAGAAGTGTCCATCAAAGACAGAAGTACTTTTCTCTGAGGGGAGGAGAGAACTCCTGCTTTGCTTATGGCCTTGTCTAAATACTGATGGATATTGTGGATTCAAAGCCTTCCATAGCCTTGGCAGCGCATTTCAATAGCCTCTGGTGATCACTGATGTCATATATGAGAGTGATAATTGCTAAATTAACAACAGGTATCACCATGCACTTACTTCCCATGCAGGAATCTGGTTCTCATGAGTTATGTTATGTTCTCAGTTTCTTTTTTTTTCTTTATCGCAGTTTCTTTTTTCTGCATGTGTGTGCAAATTGTTGATATATTTACTTAGTATAGAGTTGGTCTTCTGTGTATAAAGTTAATTGAAAATGAATCTTAATGGAGAATGGGACTGTGAATGGGATTGGGAGAGGGAGGAGGAGGTGGAGTGGGAGTGAGGGTGGGAGGGTGGGTAGGGCGGGAAGAATCACTATATTCCTAAAGTTGTACATATGAAATTTTTACTCACTTGATAAAATATTTCTTTGGAAAGAAAAGAAGTTATTCAGAAGAGAAGTATAACATTTATTTTTTAAAAGAGATTTCCAAACCATGTGAATGTGTCCCCATCTAGCAATATATTTGACCCTTCTGGGAAGCTGATGATCCTTGGAACGTATTCTGGGAAAACAGTCACTGAATAAATAAAACCTAGCATTTGTTATGAAACAATAAGTGGCTCAGTTAACTGAAATGTTATGAGATAGACAGAAAATCGTGGGGCCTGGAGCCAGATTATCTATTGTGGTGTGAATAAATGAAGAAGCTGTAGGAAGACCTAACTAGTAGCCAGTGATGAGAAATCTCATTCCAGAGTTTGCTATAAGGGAAGCAATTGGTCAGAAGTTAGGACAGACATCAGGATGACTTGATACTGACTTGAAAACTTGGGTTATTGCATTTTAAATATTTCTGCATACAGTGAATATTAGCTGTAGGAAGGTGACTGAAGTCATAGGGAAGCTCCAAGTCCCTATGTTTGCCAAATTTCTTTAGAGTCAAATGGTTAGCACTGTGGGCTTTGTGGTTCTCATTAAATCTACCCAACACTGCTGTTTTAGTATGCAAGAGTAGCCATAAAGGATACATAAGCAGATGAACATGACTATGTTAAAACTTTATTTTTGATCATTGAACTTAACTTCCTATTATTCTCACTAGTCACAAAGCAGTATTCCACTTCTTTTTTGCAAAACAATTAAAAATGAAAAACACATCCTTTTTCACAGAGTAGACAAAAACTTGATCGGCTTCGCCCATACTTTGTTATACACTCTTCTTAATGACAGTAATTTAATGAATTAAGTTGTGAGAACATCTAATAGGTCTTGAATTAGAAACAAATTTTGATATTCAAAAGACTCTTCTTTGAAATGAAAAATGTACTTTAAGATCACATTAAGAACAAATGCAATTGAGTTATTTTTAATACATTTCAATGATCATTTTAACATACAAGTTAATGTTTAATGATTTAGTTATTTAGTTATTTATTTGAAAGAGTGACAGAGAAATCTTTCACCTGCTGGTTAATGCTGCAAATGCTCGCTTGCAACAGTCTGGGCTGGGCCGGGCCAAAGCCAGGCACCTGTTCTCCGACATGGGTGTCAGGGACCCTGCTTCCTCCCAGGGTATGCAATAGCAGGAAATTGATATTGGAAGCAGAGCCAAGACTCAAACCCAGGTACTACAATATAGCATAACAGGCAGCATCTTAACCATTTTGCTAAATACCCAGCCCCTGATTCTTTTATTTTTATAAAGTGAAGATAGCTTTGTGTTTTAAGGCTAATTATAAACACACAAGTAATAACTAAATTACAAATGAAGTTTTGGGGAGAATGCAATTAATATGGTATTATTGGAAAGGACATACTAATTACTGTATTATGAAATTTAGTGGAATGTTCATAGTTCAGTAGGACCAACTGGGAGTAACATCCCTTAAAAAAAGTCATTTATTATATGAAAGTGTTCTTTAAGTACCATTTGGGACCACCAAAACATTTGTTTGAAATATGTGTGCTTATTGTGCATGTTAATGGGCTTAACTGGAATGTTTAATAAATTTAGATCCTGCAGAAGTAATTGAAAAAGTGATTGATAAGGCTAATAATATGGTGAAACCAGTAATATCGAGAAGTAGCTAATTCCATGGATATTGTGAGAGATGTTAGTAATTATGATGGTGTTTGTGTCAACTCAAAACCAAACATCTGGATGCAAAGTAAAGCATTCAGTGAATTAACTCAAAGCTTTCAGGTTAAGAGTAAACATCTTACTGATTCAGTGGAATATTCATTTTCTATTTGAATTGGTAGTAACTCTGAGTTCGATTCAAATGGAGGCCCTATTATAGGGATACAATTGAATTAGATTTCCTGAGCTGCCTTTTGTGATAATGAATTTTGTTCTGAAAATTTAGTAGCTCATATTTTTTTTTAACTTTTATTTAATGAATATAAATTTCCAAAGTACAGCTTATGGATTACAATGGCTTCCCCCCATAACGTCCCTCCAACCCAAAACCCTCCCCTTTCCCACTCCCTCTCCCCTTCCATTCACATCTAGATTCATTTTCGATTCTTTTTATATACAGAAGATCAGTTTAGTATACATTAAGTAAAGATTTCAACAGTTTGCTCCCACACAGAAACATAAAGTGAAAAAATACTGTTTGACTACTAGATATAGCATTAAATCTCAATGTATTGCACACTAAGGACAAAGATCCTACATGAGGAGTAAGTGCACAGTGACTCCTGTTGTTGACTTAACAAATTGACACTCTTGTTTATGGCCTCAGTAATCACCCTAGGCTCTTGTCATGAGCTGCCAAGGCTATGGAAGCCCCCTGATTTCACCGACTTTGATCATGACAAGACCATGGTCAAAGTAGAAGTTCTTTCCTCCCTTCAGAGAAAGGTACCTCCTTCTTTGATGACCCATTCTTTCCACTGGGATCTCACTCATGGAGATCTTTCATTTAGGTTTTTTTTCCCCAGAGTGTCTTGGTTTTCCATGCCTGAATACTCTCATGGGCTTTTCAGCCGGATCCACATGCCTTAAGGGCTGATTCTGAGGCCAGAGTGCTGTTTAGGACATCTGCCATTCTATGGGTCTGCTGTGTATCTCACTTCCCATGTTGGATCGTTCTCTCCCTTTTTTTATTCTATCAGCTAGTATTTGCAGACACTATTCTTGTATGAATACCATCTATAATTAAAATAGCAACATCGATAGAACAAACTGACACACTGTGTTCTGTGTTTCCCTGTTACATATTTTTCAACCACAATTCTGACCTAGGCAGGTTTTCAACAATCCGTTGAAAACAAAGTCCCAGGCCAACATTGTTGCCCAGAGGGTTAAGCACTGCTTGTGAAGTCAGCACCCATATCAGAATGCCCACTGGAGTTCTGGTTGTTCCCTTTCCAATCCAGATTCCTGCTAATGTACTTGGGGAGGCAGTTTATGGTGGCTCATGTACTTGGCCCCACATGACAGATCTGCAAGGAATTCCAATTTCCTGGCCTTGGCCTGCCTAACCCTGGCTGTTGAAGACACAAATTTGGGGCTCATATTTGGGGAGTAAACCAGCAGGTGGGAGATATTCATTCTCTCTCTCTATGTGTACCCCACCTCTCTCTCTGCCAACATCCCGCTCCTTCTTACTCCCCTACTCCCTCCCTGCCAATGCTATGCCTTTTAAATAAACTAGAGAAATGATTCTTTATTTTATCCAAAATACAGGACAGAGGAATAACTAACCAATTTTCTCAAAATTAAGCATATTTTAATAACTTAGTATCTGCACATGCAGCATTGCATACAAATGGATTTTCTTATTCCAACATTATTTTGTATTCTGCAGGATTTTCCTCCCATTTTTTCCATCCCATTTGAATGATAAGTAGAGTTTAGGAAAACAAGCAACTCAAAGTTACAGAGTGAGTAAATAGTGGGTGCTAAACTCAAATGTAGGTTTTTCTGCCCCTTACATAAAACAGCATTTTGCACAACATATACCTTGAAGTTATGCAACATAATTCATTAGTTAGTTAATCTGTAATAAATGAAGCATTAAGTAGAAAAGCAAAAAAAAAAAACAAAATTATACATAGCAATGAATAAATTGAATAAAGAAACAAGGATAAAGACAGCATAAAGATATAAATTATATATGATCTATAAATACAGACAGTGAAAAGACTAGAAAATATTAATTCTATGTAATTTTCAATAAGATTTCTAATCAGATATCCATATTTATATGTTCAAAAGATTATGACCTTTCAAAATCATTATTATTTTAACTTCTATTTAGTAAATATAAATTGCCAAAGTACAGCTTATGGATTACAATGGCTTCCCCCCCATAATTTCCCTCCCATCCACAACCCTCCCATCTCCTGCTCCCTCTCCCATTCTATTCACATCAAGATTAATTTTCAATTATCTTTATATACAGAAGATCAATTTAGCATATATTAAGTAAAGATTTCATCAGTTTGCACCCACACAGAACATAAAGTGTAAAATATTGTTTGAGTACTAGTTATAGCATTAATTCACATTGAACAACACATTAAGGACAGAGATCCTACATGAGGAGTAAGTGCACAGTGACTCCTGTTGTTGATTTAACAAATTGACATACTTGTTTAAGGCGTCAGTAATCTCCCTAGGCTCTAGTCATGAGTTGCCAAGGCTATGGAAGCCTTTTCAGTTCGGCGACTTCGATCATTATTTTTATTAGCCCAATTCCTCCAAAAATTTCTCTTTCCTTAGAGTTCAGATATAGCTCCAGAAAAGTATCTAATTTAGCATATAATCTTAGTACATGCTAACTGAAGTCAACTCATAAAAAAATCACACCAAAAATCTGTAATTTATTAAAGACTATTGTTCTACACAATTAGAATATGGTCATTTTTGATGATTAAAAACTTTAACTCTCAAATTCTAGCGTATTTAATTCAGAATGACCATATTGGATTACCACTATATTAATCAGAAAAGACTCAATAGCATTTCATTGGTTTTGTAAAATCAATGCCATCTTAACAAAACAAGTTTCTGCCACCATAAAAATGATGTGACATTTGTAGCCCAAAGAAATTACATCACGTGTGACAACTAAGAAAGGAAAAAAGCTATTGTCTATTGGTGGAAAAGCAAAACTGGTTGTCAAAATACCTGTGCCATGACATTTAATTTCTGCACTGTACATAGATGCAGAGACAGTTGAAGAACACAAAGCTCTCCTTTAACAAGGACCACCTCCATAAACTCTGCATAGAGACTTGTATGAAGAACTGTTTTTTGTGTTTTTTTAGATTGATTGACATATTTTAGCTTTGATCAACAGGCTAATAAAAGATACTGGAAAAGAAAGCATGCAATTCAAATGAAAAGAAAACATATGTTAAATACATCTTGCATAATTTGCCACAATATTGATGTTATTTCATTTAATTTTCAGTCCTTGTTTTAATTGAACTTTCACCATCATTTTACTCTGTCCATTGCTCCTTCCTCTCAGATCTACTTTCTGCAATTAGTTTCTCAGGCACAACTTCCTTCTTTCTTGCTTTTCCCTCCCCCTTATCTATCATTTACTGCTCTTAATCAGTCTTCTCTGCTGTTTCTAGCTTCTCTCCTGCATCCTTAAGTGTTAAGAAGCCCCATGATCCCGACCTGTATGGGCTTCTCTTTTCTTTCTCTGCCACTACCCTTGGTGATCTCACCCAGTCTCAGGCATCAGGTACCACTAATACAGTGATGACTCCAAACGCATTTCTCCAGCACATAAAAACTCCCCTATTCTTAATTTCACATATCCAACTACATCTAGTGGGCATTGTAGTTTCTACATGTCTGCAGTTGGAACCATTTGTCTTGGTCAGCTTCAAAGAATGGCAATTCTATTTTCCTAGTGGGCAAGCCTAAAAATTTAGTAGTGAAACTGTATTTCTTTGATTATCCCACATGTCTTATCTACTTCATCAGTAGATTCTATTGGATCTATTTTCAAAAGAGCGCATAACTATTTCTCACTAATCCTGTAGCCACAAACCCAGCCTGAGTCATCATAGTCCTTCAAGTGGGTGAATATTTTAGCCTCCTGACATTTCTCATATTTCTATATTCTGCACTTCACTTTATTTTCTACACAGTAGTCCCACTCTAGAAAACAGAGCAGATTGGTGTGTTTTTTCTCTTTTTTTTTCTTTTGGGAACAGCCAAAGATGAAAGCATACAAGATTCCAGCTTAATCTTGTTCCATGTCATTACTTAGCATTAATAGTGAATAATAAGATAGTACCTTAGAGCTATGGAGAAGTATTTATGAGCAGGAGTATACAAGTCAAAAGTAGAAAATGAGAATAAGATTATGCAAAAGCCAAAAACCTTGGAAGATTCCTACTAATTTCCTAAATGTTAACCAACTCATATTGGTGTGTTATTTTATTATGACTTTCATTTATGCTTTTCAAAATATCCTTAGAACAGAAGAATTACACAAAGAATGAGGAAATTTATTCCTTTTTTCGCACTCCTATGAAGTGGGATTCAGTGTCAAGAAAGCTCTGGAATCTACAAATTTTAGGATTTTAGGTCCTAATTGTTCCCAGAATAGAAAATACATGATTTTCTTCCAAAAAGAAAAAAAATACAATGTAAATCTAAGGGAAAGTATTGGTATCCTGACACTTTATAGTCAGCGTAGTTAATGCATCAAGACCTGGGGAATTTCACCAGGACTGAGGGCACGAGTGATATCTGCGGTCTCCTGGGGTAGTGGCAATAATTCTGTACTCTAATCAAGGATGCACAGTGATGGATGAAGTCTCAGGAGACTAATTGCAAGGTTTGTAAAGGCAGGAAAAGATGGGTGTTGGAAAACACTGACTGCTACCTTTACAGGGGAGCACAGGAGCCAGGGAGTCATTCTGAGTCCTCTCTGTCTAAGGAACTCTGCAGACTTGGATACAAAAGAAACAGCCCATCAACCACAGAAATCCAAATCCCTACCCACCTGTGAGCTGTGGATTCAGAATCATTTGTTTTAAACTAATACAACAAATACGACCTTCCCTATACCTCATTAGAGTAGTACATGGAATAATCATCATGACTTCCTTAGCAGGGTCAGTCCTACAGAATACATGCATGTCCAGAGAGCTACGCCAAATGCACACACTTGATATGGGGCCCGCAAGAATCTCTTAAGAAGTTAAAGTAAGAACATGCCCCAGATATTAGAATTTTGTCTTCACTAAGCAGCTCTGTTGCACAATTTTGATAGACTTAGTTTAGGGCAAGTTCCAGATTGGAGAAAAAATTAAAAAGGACAGCAAGTAATGCATGTAACTCCCCGAAAACTGGCAGTAATCTTTTTTAACAAGATTTTATTTAATAAATACAAATTCCATAGGTAGAGCTTTAAGAACATAGCAGTTCTTCCACTCAAATCCGCCCTCCCAACCCCACTCCCATCCCACCTCCCACCCCCTCTCCCATCCTATTCTTCATGAAGATTCATTTTAAGTTATCCTTGTATACAGAAGACCATCTCTAAGTAAAGATTTCAACAGTTTGCACCCACACAGACACACAAAGTATAAAGTACTGTTTGAAGACAAGCTTTACCATTAATTCTCTCTCTTTTTTTTTATTTGACAGATAGCTAGACAGTGTGAGAGCGAGAGACAGAGAGAAAAGTCTTCCTTCCATTGGTTCAGCCCCCAAATGTCTGCTATGGCCAGCACTGCACCGATCTGAAGCCAGGAACCAGGTGCTTCCTCCTGGTCTCCATGCAGGTGCAGGAGCCCAAGCACTTGGGCCATCTTCCACTGCCTTCCTGGGCCACAGCAGAGAGCTGAACTGGAAGAGGAGCAACCAGGACTAGAACCCAGTGCCCATATGGGATGCCAGTGCCTCAGGCAGAGGATTAACCAAGTGAGTCACGGCACTGGCCCCACCATTAATTCTCAATAAGGACAGAGGTCCTACATGGGGAGTAAGTGCACAGTGATTGCTGTTGTTGACTTAACAATTGACACCTTTTTTTTTTTTTTTTTTTTTTTTTGACAGGCAGAGTGGACAGAGAGAGAGACAGAAGAAAGGTCTTCCTTTTTCCATTAGTTCACTCCCCAGTGGCTGCTGCGGCTGGCGCGTTGTGGCCGGCGTATCGCGCTGATCTGAAACCAGAAGCCAGGTGCCCCTCCTGGTCTCCCATGCAGGTGCAGGGCCCAAGGACTTGGGCCATCCTCCACTGCCCTCCCACGCAACAGCAGAGAGATAGACAGGAAGAGGAGTGACCAGGACAGAATCCAGTGCCCCGACCGGGACTAGAACCTGGTGTGCCGGCGCTACAGGTGGAGGATTAGCCTATTGAGCCGTGGCACTGGACAACAACTGACAGTCTTATTTATAATGTCAGTGATCACCCGAGGCTCTTGTCATTAGCTGCTAAGGCTGTGGAAGCCTTTTGCGTCCACAAACTCCCTCAGTATTTAGAGCCATAAGCAAAGTGGAAGTTCTCGCCTCTCTTCAGAGAAGGGCATCTCCTTCTGTGATGGCACCTTTTTCCACTGGGATCTCACTCACAAAGATCCTTCATGTAGACCTTTCTTGCCATAGTGTCTTGGCTTTCCATGCCTGAAATGCTCTCATGGGCTTTTCAGCCAGACCCAAATACCTTAAGGGCTGATTCTGTGGACAGAGTGCTGTTTAGGGAGTCTGTCATCCTATGAGTCTGCTGTGTGGCCTGCTTCCCATGTCGGATCATTCTCTTCTTTTTAATTCTATCTATTGTTATTACCAGACAATTGGTCTTGGTCTTATTTATGTGATCCCTTTAGCACTTATTCCTTTATATATATATATATATATATATGAATATATATATAGGAATAAGTGCTAAAGGGATCACATAAATATATATATATATATATTTATAGGATATATATAGATAGGAATATATATAGGAAAATATATATATAGGAATATATATATATATGTATGATCAGTTACACACTTAAAATGATCACTTTAACAATGCAAGATGGCATTACTACCTCCCAATTTAATGGGATTTGGAGTCCTATGGCAAGTTTTTAGTCTATGAGAATGTGTGCCAAACTATACATCTCCTCCCTCTCTTATCCCCACTCTTATTTTTACTGGGACCTATTTTCAATTAGATTTAAACACCTATGAGTAATTCTGTCTTAAGTAAAGAGTTCAACCAATAGTATCAATAGAAAAATAGTAAAAAAAAAAAAAAAAAAAAAAAAAAAAAAAAAAAAAAAAAAACTGTTCCTCGACAGTCAAGACAAGGGCTGATCAAGTCATTGTTTCTCGTCGTGTTAATTTCACTTCTATAGGTTTCCTTTTAGGTGCTCTGTTATTTATCACAGAACAAGGAGAACATATGGTATTTGTCCATTTAGGACTGGCTTATTTCACTAAGAATGATGTTTTCCAGATTCATCCATTTTGTTGCAAATTAATGGGTTTCTTTTTTTTTTTTTACTTTTGTGTAGTATACCATAGAGTACATATCCCATTATTTCTTTATCTAGTCTTCTGTCGATGGACATTCCATGTCTTAGCTATTGTGAATTGAGCTGCAATAAACATGGAGGTGCAGATAGATAGCTCTTTTATTTGCCAATTTAATTTGCCTTGGGTAAATTCCAAGGAGTGTGATGGCTGGATTGTATGATAGGACGATATTCAAATTTCTGAGGTATGTCTAAACTGTCTTCCACAGTGGATTTACCAGTTTGCATTCCCACCAACAGTAGATTAGGGTACTTTTTTCCCCACATCCTTGTCAGCATTTATTGTTTGTTGATTTCTGTATGAAAGCCATTCTAACTGGGGTGAGGTGAAACCTCATTGTGGTTTTGATTTGAATTTTTCCTGATGGGAAAATAAGAACTGGAATCTTATTTGTCAAATATTTGGTCATTTTGTTAAATTATATTTTGAGACAAAAGTCATTCAAATAGAGAAAGATCCCAACTAATATTAAACTCCACTTAAATGAATTTGTTTCTTTTGACAGCATACTTGAGATCACTATTAACAAAATGATGCCATCAATTATGTTATTAGTTAAGTTACTCCAATCTACTGTTTCAATTACAAAGAAATTATTTAAAATCATGTTCACTCATTCATGAATGTTGATCTTTGTGCTTTGTTTTACAAAATATTCTCTGGCAATTCTCTCAGGTAAAAGCCTTGTTACTGGAATTTATTATATCTGTTTTTTAATATGCAAGATCAAGTTTTATGTCATGAATTAATAAAGAAAAATGTTTAATCCTGTTCCACATTCTTTTCTGATAAACCTACAACTAGCATACATATTACAAGTGGCACAACAGAGTGACACTATCATTTATTAAGAAAACAAATTTTCCTATATAGTAAACAAAATTGGGACCTATCAGAAGACACTGAGATTTCCAGGCCAGCATTGTGGTTCAGTTGGTTAAACCATGTTTGTGATGCCAACATCCCATATTGGAGTGCCAGGTAGAACCCCAAATGTACTGCTTCCAATGCAGCTATTGTGCCTAGGAAGGCAGGAGAAGATGGACTGAGTGCTTAGGCTCTGCCCCCAAGAGGGAAATCTAGATGTAGATCTGGGCTCCTGGCTTTGGCCTCACCCAGATCTGATTGTTGTGGCCATTTGGAGAGTGAACCAGGAGATAGAACATCTCTTTCTCTCCTTCTGTTTATGTCACTTTGCCTTTCAATTAAACCAATACATTTTTTAAGCATATAGAAAGGCTTAACAGTGGGTTGCATTGAGTAAAGAGAAGCAAATGTATCAATATAAGCTGTAAGATTTCCTGTGCAGGAAAACAAGACTTTTTTTTTTTTTTTCTCTTCTAGGGAAACTGAGAAAAGAAAATGTTAGATGTGGAGATCACATGGAAAATATCACTATCAATTCCATAACAAAGAAATATCAAAAATACAACTCCCTAGAGTCTGTATTTTTGTCTCTTTAAATCTGAGTTCTTCATTCAGTTTACCTTTTAGTTACATTTCCTTAAGCCATCTATAATTCAGCTGACAGTCACGACATTTCGAGAAAAAAATATGAAGGGGTACATCAAGCCTACTTGGTATTCTTATTTTTCTTGAAAATGTATCACTCAAATGTTGCTTTAGATATAGCCCTGAAAGCATCAGAAAAGACTGGCTTGGCAAAGTATCTGGTTTTAAATCTGGATGAGAATGAAAGGTTCCGGTGGTCGTAAATCTGTGAATACAATTTATTGAATACATTTTTCAAGTCATTGTGGTGAGACAGACAGAATTGAAATGGGTCTATGTGCATGTCTGTTTTACTCCATTTTGTGTGGAAAGGATTCACCCTGGACTGGGTCCAAACTGACAGAAGACGTACAGAAGAGTGATAAATTTTAATACATCTGTTGGCTGATAATGATTAATGGGCACATATCAAACTCTTTAAGAAGTTTGAGATTTAAAATGTCTCAATGCTTCTAAGTAGGTTTCTCAGAGACAGTTAATGGATGTTTCTACAAGGAAAACTACCAATACTAAAAGGACTCCCTACTATAAGTTGATGGAGGATATAACTTAGGAATATGCACTTCATTTGTCTTTTGCATGAAACACCAGTAAATATGAATAGCAGCTTAAAAATGGGAGTGTTATTAAGTCTACAACCCTATAAGTCCTGTGAACATTACAGTGAGTTCAGCAGAGTGTGAGAATTTTCTACACATTTGTAATGATCCTGATTAATCAATACTTTCAAGTTAAAATCACTTCTTAAGTTCTTTAAATTTCACTTATTGTGATTGTCCACAAAGTATACATGGAATGATAAGGAATTTTACCAATCTCTTAATTCCATTTTCTATGAAATTTTTGGAGTTCCTTGTCAAGTATTCTATATCATCTTCTTATAATGGAGTATTGTCTTCCCTCATCAAAAAGTGGGATCTAGGAGCCAGGATTGTGGTTCTGCAGGTTAGGATGCTTCTTGGGATGCCAGTACCCCTTACTGGAGTACTGCTTTCAGTCCCAGCTGTTCTGCTTCTTGTACAGCTCCCTGTTAATTCACTTGAGACAGCAGAAGATGGCCCAAGGACTTGGTCCCCTGCTACTCATGTGAAACAGCAGGATGGGGGTCCTGGACCCTGACTTCAGCCTGGCTCAGACCTGCATGTTGTGGCCATTTAGGAAGTGAACCAGTGGCTGGAAGATCTCTCATTATCTCTCCTTCTCCCACTGTTATTCTGCCTTTCAAATAAATATATTTTTAGAAAGGTGGGGCACTCACATTATAGACCTTTGAATCTGTGCAGTCATTTTATTTTATTTTATTTTATTTTATTTATTTTTTAGAAAACATATTTAATAACTATAAATTTCAAAAGTTCAACTTTTGGATTATGGCAGTTTTTCCACCCATAACCACCCTCCCACCTGCAAACCATCCCATCTCCTACTCCCTCTCCCATCCTATTCTTCATTAAGATTCACTTTCAATTATCTTTATATACAGAAGTTCAACTTAGTATATACTAAGTAAAGATTTCAACAGTTTGCACCCACACAGACACACAAGTATAAAGTACTGTTTGAAGACTATTTTTACTGTTGATTGATGTAGTACAACACATTAAGGACAGAGATCCTACATGGGGAGCAAGTGCACAGTGACTCCTGTTGTTGATTTAACAACCGACACTCTTATTTATGACATCAGTAATCACCTGAGGCTCTTGTCATGAGCTGCCAAGGCTATGGAAGCCTCTTGAGTTCACAAACTCCCATCTTATTTAGACAGAGCAATAATCAAAGTGGAAGTTCTCTCCTCCCTTCAGAGAAAGGTACCTCCTTCTTTGATGGGCCATTCTTTCCACTGAGATCCCACTCACAGACATCTTTCATTGAGGTCATGTTTTTGGGCAGTCTTTTTAACTTCCAAGACCAACAATGGAAGGCTGAAGTACTGCTGGAAATAAGTCAGAAAAGATGCTATAGCTTCTCTCTCTCCCTCCCTCCCTCCCTCCCCCTCTCGCTCTCTCCCTCTCTCTCTATCAGTAATTGGGCTTTAACTCAGTCACCTTGTTCAGAGGAAACTCTGACATCATGAAGAAAGCACATACTGATGCTCCCACTTACAGCCTCAGTTAGGCCCTTAGATCAACTCTAAGATTTGGGAATGAATGCACAACCAGGCAAGAGCCATCACAAGTTTGTAGAAGTTATAATGACACAACGCCCAAAAGGTCATGTTTCTAAGAGGGAGGGGATCCTGATACAAATAATTCCATTATTCTGAATTTAATTTAGAATGATTAAACATTACCTCAGAACTCATAATACTAATATTCCCAGAATTTTTGAATATGTCATGGTCACTTTCAATGTAAAACTACTGAACATCATATCAAAATACTTATCAGTGTGTTATAAATTAGAATGGATTGAAAATATTTCTCTTCTTTTACCTTCCTAAAGCCATTGTGCTACTTTATCCCCTTATTCCTTTCTCATGTTTTCTGACAGTTTTGGAGGTTGCAAGGCCAAACAGCAAAGCACTAGCACTGGCAAAGTCCTCATGGAAGATGGCAGGAATGTTTGTAGGAGGAAGGGCCATATCATGAATGAAGCAGAGCCAGAGAGAGCTTGAGTGGGGTCAGGTTCCAGGTCTAGTGACAGCCTTCTTTAGAGAATTACCAAGAGGATGGCAGATGTCCTTTAATCTCTATGGCAGTGCCCTCTGCAAGGCCTAAGAATCTCTAACTAGGCCCCACCTCTTATAGTTTCTACAGCCTGTGAATACCAGCATCCAGCAGACAGAACCATCAACACATGGACCTGCAGAGGACACTCAAACCAACGTGCTCTACCCTGGCCACCAAGGGTTCAAGTCCATCTCTCAATATACTATGTGTTCACTCTACCTCAATAGTCCCAAAGTCTTAATTGCCCTAGTATCACTCAAAAGTCCAAGTCCAAGGACTCATCTGAGTCTCCAGGCTAACCCTGGACAAAATATAAATTATAGTTCAAGATGCAATGGTTGGATAGGCAAAGGGTCAAAATTCCTATTCTAAAAGGAAATAATAGCCAAAAAGAAAGGAATAAGTGACTGAAAGCAGGACTGAAATCCAGCAGACAGACATTAAATCCTAAAAGTCAGGCATTCTAGGTGCACTGCAGTGGGGGCTGAACACCAAGCGGCTTGGACAGACCCACTCCTACGGCTTCGGTGGTGTCGGCCCACATGACTGCTCTCTGAGGCTGTGCAATGCTGTCTGTGTCTTCCCCAGTTGGGGAGACTCCAGGATTCTTTCTTGGAATAGCTCTGCTCTGCTCAGTCTCTAAAACAAACCTGAACTTCTAGGCCTTTAGGCCAATTTCCAGTAGAATCTTCACTTCCATTCAGAAATCTAAACAGCATGGCCTTTAGTGCCCACCCTCTGTCCACATTCTTGTGATATCTGAACCCATTTCCATGGCAATTCGAGTCTTCCTTGGTCTATCTCCTTCTGAGCCCTCTGAGTCACCCTGAATGCTCCACTGACAGCATTCCAGGAATTTTTGGGGCTATTTTTCCTCATTCTGTCAGCCCTTTGTCAGAAATCCAGTTCCACATCTGCACCCATACATTTCAGGTGCAGTTATAGTGACTTCACTCTCGGTACCAATCTGCTGTATTAGTTAGCTCTTCATCACTGTATCAGCACACTTGACACCTGCTGACTTATAAAGATGGGGGGTTTATCTGGTGCACAGTTTAGCATGGCACAGGCTCTGACAGCAGATGGCAGGCGTATCCATGGATTTGAAGGACCCTGTCACGAAGTAGGAGGCAAAAGGAACTTGGGTGGGGCCAGGCTCAGGTTTTTAAACAACCCTCTCCTGTGGACTACTGTTTGGTACCTTGGGCTACACATTGATCACTTCTGAGGGTAGTACCCCCAGTAAGTCCTAGAATCTTCTACTACGCCCCTCTCTTAAAGAGTCTACCACCTGCCAAAACCTATATCCTGTGCCAAGCCTCTAGCATGTGCACCCTCGAGGATATCCAACCATATCCAAACCACAGGACTTCCTAGATCATCAACTTTCTCTTCCTCTATTTTCTTGTCCACTAGAAAAAGTCACTGTTTTTCACAACTTTCATTTTCTACTTCTCATGATTATTTGAAGCTAATAGCTCACAGTGAGATTTATATATTTGATCAGGCAAATCTTGAGAATATCCATGACTTATTTTAGAACACTAAATACTCTTACAAAAGTAAAAGTTTAAGTGAGCAACACACACAAACACACACACATAAAGATGATGATGATGATTTTATTTAATAAGATGCAAATAATTCCAAAATTATATTAGGTCTCTGCTAGCTGTGATATCTTTACACCCAGTATTGTGAAGACACCTGCACTATTGTTCACATTCACAAAATGGCAAAAGAACAGTCATCACTGTAAAAAAGTAGATTTAGAACAAGTTTGGGGCAGAAAAGGAATTTGTTTGTTACTGGAAGGTTAGGATAGCTGTCTTACGATGCAGTCCAATGTTGAGAAATACTATCATCAGAATTATAGATTAAAAGCACAAAACTGAATTTTAAATTTTTTCTGGATGTCTATAAGGCTCTTTTAGATGAGAACAAAAAGAATGAAGTAAATTGACACTTAAAATAACCTGGGGCAATAATTCTCAAGGCATAGTCAAAATTTCTTACAGGGCTGGCATTGGGGCATAGTAGGTTAAGCTACAGCTTGGGACACCGTATCCCATATAAGAGTGCTGACTCAAGTTTCATCTACTCTGCTTCCAATCCATCTCCCTACTAATGTGCCTGGCATGCTGCTGATGGCAGTCGAAATACTTGAGTTCTTGCAACTTTCATTAGAGACCTGAATGGAGTTCCTGGCTCCTGGCTTCAGCGTGGTACAGCCATGTCTTTTGTAGTCATTTGACAAGTGAGCCAGCAGATGGAAAATCAATCTCTCTCTCTCCCTGCCTTTCAAATAAATAATATATCTCCTTGGGGGAAAATTATCTTACTTTGTTCAAATGTTTGTCTGCTTCTTTTTGTAATGGAAAATGTTCTATTAATCACAACACAGAAGTGCTTAATATACCTGATGCTTAGAATGTAAAGTAACAGAAGGTCCTTAACAATTCTTATGCTGGGAGAATCATGAATTTAAAACTAATTTCTAAAGTGTAAAGGAGGTGGACATTGCATTCACTTCCATGAAGGAAAGAAATATTGGCTCGTGTCAACTAACACGGGGTACTAGAAGTGTCACATGTTGTATTGTTGGTTGTGTAAAAAGAATAAAGAATAGTTTAGAGAGTTGTAAAAATCCAAAATACTTTTAGACATATATATGCTTCACATTAAAAACAAAAATATAGGGGCTGGCGCTGTGGTGTAACGGGTAAAGCTGCCGCCTGCAGTACCAGCATCCCCTATGGGCGCCAGTTCAAGTCCTGGCTGCTCCACTTCCCATCCAGCTCTCTGCTTCGGCCTGGGAAAACAGGGGAAGATGGGCCAAGTTCTCCAAGTTCTTGGACCCCTGCACCCATGTGGAAGACTTGGAGGAAGCTCCTGGCTCCTGGCTCCTGGATTTGGATCGCTGCGGCTCTGGCCATTGTGGCCATCCGGGGAATGAACCAGCAGATGGAAGACCTCTCTCTCTCTCTTTCGTTCTCTCTCTCTGCCTATGCCTCTCTGTAACTCTGCCTTTGAAATAAATATAACCCTTTAAAATATAATATTTCACATTTTTCATTGATAAATACTAAAAATTGTACAAAGTTACTAAAAATAGTTATAACATTTGTGAATAAAATACAGTAAATCACAAGCTAGCATGTGAAAGGGAACACTATGCTTGTTATTTGGAAGTAGGAGTATGTGTTAACTGATAAGTGTAGAAAAAATACAGACCTAGCAATTCAATGATTTAATATATTCTGGGAGAGATAAATAGAATAAAAAATTGAGTCCCATCTATAATACAAAAATGAACCAGATAAAACACTTGATAAAACTCAGAGATCTTAGGTTAGCAATTAGTTTTTAATGTTCATTCATATTGAATCTTACATAAAACTTAGTATTGTCTGTTTCATAATGTTCTACTTCTATTTCTAGATTTCAGGTTAAGGTGTTAATGAGCTGTGAAATTCATAGTTAGTACCAGGTAGAAATAAAGTTCATGAAGTAGCCCAAATTAATCTACCAAAATTACTGAGATTTTACATAATAGAGAATTAAGATAAACCCTTATCAATAGAAGCTTTAGAAACAAAATATGAAATATTTAAATTGTGACTCCAAAATTATCAATTATATACATATTAATATTGGTATGTAACAATGCTTTGGAACTTTTTTTTAATTTGGCATTTTACCAAAGGAGAAAAAGAAACTCAGAAAGGAGTACTGATGTGGATTCTGTTGAATTAAGTGGAATAACCCAAACAATGTCCCAGCAAATGTCTAGTATACAGTATCCTATTAAGTAAGCACATTACTCTTGGTTTCATAGTTCAAAATCACTACTTTCTTGATAATGCAGTATCATTTACCACTATATAAATCCCCAAATATATTTTGCCTTTTCAACATTTTCTTTATCTTTTTTATTGTCTTTAATATAAAAGTATCTTATTGAAGTAGAAGAGTCAACAGTGGAGTTGTATTATTAAAATAATTTACTTTCTACTGGAAATTTTGATCTAGTGGATATTCTAGCATTATTAGTCATTACAAGACTTCATAACATTTGATAGATAGATAGCCTTAGCTTAGTTCTCATAAAGTTTGTCATTAAATTTTGAAATTTACATTATTAAATCAGATCAAAAAAACTGTCACTTTACAATAGCTTTATAGAGAAACAATTTCAGAGTCTACTGTTTGGGGAAAACAATTCATGAAACACCAAAAATATTACTTTGAATGCCATAGCTGAGCCTTTCCTTTTCAGACTTAGCTGAAACTTTTTGAATCCACATGCCATGTGATTTCAAAATATTTTAAAATGAAAATAATAACCAGATATTTTTGCTATTGACAAAAAGATATGAAAATTTTATAAACTTATTATATAATAAAACATTATATTTTAAAACAAACATACACCAGCATTTGGTTATCCTTATTAGTTTGTTAATGAATTACATGTGTTATTTATTTTCACCTCTCAGTGATGTAATTGTGCCATCACTTGCCTCAGCTGTATAACACTTAATTGTCGGCTCATCAGGCACTTTGGAGCCCTCACTAGGTAATGCACTTTCTGTCAGTGGTGATATTTGGATGTCTTGTGTTTGATTTGAAATTTTCAGACATTTGAAATGAAGTTCTCAGTTACACTTGACCAAATCAACATTTATATTATTAACAATGGATTACTCAAATTGCTCTAGTCAATGAGAGGATATTTCTACACTGCTTGTAAACAATGTTCACAAAACTGTTGCAGCACAGTTGTATCCCTACCTAAGTTTCAAATAAGTTGTGAGATACACTCTTCAGAATACACAAAAAGTCCATTTTGAATGAGTCACTAAATGACAGATCGATGCAAAACTGCATCTTCAGAGTCCAACCACATTTCTTCGGCTCCCATCTCCTTCACTCTGGGCTGAGTGCCCATCATCTCCCATCGGAGTTAGGGTGATAGCATGCTTAAAGTTCTCCTTGATCTTGACCCTGCTCTCTCCAGTCTAGTGGTAACACAAGAGGCAGAAGGATACTGTTAAAGTATCTCACCCAACTGCACAGACCTGCTAAAGACCATGTTGTATGCAATGCAAAGCCTAGTATTAGATATACATAAAATTCATGAAATAAGCCCACATTTAATCAGCTACCAAAATCACTGAGATTTTACATAATAGGGAGGTAAGAGAAAACTTTATTAAGTTTAATGGCCAGAAAATTTTCTCCAGAGTTCCCTCTCCCCCCCCCCCCCCCCACTAATGCCCAATCTTAACTCTGCAACTGTCCTAAGCTATTTCCACTCCTGGTATTCACTGTATCTTGTCTCAACATGTCAAATTCATGAGTCTCCCACAACTCTTCAGTGCTGCCATGTCTATATCAGGGTCGCTCTCTCTGTTTAAAAGACTCCTCTCCAGAAATCACCACGACTAATTCCTATTTCCTTTGAGGCTGTGCTAAAATAACGCCCTCTTTATGAAACCACGCCCATCTGTTTTTTTTTTTTTCAGGCCCATCTATTTAAAATTGCTCCTCCTCAGAGCTCCTGATTCGCTCACTCTGATAAGCATTTTCTTTTTAGCCAGAAAACTCAATTGATAATACACTATCTGATTTATTTGTCCATCCTGACTATTGTTTAATGGCTACCTCCACCTTCAGAACCTAACTCTATAAGATTGGGCATTTTGTGAATAATTATCACTGAGATGATTCTCTTAATCAAGTTATATTAATAGTATTGCTGTTTGGGGATAAAGAAAAATAATACTTAAAGGTTTTGAAATTTTACCAAAATGCTTAACTTATCATTAGTGCAGAAGAGATTTCAATGTAGACACAAATTTGAGAAAGTCATCCATCATTAACATCTCTGTCACGCTATAACCACAGGTTTCCAATCCTTTCCACTACACTGGCTCTTGTTCAGAAAGTGGACTGCTCGCCTAATCTAGTGAGATTCTTAAGTACTAGTACTAGGAGTGGTAAATGACTTGATATATGGGAACTGAAAAATCATCATGGAAAACAGGTTAAAGCTGAAAGTTTCCTTTCTTCCTTCTACATGTTCTTTAACATACAATAAAGAAAAGCAAAGGGCAGAAAATTAGATGTGATAGATCAATATATTTTATAATAGGTAAAGTAGAAAAACAAATGATAACTGACTTAGAAGATCAAAATCTGAAAAGACAATAATAATGGAAGGACTTAAATACACTGGTAAGGAGAGCAGTGAATGAGAGAGCAAAATATCAGATTATTAAATTGTGTGTGATGATAACTGTAGCACCCAATTGTTTTTCAACAGTAAGCTGTTTGTGTCTCCCACAACATATCAGTTACTCTGGAGAACGACAGCAGGGGGTTTCTTCACCAGGGGACACCAGGAACAGTCTGGGGAGAGGAGACAGGAAGGAGGTGCAATGTGGGAGAAGTGGAAATGTAGTCAAGGTGAGACAAGTGCCTTCTTCCCCCACGCTCAGCTCCTACAACTTAGAGCCTGGGATTTGCCTGCTAAGCAGGAGATACTCTCCAGAGAATTGGTATTTGTAAGAGAAAATAATATAGAACTTTTTATCCCTTGGCTAAATGAGTCACCAAAGACAGCTCTAAAATAGAATGTGCAATCAGGTTTTATACAGCCTGAGGAACTAAAAATCATCTCCTATATTTAGGAAACATTTCCAGTACAAATTACAGAGTAAAACAAATGTACAAATATTAAGAGAGAAAAGCATGAACATGCTGAGCAAAATAAATTTTTTAAAAGATGTATTATTTGTTTGAAAGGTAGAGTGATAGAATGAGAGAGAGACAAACAGACACAGAGAGATCTTCCACCCACTGATTCATTCTGCAAATAGTGGCTAACAACCATGTCTGAGCCAGGCCAAAACCAGTGAGCTACGAACAACTTGTTCTCCCACATTGGTGGGAGCAGTCCAAGTAATTGGGTCATCTGCTGCTGCTCTCCCAGACGTATTAGCAGGAAGCTGAATGAAAAGCACAGTAGCAGGAACTCTGATACAGGATGCCAGTACTGTAAGCAGCAGCTTAACCAGGCACTCCACAATGCTGATGCTAAAAAACTTTTTACATAGCTATAATTCACAACTTTAACTATAATACCAGTATAGTATGAATGTATTAAAAATGAAATATCAGATTTAGAAGGTCTCAAAATATTTTTCTACCATGTACCCTTTATCAGAAAGCTACTGTAAAATATATTTCAGTCACAGAAGAGGAGACTCAGAGAAGGGACAGAAAAGGGAACACAGATAGGGCTTCAAATTAGCAAATTCTACAAAAAGGAACTGAGATACAGATTTGTGCTGCATTATTAGGATAATAATTGTGCAACAAGAACCAGAAAATTTATGTTTGCTCATAAGGTACAGTTTGACTCCACTGAAAGTTTGATAGAAATTTCAAGACTCTAAAGGAGAATTAATGCTATATAGTACCACAGACAATCATAAGAGCAAACAAAGTAATCAAAAGTCAAAACAGGAAGTCACTTTATCTTTAATAACCCCTGTGTTCCTATCTGTCAGCCTTTTCCCTTATTCTGCTTTTTCCCCCATTATATTTGTTGAAGATTGAGGGACTCCTAGAATAATAATATATTTTAGTGAATTCATGAACAAATTAATTCAAAATTGAAAATGTAAAAATTGAAAATGAAAGATCTTGGTTTATGCGCACTGGTGAAAGTTTTCCTTAACATTGCCTATATAATTACCCAGATTTATCCGCCTAGAAATGGGTAGTACAGGACCACTGCAGACCTCCATATGTCCCTTAACATCTTGAACAAATGAATATGATCTGTTCAGCTGCAGGATGATGGTTCTTGAAATAAAAAGAAAGAAAAAGAAAGTACATTTAAATCCCAGATTCATTAGTGAGGTCACCCACTCCACTTCCATGAAGAAGACAGTGAAAGGCAAGAGCCCAGGGACCTTTCATGGTTTTTTTCTTATATTGTTTTGGTTTTATCAATTTAACAGTAAATTTTATTCAAAGTGCAGCTATGGGGAAGAATAACTCCACAACATGCCACTTGACATAACTAAGCTGAACACCCCCAGTGAACCTAAGCTGTGATTATGCTCCTCAAGAGAATACCCACAGACTAATGTAGACAGGCTTTCTCCACCCTCCCAGCCTTCTTGCTTGATACCACATCTGCTCTTCTTTATTCTAATCTTCTTGGGCCCTCTAGTTGGGAGTTGAATTATTGCTCATAGAAGGTACGTTCTGTTATATGTTACATTCTAAATTATGTCTAGTATTGTTGCTCAATATATTATATCAGAATTGCAAAACAACAAAGAAGGTAATAAATCATAAAATGCAATATATGATATTGTCAAATGTGAATAAGAATTCCTTTCTACCATGAATTTCCTGGGGTATAAAGTAAGTCCAAAGATTGAATAACTTGACCCACATGCTTCCAGTTATTTACATGTATATAATTTATATATAATATAATTAATAATATAATTATTTATATATAATATAGGCCATTCTAAGAGTTGAGGTTATATCTCATTGTGGCTTTCATTTGCATTTCCCTAATGAATAATCATATTAAGCATTTCTTCATAAAGTTGTTGGCCATTTGTTTTTCTTCTTTGGAAAAATGTCTATCCAAGTCCTTAGCCCAGTTTTTAATTGGATTATTGATTTTTTTTGCTACTGAGTTGTATAACTCCTTACATATTTTCAAGATGAGCCCATTATTAGATATATGGTTTGAAAGTATTTTTCTCATTCCACAGATTGCCTATTCACTCTGTTAACTGCTCCCTTGTTTGTGAAATTCTCAATTTTAGTCCACCTCACCTATTTTAGTTGTTGTTTTGCCTGTCCTTTTTATGATATATCCATGAAACCACTGTCAAGAATGTCATGAAAATTTTCCTGTTTCCTTCTACAATTTTTTATTTCAGTTTTTGTGCTTAAATTTTTAATCCATTTAGGTTTCTTCGCTCAGTGTAAAACAAAGATTCAATTTTACCCTTTTGCATGTGGCTATCTGGTTTTTCTAATGCATTTGTTGATGAGACAATGCTTAAACTTGACATTCCTATTAAAGATTATTTGATTATATACTTATGATAACTAAATTCTAGGTTCTCTATTCTATTCTGATGGTGTTATATGTTTATCTTAATGCAAGTAACACAATGTTTTGTTTGCTATGTTTCATGATAGCTTTGTACATATTTTTAAATCAGGAAGGGTAAAGCCTCCAGATTTGTTTCTCATTCTCATAATTGAATTCACTGTTCATGCTCTTTTATAGTTTTATATGAATTGTAGAGTTCATTTTTTATCTTTCTTTAAATATTTTTATATTTCAGTTGATATCTTGATATTTTGCATTGAACCTGTAGGTCACCTTGGATAATGACAATTAAATGATAATTTAAAAAATTATTGACATTAAGAAAACAGATTTTACGCATTATTTAGGTGCAGTTTTTTTTTTAACAGGCAAAGTGGACAGTGAGAGAGAGAGACAGAGAGAAATGTCTTCCTTTGCCGTTGGTTCACCCTCCAATGGCTGCCGCGGCCGGCACACTGCGCTGATACAAAGGCAGGAACCAGGTGCTTCTCCTGGTCTCCCAAGGGGTGTAGGGCCCAAGCACTTGGGCCATCCTCCACTGCACTCCCGGTCTATAGCAGAGAGCTGGCCTGGAAGAGCGGCAACAGGGACAGAATCCAGCGCCCTGACTGGGACTAGAACCCGGTGTGCCGGCACTGCTAGGCGGAGGATTAGCCTATTGAGCCACGGCACCAGCACGTACAGTTCTAAAAAGACAACAAGACATCCCTTACTCCCCTACTTACACAAACCCCCATTTCTCCCTCCCCTATCTTCACATTATTGCAAAGACTTAAATTAAATCCACTCTATATTCACAGGCTTAATTTGCCACTAAATCATAATATTCAAAAAGTAAAATGTAGGGAAAAATTGCACAGAAGTGATCATTTCATTCCTCTATATTTTTTATTTCACATTAGCTTCCAAATATCACAGAAAACCTAGCATTTGTCTTTTTGGGAATCACTTTATTTCACCAAGCATAATGGTTTCCAGTTGCATCCATTTTGTTGCAAAAGACAGGATTCCTTTCTTTTTTTTTTATTTGACAGGTAGAGTCATAGACAATGAGAGAGAGAGACAGAGTGAAAGGTCTTCCTTCTGTTGGTTCACTCCCCAAATGCCTGCTACAGCCGGCTCTTTGCCAATCCGAAGCCAGGAGCCACGTGCTTCCTCCTGGTCTGCCATATGAGTGCAGAGGCCCAAGCACTTGGGCCATCCTCCACTGCCCTCCCAGGCCACAGCAGAGAGTTGGACTGGAAGAGGAGCAACCGGGACTAGAACCTGGCACCTATATAGGATGCAAACACCACAGGCAGAGGATTAACCAAGTGAGCCAAGGTGCTGGCCCAAGGATTCCTTTCTTTTGTTATGGCTGAGTAGTATTCCATAGTGTGTGTGTGTGTCTGCATGTGCGTGTGTGTGTGTATGTGTGTGTGTGTGTGTGTGTGTATATATATAAAATATATATTTTTTCTTTATCAAGACATCAGTTGATGGACATTTGGTTTGATTACATATCTTAGCTATTGTGAATTGAACTGCCTCAACATTGTGGTATAAATATCAACTCTGGATACTGATTTCATTTCCTTTTCCTTTTCCTTTGGATAAATTCCCAGGAGTGGGATGGCTGAGTTACATGGTAGATACATTTTTAGATCTCTGAGGAATCTCCATACTTTCTTTTTTTAACTTTATTTAAGTTATACAAATTTTATATATTTCATATTTATAGATTTAGGAACATAGTGATACTCCCCTCCCCAACTCTCCTCCCACCCATGCTCCAACCTTCCCTCACTCCCTCTCAAATTCTCACTCTTAATTTTACAAAGATCAATTTTTGCTATTCTTAATTATCATATAGTTAACCCTAATCTAAGAAAAAAAAAGCTCCACAAACACTATGAAGAGAAAAAGGAAAACAAACAAACAAAAAAACCAATATTCCTCAATGAAAGAGCCAAGGGCTATAAGCAATCATTGATTCTCAGAATCTCTATTTCACTCCAATACATTACATTTAAGGTACTCTATTAGCTACCTCAGATCAGGTAAAACATATCATAGCTGTCTTTTGGGGACTGGGGACTGGTTTATTTCACTTAATATAATGGTTTCCAGTTGTGACTATCTTGTTGCAAAAAATAGGATTTAACTTTTTTATAGATGAGTAGTATTCCATAGTGTATATATACCACAAAGTCTCATCCAGTCAGTACTTGTTGGATAGCACGTCGTATCTATTGTAAATGGTGTTGCAGTGAATATGGAGATGGAGAACTCTTTCATGTGCTGATTTCTTGTGGTTTGATTAAATTCCCAGGAGTGGGATGGCTGGGTCATATAGAAAGTCTGTATTAAAATTTCTGAGGTATCTCCAAACCTTCTTCCACAGTGGATACACCAGTTTAGATTCCACAAACAGGAGACCAGGGGACCATTTTCCCCACATCCTTGCCAGCATTTGTCATTTGTTGATTTCTGTATGACAGTCATTCTAACTGGAGTAAGGTGAAACCTCATTATGGTTTTGATTTGCATTTTCCTGATGGCTAGTGATCCTGAGCAGTTTCTCAAGAGTCTATTGGCCACTTGGAAATCTTTTCTTGAAAAATGCCTGTTCTAGTTCTTTACATACTTATTAACTGGGTTGGATGTTTTGTTGTTGAATTTCTTGACCTCTTCATGGATTCTTAACCCTTTATCTGTTGCATAGTTTGTAAATATTTTCTCCCATTCTTTTAGTTGCCACTTAACTTTGTTGAGTGCTTGTTTGGCAGTGCAGAAGCTTCTCAGCTTGATGTAATCCCAGCTGTAAATTTTGGCTTTGATTATCTGTGCTTCTGGGGCCTTTTCCAAGAAGCCTTTGTCTATGCCAATGTCTTTCAGAGTTTTCCCAATGTTCTCTAATGATCTAAAGGCATTGGTTTGTAGATTTAGGTCTTTGAGTGGATTTTTGTGTATGTGTAAGGTAGGAATCTAGTTTTATACTTCTACATATGGAGATCCAATTTCTCTTGCACTATTTTTTAGAGAATGTCCTTGCTCCAGGGATTAATTTTGTTCTGCTGTCAAAGATAACTTCATTTTAGATGCATGGATTGATTTTTCTATTATGTCCCATTTGACTATAAGTATGGTTTGGGCCACTACCAAACTGTTATGATTGTAACTGCACTGGAGTATGTCTTGAAATCTGGTACAGTGATGCCTCTGCCTTTGTTTTTATGGTAATTACTTTAGCTATTCAGGGTCTCTTGTGTTTCCAAATGAATTTCAGCATAATTTTTTCTAGATCTGTAAAGAATGTGATTGATATTTTGATTGGCATCATATTGAATCTGTAAATTGCTTTTGGTAGTATGGACATTTTGATGATGTTGATTCTTCCAATCCATGAACATATTAGACTTTTCCATTTTTAAATATTTTATTATATTTCTTTCATTAGTGTTTTATAATTTTCATCATAGAATATTTTGACACCCTTGGTTAAATTTATTCCATGGTACTGGATTCTTTTTGGAGCTATTGTGAATTTGACTGATCTTAAAACTTATTTCTTGGCTATGTTATTATATGTGTATAAAAAGGCTATTGATTTTTCCAGGTTCATTTTATATCCTGCCATGCTTTTATGCATTCCAATAGTCTCTCTTTGGAGTATTTTGGATCTTCTATATATAGAATAATGTCACCTGCAAATCAGGATAGTTTGATTTACTCATTTCCAATTTGTATCCTTTGATTAATGTTTGTTGCCTAAAATTTCTGGCTAAAACTTCCAGGACTTTATGAAATAGCAATAGTGAGATGGGCATCTTTGTCTGGTTCCAGATCTTAAGGGAAATGATTCCAGCATTTCCACATTCAACAGCATACTGGCCATGGGTCTGTCATAATTGCCTTTATTGTGTTGAAGAATATTCCTTGTGTATGAAATTGTCTTAAGATTTCCATCAGGAAAGGGTGCTGTATTTTTTCAAATGCTTGCTCTGCATCTATTAAAATAACTGTCTGGTTTTTGTTTTTCAGTTTGCTAACATGATATATCGCATTTATTAATTAGCAAGTGTTGTACCATCTCTGCATTACAGGGATAAATCCCACTTGGTCAGGTGAATGATCTTTCTGATATGTTGTTGGATTAGCTAATATTTTGTTGAGGATTTCTGCATCTCTGTTCATTATGGATATTGGTATATAGTTCTCTTTCTCTGTTGGATATTTCTCTGGCTTAGGAATTAAGGTGATTCTGTCTTCATAGAAGGAATCTGAGAGGATTCCTTCCCTTTCAATTGTTTTGAATAGCTTGAAAAGAACTGGAATTAGTTCTTTAAAAGTCTGGTAGAATTCAGTAGAGATATATTTATGAACTCCTAAGAAATGTATGTTAGATCATTTGATGGTATTGCATAAATCTCAAACACTATTTTCAGTTTTTTTCCAATAGTTTCTTTTTTGCTTGATTGGTATTTTCTAATGATTTGTCTTCTAGATTGGATATTCTTTCTTCACCTTGCCAAGTCTATTATTGGGGCTTCCCACTGTGTTTTCTCTTTGACATATTGAATTCTTCATTCTCATTATTTCAGTTTCCAGCCTCCTGTCAACCCTCCTAGCCAGATTCAAAGTCACTAAGGAATGTGGGTTTTTTCCTCTGGCAAAATCCCCTGGCTCCATGTTCCTGAGAGCCTCTGCAGTCTCTACTGGTGCTAAGATGGTATCCTCTCCTGCCAGGCACTGCACACCCTTGTGTGAGGATGAGAAATAAATGTGCTTTTCACTGGACTACATGGGTACTCTGCCCCACGCGAGGGCTCCAGGCTGGAAACAAAGTCAGTGTGGTTCACAAATCTCTCCATCAGGCAATACCATCAGTGGCACTGGCTGCTGTATTCTGCTCTCACCTCACTCTCAGAATCTGGCATTTCCTTCATTCCCTGGCACAGGAGTCACGGGTGGTTCCCACTCACTGCTCTGTGTCTGCATTTTCCATTCTGCTAAACCTCTCTCTTCTTTCTGTAGAATTACAACAGCAATCTTCTCTCCTACTCTCCAGTGGGAATACACTTTCTCTACTCTCTTTTGTTATCTTTCCCTGGTAGAAATCAACACGCCCTGTCCCTATTCAGCCATCTGTGAATCTACTTTCCTCTTAGAAGCCACCCATTGTGGCATGGTGGGTTCAATATGCAGTCTTTCAATAGAGGAACACAGGTACCTTCCCCTTTTTGTGTCTTCTTTAATCAGAATCTCATAGCTTTTCGTAGACAAGATTTACATAAAGTTAACTTCTAAGAATTGTATTTATTTTGTTGATATTGGAAATGAGATTATATTCCTAATAATGTTTTCAGAGAGTTCATTGTTAGTGCATAGAAACAACTGATTTTTGAGGTGGTGGAGAAATTCAAACCCTCACATACTCTTTGTAGGGATGAAAAAATGATTCAGTTACTATAGAAACCAGTAAGGAAGTTCTCACAAAATATTAAAAATAGAACTCCTATATGATTCAGCAATCTTTCTTCTAGGTATTTATCCAAAATAATTGGAATAAAGATCTTGAAGAGATATTAGCAATCTTACTTAAAGATTTATTTATTTTTATTTAGAAGGCAGAGTTCCAGAAAGAGGGAGATACAGAGAAAGGATTTCTATTTGCTGGTTCACACTGCAGATGGCCACAACAGCTGGAGTTGGACTGGGCCAGGCCAAAGACACAAGCCTGGAACTCCAGCCAGCTCTCCATGTGAGTGGCAGGGGTCCAAGCAAATGTGTCATCTTCAGTAGCCTTCCAAACTACATTAGCAAGGAGCTGAATTGGAATTGGAGTTGCTGGGATTCAATTGGTGCCCACAGGTAATGCGAGCATTGCAGGAGGAGGCTTAACCCACTAAAGGGCAATACCTGTCCCAGATATTAACAATCCTACATTCATTTCAGCACTGTTTTGTAAAAACCAAGATGTGAAACAATCTAAATTCCCCCTAGCAGATGAATGGCTAATAAAAGTGTAAAATATACATACAATGGAAAACTCCTTAGTGTTAAAAAGACAAGTTTTACAATATGTAACACTATGATCACACTGATGACGGTAAATGAAATATACTAGTCACAGAAAGACTAGTGCTTGAATGCACTTAGATGAGGAATCCAAAATAGCCACATTTAGCAGTGAAATGCAGTTTCCTGGGTCTGGGGAGTAAAAACTTGCAAGTTACAAATGAATGGTTTTAAAGTTTCGCTTAAGCAAGAGAAGTAAGTTCAAGATATCTGCTATTCAACATTGTGCCTACTATCAATGGCATTGCATCATACATACAAACATTCTGGCTTAATACTGATCTTTCACAACAAAGTTTTTAAAGCTATTCATTATATATAAAAACAATTTATCCTACAGAGACAACAATTAAAACTTAAGTGCAAAAAGGGACTGGTATTATTCACTCTGTGTGAAGCTAGCACCCCATATGAGCACCCGTTTGAGTCTCAGCTGCTCCATTTCTGATACAGCTCCCAGTTAATGCACCTGGTAAAGCAGTGGAAGATGACACAAGTACTTGTGCTTCTGCCACCAATGTGGGAGACCAGAATCAAGTTCCTGGCTCCTGGCTTTGGCTCAGCCAACTATACAACCCTGGTCATTACAGTAAATGGAAGAGCACTCAGTCTCTCTCTATACATCTATATATAGATATATCAATATATAGATAGATATAGATATATATCAGGCTGCCATTAAAGTAAATAAAATCTTCTAGAAAAAAATAAGTGTAAGGGAAATAAGCACACAATCATATCTTTTAAATGCTGTATAATAAAGGATTTTTAAGAAACATGGAACTTATCCTCCTACACTTTACTCTATTCAGTCTTAACTGGACTTTCATGATAGCTCTGAAAAAGGCATAGCCTGTGAAATTTCTAAAAAGTAAACTTTAAAGTTATTCTAGAGCTCCAGTCCCACTAGAATTTCAGTCGTGATGAAATATAATGCCACATCTTCTTGATGGTGATTCCTTCCACTTGACTAACAGTCACCGTGAGCTCTTTGTGGTGCTCTCCCTCTCTTGTAACACTGAAAGGGTAATAGAGACTATGGCCGTACAGTTTTGGAAACCAGATGTCAAAAATGAGTGTGTCAGCAGGGCAATGCTCTGTCTGAAAATTTTAGAGAATGTCCTGCCCTCGCATCCCCACCTGCCTCCTGGCACTCCCAGGCATTTTTTTGTCCTGAAGACACAATACTCCACCATGCAGATTCACACATGGTGTTCTCCCTGCGTGTCTCCCCATCAGTTTTCTGTCGTGTGTGTGTTGGTCTCTGCATCCCAGTTTCCCATATGTAAGGATAATTGTTTTGCTGGTTTAGGGCTTCCCCTGATGAATTCATTTTAAAATGTTTATCTCTGCAAAGACCCTACTTGCAAGTAATGTCAAATTCTGAGGTGCTTAGATATGGGCTTTTACATAGCTTTTTGTGAGGCGACATAATTTAATCCATAACACCTACCATACAAGCCATGCTATAACACCATAGACTGCCTCCCCATCTGAACCCCTCTCTGGAGCAAAGAATACAGTGCATGTGCCGCATGCTGGGTTAATTCCCAACACAGAAATGGGTATCAAGTTGAGTAAGTGAGGATTGGGGCAAGTTTCTCAAAATGTTCATTTAGAAAACAAAATCCATGGGCCACTGTTGCGGCACAGTTGGTTAAGCCACTACCTATGATATCTGGCATTCCATATGAATGCCAGTATGAGTCTATTTCTACCCATTTCTAATCTACACCATTTCTACACCACTTCTAATCTGGCTCCCTGCTAATGTGCCAGGGGAATAAGCAGAAGATGGCCTAGTGCTTGAACCCTTGTTTCCCATGTGGGAGACCCGGATGAAGCTCATGGCTTCAGCCTGGCCCAGTCCTCCTGGCTATTAGGACCATTAGAAGAGTGAACCAGCAGATGGAAGATTCTCTCTCACCCTTTCTCTCCCTCTCCCTCTCCCTCCCTCCCTCCCTCCCTCTCTCTTTCTCTCTAACACACACACACACACACACACACACACACACTGCCTTTCAAGTAAATGAATATTTTAAAATAATAAAAAATAAAATAAAAACACAAAATCCAATGAAAACCAATAGACTGCAACAGAAACCTTCTCCACTAATGTGATCATCATTATTTGAAATGTTATTTCCTTATTTACTTTGTGAGTGTCTCTCCAACCAACAGAATGATTACATGGTGATCAGCTATGTTGTTTGTTGCTTCAATTCAAGTTTGTAGGACACATTACATGCTTAGTGAATAGTTGTTATCTTTTAGATACATCTTTATATCTGAATGATGGAATATTGTATAGCTTTTAAAAATATATAATTCAGTATATTTCAGTATTTTTATCTTTTCATTGAAAACAAAATACATAGTTAAATTATGAATATGTTCATACAGAAACACATCTTCAAAATAATAATCCATTAACCCCCAACATGTCACATCATTAGATATTAATTATTTATTACTCAAATGACATCAAAACCCATTCACATAATTGTGGCTTGTAATCAAGTACAACCTCAGATAAGGAAATCTCAGGACACACTTTGTTTCCAGAAATATTCATAAAGATCAAATGCTAGAAGAAATTTTCTTCCTTCATGCTAGTGTCCACACTCTATAGAAGGATGTCAAAGTGTGCTGATAACAACATAACTTTTGAAGTCAGAAGTCTTTCCTAAATTGTCTCCTACTTATACATATTTCAAAAACCACTTAACTGAGCTAATCTCATTTTGCACTAATGAGACAGGAACAGTAAAATCAACAGACACCTTGCAGATTTGCTGAGAGAATCAAATAAAATGAATTATACAAAAAATGTTTCATTACCACTATTCAAATGACAGCTAATATTATTATTTTATCAGCAAGGTCTTTGGAAAGATTGCTGAAGCTGGTGCACTTTTAAAGAAGTTACGGTGCTGAAAGTTTATGTTTTTGAAAAGTGGCCTATGATTGTGAAATATACTTAACAGAAAAGTATTATCTTTCAAAAAACTGAGAGCTTATTTGTAAAGTAAAATGGTTAGGATGCAAAAATTCTATTCTATCCTCAAACTGTTCATACACTTAAAACATTACAAATATAAAAGGAAATTACTGGGGCCAGCATTGTGGTGCAAGGAGTTAAGCTTCCACCTGAGATGTTGGCATTCAATGCGAGGACCAAATCAAGTTCCGGCTACTGCACTAACTTCTCCTGGAAAAAAGTCAGAAGATGGACTGAGGACTTGGGTTCATGTAACCCACTTGGGATAGCCAAATGGACTCCTAGATTCCTGGCTTTGG
The DNA here is from genome assembly GCF_964237555.1 of Oryctolagus cuniculus. NCBI lineage: Eukaryota > Metazoa > Chordata > Mammalia > Lagomorpha > Leporidae > Oryctolagus > Oryctolagus cuniculus. Next base: position 98,794,054 of record NC_091439.1, on the reverse strand, counting down.
CCAGGTCCAGCCCTGGATGCTGTGGCCCCAGAATTCATGATTTTAATCCATAACTTTTAAAAACTCAACCATATTAATAGCAATCGTGAGAGTTGGCATCCTTGTCTGGTTCCAGATCTTAGGTGGAATACTATTTAATATAAAACTGGAATTTTTAACCAGAGCCATTAGGCAAGAAAAAGAAATCAAAGGGATACAAATTGGAAATAAGGAATTCAAAATTTCTCTACTTGCATGTGGCATGATCCTATATATAGGGGACCCAAAAGACTCCACTGAGAGACTATTGGAACTCATAAATGAGTTTGGTCAAGTGGCAGGATATAAAATCAACACATAAAAATCAATAGCCTCGGGCTGGAGCTGTGGCGTGGTGGGTAAAGCCACCGCCTGCAGTGCTGACATCCCATATGGGCACCGGTTCTAGTCCCGGCTACTCCTCTTCTGATCCAGCTCTCTGCTGTGGCCTGGGAAAGCAGTGGAAGATGGCCCAAATCCTTGGGCCCCTGCACCCTCCTGGACCTGTAAGGAGTTCCTGGCTTCAGATCAGCACAGCTCCAGCCATTGTGGCCATCTGGGAAGTGAACCAGTGGATGGATGACCTCTCTCTTTGTCTCCACCTCTCTCTGTAACTCTTCCAAATAAATAAAATAAATCTTTAACAAAAAACAATAATCTTTGTATACACAGACAATGTCATGGCTGAGAAAGAACATTTAGGATCAGTCCCATTCACGATAGCTTCAAAAAGAATCAAACACCTTGGAATAAATTTAACCAAGGATGTCAAAGATCTTTATGAGGAAAATTACAAAACACTAAAGAAAGAAGTAGAAGAAGACATTAAAAAAGGAAAAAATCTTCCATATTCATAGATTGGTAGAAATAATATCATCAAAATGTTTGTACTGAAAAAAGCAATTTACGGATTCAATGAGATCCCATTCAAAATACCAATGATGTTCTTTGCAGATCTAGAAAAAATAATGCTAAAATTCATATAGAAACACAAGAGACCCTGAATTTCTAAAGCAAATACAACAAAAACAAAGCTGGAAGCATCACAATACCTGATTTCAAGACATACTACAGGGCAGTTATAAGCAAATCAGCCTGGTACTTGATTCAAAACAGACTTGCAGACAAATAGAACAGAATAGAATTTCCAGAACTCAATCCACACATCTACAACCAACTTATCCTTGACCAAGGAGCTAAAATCAAACATTGCAGCAAGTGCATTCTCTAACAAATGGTGCTGGGGAAACTGGATCTTCACATGTATAAGTATGAACTAGAACCCTACCTTACATATTACACAAATATCCACTCAGAACAGATAAAAGCCCTAAATCTACAATCTAATACCATCAGATCACTGAGGAATACTGGGAAAACTCTGCAAGATATTGGCATAGGCAAAGGCTTCTTTGAAAAGACACCAGAAGCACAATCAAAGCCAAAATTGACAGCTGGGATTACATCAAGCTGAGAAGTTTCTGAACTGCAAAAGAAACACTCAGCAAAGTTAAGAGATAACTGACAGAATGGGGGGAAATATTTGCAAGCTACTCAACTTATAAAGTGTTAATATCTAGTATCTATAAAGAACTCAAGAAATTCAACAACTAAACAACATAGTTAAGAAATGGGCAGGGGCCAGCGCTGTGGCTTACTCGGTTAATCCTCGACCTGCGGAGCCCACATCCCATATGGGTACCGGATTCTGTCCTGGTTGCTCCTCTTCCAGTCCAGCTCTCTGCTGTGGCCCAGGAAGGCAGTGCAGGATGGCCCAAGTGCTTGGGCCCTGCACCCGCATGGGAGACCAGGAGGAAGCACATGGCTCCTGCCTTTGGATCAGCATAGCTCCGGGCCATAGCAGCCATTTGGGGGGTGAATCAATGGAAAAAGGAAGACCTTTCTCTCTGTCTCTCTCTCTCTCTCACAGTCTAACGCTATCTGTCAAATAAATAAATAAAAAAGAAATGGGCAAATGACTTAAACAGGCTTATACAAGAAAGAAATTAAAATGGTGAACAGACACTTGAGAAAATGCTCAGGATCATCAGCAATCATGGAAATGCAAATCAAAGTCACAATAAGGTTTCACCTTACTCCAGTTAGAATGGCTGTCATACAGAAATCAGCAAATGACAAAGGCTGGTGAGCATGTAGGGAAAAGGCACCTTAATCCACTGTTGCTGGAATATAAACTGATGCAACCACTGTGGGAGACATTGTGCAGGAATCTGAATATATATCTACCATATGATCCAGCTATGCCTGTCCTGGGAATTTAACTAAACCAAAAGAAATCAACACATGAAAGTGTTCTCTACCCCCATATTCATTGCAGAACAACTCAGAATAGCAAAAATAAGAAATCAAATCAGATGTCCATCAACTGCTGACTGGATAAAGAACTTATGGTATTTATACACAATAGAGTAGTACTCAGCTATAAAAAAAAATGAAATCCTATCTTTGCAGCAAGATGCTTACAACTGGAAACCATTATACTTAGTGAAATGAGCCAGTCCCAAAAAGACAAATATCATATGTATTCCCTGATCCGAGGGGACTAACAGAGTACCTGAAACGTAATGTACTGGAGTGTAACAGACATTTTGACAATCAATGATTGCTTATAGCCTTTGTATCTTCCATTGAGGAAAAGTGTTTGTTTTGTTCTAGTACTATTGGTTGAACTCTGTAATTGACACACAATTATTCTTAGGTGTTTAAATTTTAACTGATAAGTGATCCCTGTTAGGAATTTGGAAAACATTATGCTGAGTGAAATAAGCCAATCCCAAAGGGACAAATATCATGTGTTCTCCCTGATCAGTGACAACTAACTGAGCACCAAAAAGGAAACCTGTTAAAGTGAAATGAACACTATGAGAAATGGTGACTTGATCAGCCCTTGCCCTGACTGTTGATGAACAACTTAATACGTTATCCCTCTTAGTATTTTTTATGTTTGTCCTACTTAATACTTTTGGTTGAATACTGTAATCAATACACAGTTATTCTTAGGTGTTGAAACTTAACTGAAAAGTGATCACTGTTAAATATAAGAGTGGGTGAAAACTAAAAATAAATAAATAAATAAATATAAGAGTGGGAATAAGAGAGGGAAGAGATGTGCAATTCGGGACATGCTCAAGCTGACTTACCTCAAACGGTAGAGTTAGAAACATACCAGGGGATTCCAATTCAATCCCATCAAGGTGGCATGTACCAATGCCATCTCACTAGTCCCAGTGATCAATTTCTGTTCACAATTGATCATAATGATAAGACTAAGTGCCAAAGGGAGCACATAAACAAGAATAGTGTCTGCAAATACTAGCTGATAGAATAAAAAGCTGGATCCGCATGCCTTTAGGGCTGATTCTGAGGCCAGAGTGCTGTTTAGGACATTTGCCATTCTATGGGTCTGCTGTGTATCTCACTTCCCATGTTGGATCATTCTCTCCCTTTTTTATTCTATCAGCTAGTATTTGCAGACACTATTCTTGTTTATGTGATCCCTTTCAGGCATGGAAAGCCAAGACACTCTGGGGGAAAAAAAAAAAAAACCTAAATGAAAGATCTCCACGAGTGAGATCCCAGTGGAAAGAATGGGTCATCAAAGAAGGAGGTACCTTTCTCTGAAGGGAGGAGAGAACTTCCACTTTGACTATGACCTTGTCTAAACATGATTTGAGTCGGTGAACTCAAAAGGCTTCCATAGCCTTGGCAACTCATGACAAGAGCCTAGGGTGATTACTGATGCCGTAAACAAGAATGTCAATTTGTTAAGTCAACAACAGGAGTCACTGTGCACTTACTCCTCATGTAGGATCTCTGTCCTTAATGTGCTGTACATTGTGATTTAATGCTATAACTAGTACTCAAACAGTATTTTTCACTTTGTGTTTCTATGTGGGTGCAAACTGTTGAAATCTTTACTTAATATTTGTTAAACTGATCTTCTTATATAAAGAGAATTGAAAATGAATCTTGATGTGAATGGAAGGGGAGAGGGAGCGGGAAAGGGGAGGGTTGCGGGTGGGAGGGATGTTATGGGGGGGAAGCCATTGTAATCCATAAGCTGTACTTTGGAGATTTATATTCATTAAATAAAAGTTAAAACAAAATATAAATTGCAAAATAAAAAAAAAACTGTTTGTTTTGTTTTCTTGCTCTTCATACTATTTGCTGAACTCTTTTACTTAGAATAAGGTTAACTATACAATCATTAAGTATACTGAAAACAGATCATTGTAAAAATTAAGAGTGGGGATCCGAAAGGGAGGGGGAGGAAATGTTACAGCATATGTGGGAGGGAAGATAGTGGGGAAAGTGCCACTATGTTACTAAATCTGTATATATGAAATACATGAAGCTTGTATAACTTAAAGTAAATTTAAAAATAAATAAAAAATCCACCTTAAAATTAACAGTGTGGCCAGTGTTGTGGCATAGAAAGTGGTCAGCATCCCATATGGGAGTGGTTTGTGTCCCAGCTGCTCCACTTTCAATCCTTCCAGGAAAATTTCCAAACAGAAATCTACTCTAGGACTATTAAGGGAAGTAGAAGGATATATAAACCATGTGGAAATTCAGGGGTAAAATAGGAAAAATGGAAGAAAGGAATACAAGAAAAAAATTTTAGTTGAGAGGAAAAATAAAGGAAAGATACATATCTATTTAAAAGACGATGAAAGGGCAGGGGAATAGGCATGTTGAGCATAAATAACTAAATAAGGCCTTGGAAATGAACTCAAGTGCATCAGTGTTAAATGAGAAACAGAAATGATGTGTAATACATCCTGACCTAAGAAAATGTCACAGTGGACAAAATACACCCCGTGACATATCTCGCAGATATCCACTATTACAAGCCGCACTTTCTTGTACTTGAGTGTGTATGTATTTCTTTTATGTTTTGAATTTATTTTAAAGGCAGAGAACACAATCCAGGACTCCCAAGTGGATGGCAGCTACCTAGGTATTTGAGAAATCATCTGCTGCCTCTCAAGATGGGCTTTAGTAGGAAACTGGAATCAGAAGAGGAGCCAAGACCCAAACCCAAGCACAGTGAAAAGGGATGAAAGTATCCCAAGGGCCATGTTGATTGCCATGCTAAACATCTGTTCCAAGTCTTTCTTTTTTAATCATACATTTCTCTATGTGGTATATTACTCTATACCACATTATTCTACTGAATCCTACCCATGTTGCAAGATCTATCTCAAATTTTGTCTACTCACTGAAATTCTCTGTTGTTTCTCCAAACCCTAGAAGAAATAATTGTTTTTCTTTTACACCATCAAGAATGCATATTTTGAAGAAGCTTTTCAATATCTCATATCATTTCCTACTCTGTTTTACTGTCTTTGTTTGAAGAACATGTATTACTGAATTTATATTTTCCATAAAATGCAACATCCAGAAGTCCAAGTATGTAAGACAGGATAAATTAATAAATGATTAAATTTCTTTCAATTTCACACTAACTACAAGGATACTTCAAATGGTAATGGCTAGGAGGCAGTGTTGGTCCAAATAAGGCCTTTTATTATGCAGTAGGGAATTCATAGGTTTTAATTTGTATAACACAACACACTGGATAAACCAACCACCCAGAGTTCCCAAAGTACTCCAGTGTTCCTCAGGACAAGTGTTGGCCACAGAGGGCGGAGTTGCACAGCATCCGCAGGGGTGGTGCCTCTGAGCCAGAAAGCACGGGTCTTCCAGAGCGATTAGAGTCTAGGCATCTGGCTGGTCTTCCTCTTCAAATGGGCGGAGTCAAGTAGAGCAGTCTAAGTGCCCGGTGAGTGCAGGGCTGGTGGGAAAACTCTCTCACAGGAAGCTTTGAATGTGCTGAGTCGACCCAGAGCTTCCGCTCAGCCACACTCAGAAGAATCTGTACAGAGTCCCCGGGAGACTCTTTAGTTTGTGGTTTATAGATATTTTCTGACAGTCAGTGTAGGGTCGATGTGGTTGCAAGGAGGGTATGTGCAGGCCATGGGTGGTTCTTATCAAGCCCATGCAGATCTTCTGTCATCAGTTCAGCTTTTGCTTATTTTTGTTAATATTATGGTGAAGTTGTTTAATTTCCTGCTCCTTACAAATTACAAGATAAGTTTATTTTGGCACAAAAATTTTGAAATCCATGCACTGTTTTTGTAACACACATTTCTATGAATTTTATGAAAACTCATATATATATATATAGATTTCAAAATATTTTGCACCAAAATAAATATATTATACTTCCATTTTTCATGAAACTTCTGGCATTATCTTGCATATATTTTGAGAATTAAAAGAACAGTTTTTCCTTCTTTAGAAAACAACTTGAGAAATTTCATTTTCAGTCCTTAGCTTTTGATTAATCACCAAAAGTTTGATGTAATACCCTGAAAAGAATGAACACAGTCAGGACCAGGGCCCCGGGGCTGTGGTAGGGTGGTAAAGCTACCACCTACAGTGCTGGCATCCCATACAGGTGCCAGGTAAGGTCAAGCCTGCTGCTCTTCCAATCCAGCTCTCAGCTAAAGGCTTGGGAAAGCAGTAGAAGGCCCAGTTGCTTGGGCCCTTGCACCCAAGTGGGAGACCTGGAAGAGGCTTCTGGCTCCTGGCTTCAGACTGGTGCAGCTATAGCTGTTGTAACCATTTGGGGAGTTTATCAGCAGATGGAAGTCCTTTCTTTCTCTTTCTCTTTCTCTTTCTCTTTCTCTTTCTCTTTCTCTTTCTCTTTCTCTTTCTCTTTCTCTTTCTCTTTCTCACTCTCTCTCTCTCTCTCTGCCTCTGCCTCAATGTAACTCTTCTTTTCAAATAAATAAATAAATAAAAGTTAAAAAAAGAATGAACGCATGCTACTCTAAACATATGTAGGTAGGAAAGTGTGGTGCAGCCCTACACAGCCATCACAGCTCTGCTCTTTGCTCAGTATGTTCTTTCTTGGCAGGCAGGGATATGGGGTATGGAACATGGTGCTATTTTCAGAAATGTCAGTGGGTTTACCAGTGTAGCTTGAAGAAAAGAATTCATTCTTTTTCTACAGTCAAGATCTAACCCTAGAGCTTTGTGATGTGAAGAAACAGGATGCCAGGATAGGCTGAATGGGCTTCAGCTCTGCATATCTTTTCATGTGAATGGAAAAGACAACTGTTCCCACAGGTTATGCATTCTATTTTCACCTTCATTGAGTCATCATTAGTTGCTCAAGTCAAGAGCCGCATATCTATGGCCTCTATTATTTATTTATTTATTTTTTTGAAAAAGTCATTCTCTTTAAGGATGTGCAAGAAAATGAAATTTCATAACTTATATGGTAATGAGCCACAGTCAGTGCCATCATATTAGATTTTGTTGGCTATATTTGATAGATTCTATTATCAATGTAAAAAAGACCCTGTATGAGTAACAGCCATGTGTTTTTTCAACATTGATTTTTATTTTTACTATTAAATGGACACAGGACAGAAAATTTGGTGACTGGGTCTAAAATTCCAGTGACAGAAATCCTCTAAGCTTCTTCTGATTGTAAATTTTCACTGAAATACCATCAATTAATTGAAAAGCAGATGAATATGGGAGACATTTGGCCTAATGGTTTAGATGCCTGTTTAGATGCATGTACCCCACATCAGAGTGGCTCAATTCCATTTCTGGCTCCATTTCTCAATTCTAGCTTCCTCCTAATGTGAACCTTGGAAGGCAGCAGATGATGGCTCATCTATGTGGGTCCTGCCATCCACGTGGACTATCTAGATTGGGTTCCCAGCTCCTGGTTCAGCCTGTCCCAGCCCCAGCTGTTGCAAGAATTTGGGGGTGAACCAGTGGTTGGATCTCTCTCCTCTGTCTCTCTTTATCTCTGCCTCTCAAATAAAAATAAACATTTTTTTTTTGGACAGGCAGAGTGGACAGTGAGAGAGAGAGACAGAGAGAAAGGTCTTCCTTTTCCGTTGGTTCACCCTCCAATGGCCGCTGTGGCTGGCGCACTGCAGCTGGCACACTGCGCTGATCCAAAGCCAGGAGCCAGGTGCTTCTCCTGGTCTCCCATGCAGGTGCAGGGCCCAAGCACTTGGGCCATCCTCCACTGCACTCCCGGGCCACAGCAGAGGGCTGGCCTGGAAGAGCAGCAACTGGGACAGAATCCGGCGCCCCAACAGGGACTAGAGCCCAGGGTGCCGGCACCATAGGTGGAGAATTAGCCTATTGAGCTGTGGCGCCGGCCCAAAAATAAACATTTTAAAATATATGAATATAAATTGTCTGTATAAATTTGGATATAAAGATAATCTGAAACTTTTTTACCAAATCATATACTAAATAATTTATACAAATTAATTCATGAATAGAAACCTCTTAATGTAGGTGTTATCATGAATACCACCATCACCATTTACAGATGAGGAAGTGAACCAACAGAATTGACAAATAACTGGTTCAAAGTCATATAGACAATAAGCAGTAGCACCTGGGATGCAAACCCAGATGGTTAGGCTCCACAGCCTTTGCCATTCACCAGTGTACCTGTCAAGAACTTCTGTCTCTCCATGACATGCTGTCACTTAATTCCATAGTGCAAAGAATCATTTTCTTTCATTCACAGTGATGACTCCATATTTAATGATACAATAAACTGGTCACTTTTGTTGTCATCCTAATGGGAAATTGATCTAATTTCATTACATGGAGCAAAGAACTTCTAGAGTAACAATCTGCCATGTCTTTAAATGTTCATAGTTAAATATAAACAAAACTGTATGTACTGATATATTTGAAGTGGCTTTATTTAGCAAACCAAATGAGTTATTTAACAGTAATGAAAAGTAAGAGTAGATGACTGGCACAACAGTTAAGATATTGGTTCCCATTTCTGCTTCCAAATTAGTTTCTTGCTATTGCACACACCAGGAGGCAGCAGATAATGTTAAGTACTTTGGTCCCTGCCACATCAGACAGAGATCTGTGCTCCTGGCTTCATCTGGTCAAGTCATGGATGTTGTAGGAATTTGAGAGCGAACTAGTAGATGAAAGCTCACTCACTGTCTGTATCTGTCTCAACCTTTCAAATAAATGAAATTGAATAAAAAACTTTAAAAATTAAAATATTTTGCAGCAGATAGAAACATATACATTCAATGCTGTAATAAAGCACTCAAATCTAACATGGGATAATCTCTTTTTCATTCATGTCTTTGAAGATACAATTCTGCTATTATTCACAATTATTGTAATATATCCATGCATATCTATATGTCATATATTTGTTTGGCAATCTTCTTGCCAGAGCTACCTTCCATAGTTTCTGAATTGGTGATACAAATCAAGAAGGGAAATAAGTAGGAATGATAAGCTCAACAACCAGGGTTAGTCTCCAGTGATTGCTATTTTCTTTAGGAAAAAACTTGAGAAATGACTGTGCAGCAGGAAACTCACGCTTCGTTGCTGGGAAACAGTCATTTGTGATTATATCAAGGCATTGCCACCTGCAGTAGAAAACTCCTTTCTGTGCCAAGGTGCCAGATTAGACAGATCACATCATTTCAACTCCAAACATCTGCTGAGACAATGTTGAGTATGCTGTGAAGTCCTGTTGGCTGGATTTCTAAGAATATTCATTGGGAATTTTCATGTGCCAATTAGTCCATAAAATATTTATTGAGTCCTCAATACGTTCGGAACACTGCAATAGTCACTGTGGGCAAACAAAAGGTAATAGATGGTTTACAATCTAACTACCTCTATAAAGAGTTATTTATAAGCTAAGACTGGAAATAGTTTCCAACATAAAACAGATGTGACCTTGTCCCTAAGGAACTTGCAGAACAGGAAGTTCTGAATCAGAAGCCAAATGAAGAGTAAAATCAAAGAGTGGTCTATCTTTCTACCCAATGCAGTGGTTCCCTCTGCAATATATTAATATAAAAGTTCTCTTTTAAAAAATTATATCTGTTTAAGAGGAAATCATCATTTAGGAGAACTGCAATTATTAAGAACTATTTACGTCATTCATCTTTTGAGGGACATGATGTACATCTCTTCAAACATTTGATAAGTGTTCCCCTTAAAATGAATCATTTTATTCTTTAAGCTCTGCTCTCTAATTCCTTATATAATCATATAGTTTTATTTTCTTTTCACATACCTTTATTCAAGCTTTTAAGATGCTACTGGACCTATCCAACACATATCTTGTTTGTTTTTAAACAATTGTCAGGTTTCCTCATTGTTAGAGTCAAAATGCAAGATTCATGAATAAACAAGAATTCACTGTAGTTTTTAGCCACCTAAGATATAATTGCAAAGAAGATATAAAAAAACCTCGATACTCAAATGTTTTACCCTATTCTCACAGAAGGAGAAATAGGAGCCACAAAATTATTTGAAGTCAAATAGTTCACAGCCTTGGTAATAATCAAGGGATTGGGTAGATTTGGAGCTCAAAAGAATATAGCCAGGCCAGCAACACATGGTGCCAATGTTTGGCCAAGTTTTGGTTGCGGCTGTTGTGGCATGAGGTGCTGACAAGAGAAAGGAGCAGAGGATAGAGTATAAGTTGGTAAGAAGTGGTAAAGCTAACTAAAAAATAAATCAGTAGATTCTGGATGCCCAGTGCATCCTGGTTTACATATGAAGCTAGAGTACAGAGGCATTTGATGCCTGTCACGATGCTGATCAAGAACAGTTTCAAACAAGTAGGGACCGTCTCTAGACAGTGCCAGGGACTGCTTCAGTCTAACCTGCAATGAAAAGTTCATACGGTAGGCTTGCCAAACCATTGTATGAATGACCAAATGTGTTCTGATATCACCTGTTGCTGCCCTGTTGCAGATATGACTTGCCGAAAAAGAATTGTGAGACTGAGATCTATAATCTTTGTTCATCTTTGATGAAATGCTTAACATCTATTATGATTTCCACAGACTTATGGATTTAGCAAATTTTTAGGTTCTTTATCTCATTGAATTCTGTAGTTTTGTACTTTAACATTTAAAAGTAATGTTTTGCACACTATGGCCACAAAATATATCATCTAAAAATTACTATGTCCTCACCAAGTCCTAACTTCTAACACGTGTCTCTTAATTTCAGCAAAGTTTACTTTTTCTGGTAAGTATTGTGCTGTATTTTCAACTTTAAAAAATTAGTCATCATGGCCGGCGCCACGGCTCAATAGGCTAATCCTCCACCTTGCGGCACCGGCACACGGGGATCTAGTCCCGGTCCGGGCGCCGGATTCTGTCCCAGTTGCCCCTCTTCCAGGCCAGCTCTCTGCTATGGCCCGGGAGTGCAGTGGAGGATGGCCCAAGTGCTTGGGCCCTGCACCCCATGGGAGACCAGGCTCCTGCCTTTTGATCAGCATGGTGTGTCAGCCTCAGCACACCAGTGGCAGAGGCCATTGGAGGGTGAACCAACGGCAAAAGGAAGACCTTTCTCTCTGTCTCTCTCTCACTTTCTACTCTGCCTGTCCAAAAAAAAAATAGTCATCATGAAAATTCATTGAGTTTCTAATAGTTTCATTTGGTTTTGCACGACTGGAAAATAAATCCTCATAATATAGAAGAAAAATGCAATATTTTGATTTGGATGTATGTCTGATTGTCAAAGACTATTTTATTTATACTTTCTGAATACCATGTTTTTTTTTTTTTCTTGAGAAAAGAGAGTGGGATCCCTATTCAATCTTTCACATTGGCCACTATGATGACATCCTATTAAATATTTCATATTCTTGTACTGACAAAGAATATTAGACATTATGCAAAACCTGACACCAACTTGGTTCACAAAAGCATCTGCTGAAAAAACAAAACGCTGGAGAACTTTGGACTTTGCATATAGCTCTGCTCCAAGAAGGCAAGCCAGACAGTCTACATCTTCAGGGATGTTGCTCTATTCCTCTCTAAGAATAGTCTTCCATTTACTTTATGAGGAACCTCTGGGCCCTAGCTACCCTTAAGTCCCTAAGGAGATGTGGCAAGTTCCTCACATTTCTGTCCTAAGGACAGAGCACAAGGATGGCTGGCTTATAAATGAACTACTTAAGGATTTCTTTTAGTGACAGGACATCAAAATAAAGTTGGCTTTAATATTTTTCAAGTACTATTTTTACAGGCCTGTTACAATGTTTATAATATAGTAGACAAAAGTTAAATGAGGAAAATAATATTCTTGTATGTATAAATGTGATTTGCCCGAAAACCTGCTCAAAATTTTTCCTTGAAATAAGTTAGTAATCCATCCTGGCATCACTTTTACCTGGAGACCCATTATTATTTGGTGATCAGTGTTCCTCATTGGAGATGGCAAGGTTAATGACTTGAACCTTTCTTTAAAAAGCTAAGAAAGGGGCTGGTGCTGTGGCATGGCAGGCAAAGCCAACACCTGCAGTGCCAGCATCCCATATGGGTGCCAGTTCGATTCCTCGCTGCTCTATTTCTGAACCAGCTCCAGGCTGATGTGCCTGGGAAAGCAGTGGAGGATGGCACAAGTCCTTGGGCCCTTGCACCCACGTGGGAGACCTAGCTCCTGGCTTTGGTCTGGCCTAGCCATCGCCATTGCAGCCATCTGGGGAATGAACCAGCAGATGGAAGACCTCCTCTCTCTTCTCCTCTCTCCCCTCTCCCCTCTCCCCTCCTCCTCCCTCTCCCTCTCCCTACCTGTTTCTGTAACTCAGTCTTTCAAATAATTAAAATATGTCTTTAAAAAAACCTAAAAAAATAATAGAACAAATCTCCTTTATTAGACTACAGTTTTCTTCTAATATCTCTATTTTACTGGTTCTCTTCTGTGGATAAATCATTCACCATAATTAAGACTAGGTCGAGCTCATTTTTCTGGTACAATATCCTTCTGTCTGTAGAAAAATCCAACAAAAATTAGTTTTATCTTTAGAGTTACTAGGATAGAAATAGTCTAAACGTTTCACTAAGTTATTTTTTCTCATAAAATTATGAAACTATATAAAAAGGAATATAAAATACAACCTATAAGAATATGACAGAATAGCATGATTTGACAAAAATAAAGGGTAAGAGAAGAAAAAAAATCATGGCCAGAATTAGAATGGAAAACGATGGTATATGAAAATTTTAAAATTCTTAAATAATGATGAACAATTTTGATAGATTTCTTGAGGGGGTGCCCATGTGAGTAAATGAGCCTTGCTGAGGGATTTCAAAATGATAGATCAGAGAAAGCTCCATTCCTGTAAACTTAGTGATAGAGTCATAACACAGACACAGAAAAACATAGACATAGACTAGAGTGAAGGCAAAATTAGGCTAATTGCTTAAAGAAAAATAATGATCAATGAATAAATTTTTGTATTTGTTTTATATTCACTAAAGCTTGTACTTTAGGAAAAGGAGCAAATTCTTAGGTTCTCCACATATTCCTTGATCAGAGAGAAAAGAATTTAAATTAAGCCCTGTTTCTCACTAAACATGCAGTTTTACTTCTTAAGGAGTCAACAGTCTTACACGTAAAGTGAAAAAAAAGATCATATAAAAAGATTAATATAGTTTATAAATTTCTTTTCAAAGCAAATTATTTGGTCATGGATATCTAAGATGCCATGAACTTCATGGTGTTTCATGCATTTCAACAAATTCTGGGTATAAGCTTGGTCTGATTGGTTACAAAGTGATGGAATTATATGGCATAGGAAATGCATTCAGCATTCTTTATGTGTACTTTTACTTGTATGCCCAGATATAAACACTTTTACACAGACAAAAGTTGAAATAGTCATTCCTAGTGAAAACATTTTGGAAGAATTTAAAAATGTATTAACTTCCCACATCTTTGCATGACATGCTTTTCACAGCCTAAACTCCTTTAGATATAGTTAAAATAGTTTTAATAATAAAATATATATACTATAATTATCAGTGTTTTTCTTCTAGAGGTGGTGAATAAAATTAACAATGTCAAAATATACTAAATCAAATAAATTGAACCCAGTTTTGCCCTTTAGTGAATATTGGGCTAAGTAACTCGTGTCTTTAGTAATCCCAGAACTTAAAGAACTAGATTTTTACTTCAGTATTCTATTTTGTTGCAACTTTTAGAAAAGGTTATAAATTTCACTGAACTTAGAGTTTTCTGTGGCTTAACCTCCAAAGAATGATTGGTTTTATCTATATAGAAATGAATGGAATACCAATCATGCTGGTGGTTTAGGTTGGGCACATACTCAGTGAAATTATATGAACCGAAGGGTTCAGAAAAAATTAATGAGGTTTGTACCTATATCACTTTTTCTAGGAATTAGGTTTGTATAAATAATCAAGGATCAGTTCACAGAGAAAAAAATGCTATTGTGATCAAAAAACAGGAAGGGAGAAAAATAACAGAAGAAAATATGCTGATGATGCTGAGGAATACTAATTTCCCAAAGTTGAGAACTTTATGATACGGAAATGCTCATGGAATGAGGGAAAGAGCCGTAAGGGTTGGGAGTTGCCTGCACCAAGTAGATAAGGTTGGTGGTAGATGTCAATGACATGATGTTCAGAGCCAACTTTGTGATGGGGGAAGGAGCATTAATCTAGAAGCAACAAAGCAAGGGGTACCATGCTCCAACTCCAGAGGTTCTGAAGGTCATGGAGGAAGAAGAACCATCTTTTGAAAGGGCTGAAGACAACTAGAAAGAATCCTATTTCAATTCAAGGAAGAAAGTGTAGGGAACTTCAAAGAAGAGTTTGAGAATAGAAACACATGTACTGGCAACTATGTCTTCTGACAAGCAAATTGGAAGCTTCAGAAAAATGAAAAGAAATGACTAAGTAGCATTACTCTTTCTGACATAAAAAGTGCCTGAGAATTAGTTTATAGGATGGAAATGCCTTGGGGACTCTGTATCTTTTTTTTTTTAAGATTTATTTACTTATTTTACTTATTTGAGTGGTAGAGTTTCAGAGAGAGACGACAGAAAAGTCCTCCATCAGCTGGTTCACTCCCCAGATAGCCACAACTGCCGTGGCTGGGCTGATCCGAAGCTAGGAGCCAGGAGTGTCATCTGGGACTCTCACGTGGGTGCAGGATCCCAAGCACTTAGGACATCTCCCAGTGTTTCCCCAGGCCATATGGGATGCCAGCCTGGGCAAGCAGGATTGGGTTTGTTCTCATAGTTTCAATGCAGGCAGTGACTGGCACACTGAGAATTAGGAGGAAAGAGCAATGAATCACAGGAACCTCAACAAACATGTAGAAGTCGGGATTTCCACTTGACCCTGACCAAAGGAGGCCTTCAAGGAAATGTCTGACCACAGAGACACTTGTAACCTCTGGCACTATAAGCCCATGTGGAACTGGTAAGCTACTTAAATTTTCGGCCTCAGGTGGAATGTGATCCTAGAGTCATTAGTTCCTCTTTTTTTTAAGCTACATTTCAGAGTCTTCTGCAGCAGTAGGTGAGCCTCCCACTAGGGATTTCAAAGGTACAGTTCTTGATACAAAGAAAAAAATAAATAGTACTACTCTTCAAACTGTCTTCTCCCTGAAATTGGGCAGCCACCGCTTAGAAATTACACTGAACAGGACAAAATTAAAAAAAAAAAAGAGGACAAAAAAAAAAAAAAAAAACCAGCAGGTGTTCAGCCAAGCAGTTTGAATAGCACAACACACCAAAGTGCCAGGCTCCATCTCATGATTCCAGCTTCAAACTAACACACAGCAGGAGACAGTGGTGATGGCTTGAGTAAATGGGTTCCTGCTAATCAAATGGGAGTGCTTGATTCAATTCCTTGTTCCTAGATTCAGTCTGGCTCAGTATTTATGGAATAAACTAGAGGGTGGGAGCTACGTCTTTCTTTATCTTTCTTCCTCTGAAATAAATAGATAGCTACATAAATAAATAAATAGAAAGAGGGGGTCGGCATTTGGCCTAATGGTTAAGACACTGCTTAGGATAGCCACATTCCACATTGGGGTGCTTAGGTTCAAGTCTCAGCTCCATTCCTGATTCCAGTTTCCCACTAATGTGCACCCTGGCAGGCAACGGGTTCAAGTAGTTGGGTCCTTGCTACCCATGAGAGAGCTAGATTGTGTGCCTGGCTCCTGGCTTTGGCCCAGCCCAGTCCTGATGGCTCTGTGCATCTGGGGAGAAAACCAGCAGATGGTAGTGCTGTCTCTCTTCCTCTCCCTCTCCTCTCCCTCTCACTATCCCTCTCTTTTTCTTTCTCCTTCATCTACTTGAAGATGAGATTTTGCTATTTACAATTATTGTAATATATTCATATGTGCTTGCATGCCACATTATTAGGTTGACAATCTTATTGAAATTAGTTTCGTCTCTCTTCCAAATAAAATTGTTCTTTTAATCTAAGGAGTAATCTAATTTTCTCTGGACCCATAATGTTGAGTCAGTCGAGATTAATCAATAACAAGGATTTTGGACACTTTTACCAGTAGTGAAGAAAGTGCATTTTCTTCTCTCATTTACCTTGCCCAGACAGAGAAGTTGGTTCTTTCCTTAATCATAAGATAGAGAGGATCCTGAATAGTCATGGTTTTGGCATCTCATAGCCTGTATGCCATACATTTCCTTCTTCCTTCCTTATGAAATCAAGCAAGAGATGTGACACTTGATATCCCCTTATGTATCTATCTCTATTGGCAGAAAATGAAGAGAGGATAATCAGTTTATGATCAACTCCACTTCTTAATTAATGTATCAAATTCAATTTTTAGATAAGAGAACAGAGATTATAGAATTTAAAAGTTGAATTAGTTCCATGTTTATTAATTTCAGATCTATTGCTTTCTCCACTACACTGTTGTACTTTGAGCAGTGGGGAAGAAATCAGTTACTTGTTACCTACTACATTAAGTGACTGTCAACATCATTGAAGGTGTTATTGATGAACCATCCCAGGAGAAGAGTGGATATAGAAGTAGAAACTGAACCCATTAGGCTTCTCACTACTACATCTCCTGTCTACCTTTCCCATCAAAAGGCAATTTGTTCTGATGATATTTAAGTAATTGCTCTAGTGCCCAGTTTTCTGCAAGCCCAGTCACTCCCTTGAGATGATATCCAATATAAATTACCAGGAAGACTTTTAGTTGTACCCCTGCCAGGAAACATTCCTCTTAACATAAGTCTCAAAGGGGCCTTGTGCTGTGACACAGCGAGTTAAACTGCTGCCTGTAACACCAGCCTCCCATATGGGTGCTGGTTCTAATACCAGCTGCTCCATTTCCAATGCAGCTCCCCTGCAAGTGGGCCTAGGAAAGCAACAGAAGATGGTCCAAGTCTTCAGGCACCTGCCACCCACATGGGAGACCCAGAAGTTCCTGGTTCCTGGCTTTGGCTTGGCCCAGCCCCAGCCACTGCAGCCATCTGGGGAGTGAACCAGCAGATGAAGTCTCTCTCTCTCTTTCTCTCTCTCTGTAACTCTACCTTTCAAATAAATAAATAAATAAATAAATCCTTACAATAAAATAAAATAAAAGTCTCAAAAGAATTTTACCAGTATCTCATTGTTAAGAGTTAATTCTGGAACCAAACTGAATCCAAATCCCAGGTTGGTCAATATTCAGCTTAGAAACCTTGGACAAATTTTATAATCTCTTCATCCCTCAGGTTCTTCATCTAGAAAGAGAGAGAGAGAGAGAGAGAGAGAGAGAGAGAGAGAGAGAGAATAATTTATCTACTCCAGATGGTTGTCAAGAAGACTGAATTGAAAATATTGCAAGTGCTCAGAAGAATTCATGGCAAATAAAAAAAAATCATGGAGCTATTACAATTGTAACTACTTTCTTGTTGATCTTCTAATCATTTTTAAAAGGGATCCTGACCATGACATTTTAGCATTCTCAGTTGACCCTAATTTCAGAACTTGTTAGGATATTATCCACATTCATACATTTATTAATTCAGCAAGTATTTTTAGTGCTCATGTGTCATGATTTATGACATTACTAGTGAATGAGAAAGTACCTACTCTCAAAGTGTTTATGGCCCCACAAAGGAGATAATACACTGCACGTCTTTGGAAATAGAAATTTGAGTAACAGATTATGAGATTTATGCACAAGAGTAATCCTTTGTGAGCAGTAATTGTCTGGTATCTATGTTTCTTTTTTTAAAAAAAAGATTTTTTTTATTTATTTGAAAGAGTTACAGAGAGAGGTAGAGACAGAACGGTCTTCCATCCGTTGGTTCACTCCCCAGATGGCCACAACGGCCGGAGCTGTGCTGATCCAAAGCCAGGAGCCAGGAGCTTCTTCTGGGACTCCCATGTGGGTAAAGAGGCCCAAGGACTTGGGCCATCTTCTACTGCTATCCCAGGCCATAGCAGAGAGCTGAATCGGAAGAGGAGCAGCCAGGACTAGAACCGGCGCCCATATGGGATGCTGGTGCTTCAGGCCAGGGTGTTAACCCACTGCACCACAGCACCGACCCCTGGTATCTGTGTTTCAATTTCACTTTTTTATAAAAAAAATCTCAACAATTATTATTGTCTAAATACTTTAGGTGAAATATTGCTAGATGATCATACCAAATTTAAATTTTCTTGAAATTCTCATTTGAATTCATGAAAGTCTATTCTATTAAAAAAATTTCTTTTCCTCATAATATTGTCTTTGGTTCCAAAATGGTCACTGGTCAGTAAACACATGT
The DNA here is from genome assembly GCF_964237555.1 of Oryctolagus cuniculus. NCBI lineage: Eukaryota > Metazoa > Chordata > Mammalia > Lagomorpha > Leporidae > Oryctolagus > Oryctolagus cuniculus. The sequence continues at coordinate 98,775,414 of NC_091439.1, read as the reverse complement.
TGAATGAACAGTGGCTGTGTTCATTTGTCTTATTAGCCTTGTGGAGTCTACTTCGAAATCAGCAATTAGCTTGAGTCACACTTTACAATGAATCTAACTAAACCAATTTTCTCCATTGCAATTAAAGCACCCAGAGTACACAGGACACTCCTAAAGCACTACCCACATTCAGAGGAATTAAATAGTGTCCAGTATTTTCTTTAATGCTTTGGGAGAGATAGAGAACTAAGTAGTGAGAAGAGATAGAGGAAGTTTAACAACACTTAGCTATGGTTAGTATGACAACATAATAAAGCAACATGCTTAAATGACACCACATAGGTTAGCTTAATATAATTAGGGTTCTATAGAAACATTTTAAAACAGTTATTTATTTGTTTATTTGAAAGCTAGAGTTACAGAGAGGGAGAGGCAGAGGCAGAGAGAAAGAAGTTTTCCATCTGCTGGTTCACTATGCAAATGTCCTCAATGGCCAGGGCTGTGCCAGACCTAAACCAAGAGCCAGGAGCTTCATTCAGGTTTCCCTTCTGGGTACAAGGGCTCAAGCACTTGAGCTATCTTTGGCTGCTTTCCCAGATATACCAGCAGCGAGCTGGATTAGAAGTGGAATAGATAGGACTTGAATCCATGCCCATATGGGATGCCGGCACTGCAGGTGGCAGCTTTACCCACTATGCCACAGCACTGGCCCCTATAAAAACATTTTGTTGCACATAAATATTTTCTTAGACAATCATACTGTCAATCTAAAGAAGAATTTTTTTTTATTAATTTGACAGATAGAGTTATAGACAGTGAGAAAGAGAGAGACAGAGAGAAAGGTTTTCCTTCCATTGGTTCACCCTCCCAAAAGGCCGCTATGGCCGGCACTGCACCAATCCGAAGCCAGGAGCCAGGTGTTTCCTCCTGGTCTCCCATGTGGGTGCAGGGCCCAAGCACTTGGGCCGTCCTCCACTACCTTCCCGGGGCCACAGCAGAGAGCTGGACTGGAAGAGGAGCATCCGGGACTAGAACCAGCACCCATATGGGATGGCACCCATATGGGATGCCAGTGTCACAGGTGGAGGATTAACCAAGTGAGCCACGGGGCTGGCCCCCTGAAGAAGACTTTTGAAAAGTCATGGAGGAAACTTCAATTGAAAAAACAGGAATGCAAAACAAACTATTTTCCCTGGACGAATTTCAGCCAGTCATGTTGCCCCATAGGGTAAGGAGACCAGATTTAGCTGCTTTTCTGGGTTCCTCAGATATGGAGTAAGCAGGACACGTGTAAACAAGACTCAGTCTAACACAGGGAGCTTTCCTGAGCCATGGGGATCACCTCATGAATTCTAGGCTTTTGTTATCTCTTGCTGCCTGCATGTAAACAGTAACTCAGCTTCATGTGACTTGTGCATGTGAGTGTCCTGTCTCACTGCATTCATGCAAGTTGTAGAAACTGCAGCCCAAGATGTAAAGGGCAGAATTGACAACCGTGGTACAGTGAGTTGGCTTTGAAGACACTGATGATCAAACTTGCCCCCACCCAAAGAGTAGGAAATAGGAAAACCATTCAGCAACCTTTGCACAATCAGAAAGAGACAAATAAGTGTGCAAAATGAGCAGCAGAGAGAGAAGTCAGGGCCCTGTAAGACTGTGGACATTCTGCAGGGGTTGTATGACCTCTGGAAAGAATTCCAAACCATACTGTTTTTAAAGATTTATTTATTTATTTGAAAGATGATGTTACAGAGAGAGGTAGAGACCAAAAGAGAAGTCTTCCATCTGCTGGTTCACTCCCCAGATGGCTGCAACAGCCAGAGCTGAGCCAATCTAAAGCCAGGAGCCAGGAGCTTCTTCCGGGTCTCCCACGTGGGTGCAAGGGCCCAGGGACTTTCACCATCTTCCACTGCTTTCCCAGGCCATAGCAGAGAGCTGGATTGGAAGTGGAGAAACCAGGATTCGAATTGGTACCCATATGGGATGCCAGCACTGCAGGTGGCGGATTTACCCACTATGCCACATCGCTGGCCCCCAAAAAATACTTTTGAGATTTGATGATTGTTTACAGCCCTTGTCACAACTGTTGGGGAATAGTGTTTTTTTTTTTTCTTCTTACTATTTGTTGTACTATTTTCTCAGTGTAGGGTTCATCCTATGAATATAAAACAAACTGAAAATAGATCTTTATAAACATTCAGAGTGGAAATAGGAGGGAGAGAGGATGAAGCAAAGTAGGAGCCTGGGCTGGAAGGAAGGTCGGGGGGAGGGAGTATCACTATGTTCCTAAATATGTATTTATGAAATGTGTGAAATTTGTATGCCCCAAATAAAATAAAAATAAGATAAAATACAAATGGAAAAATGAATCTGTTTAGAAATACCACGATGGAGAAGAAACCTTTAGTATGCACTTCAATGAATTAGAAACTGATTGAACTTCCCAAAACTTGACGTAATGCCCAGACACAAGCAGGTGGCCCTTCTGCCACAGCCTTTATTGCATGAGTCAGGCAGGGCACATTAAAGAAGGGTGGAATTTCTGGAACCATCATATAAAGGCTTTGACATAAGGGATGTTTGTGTATTTCAACTGCTTATGTTATAGCCATTAGCCTTATAGAGAGTTACAGATACATGTACTTTCATAAATGTGATGTATTAATTAACAATGCAAGCTATTTCAGTTTTTGAGTGTTCTACAAATAAAAGATGAAGTCTTTTTTTTAAAGAGTCTTCAACTATTAAGGATCTGACATTTCATCATTTCCAAACAAAATACTTATTTTTGTTTAGTATATTAATTTGTTAAAGAAACAACACTTTGCTTTTCATATGCAATTTCTTTGTTACTCAAAGCTTGTATAGAAGTCATTTATCATAAAATAATTTGAGAAAAAGGCCTCATCAAAAGATCATGATTACTTTTGTTAATAAGAATTAATTAGCACTGTTTTAGGTCATTAATAGCTTCTTGGTCTTTTATTCTTTTATGCTTTTAGTGTACCATGCCGCAGTCTATTACAAGAGATGTGACTGACCAAAAGAAATAGACAGAAAGAAGTATAATTTATTTTGAATATTTTAAGTATGATTTTATAAACATACATAGCGCACTAAAGTCACTCTGGTGTGTGTGTGTGTGTGTGTGTGTATGCTTAGAAATCAGGCAAAGACAAGAGAGGGTACTGTAGTGCGGCAGGATATGCCTACCCTGAGGCACCCACATACCATATCAGAGTGTGGGTTCAAGTCCTAGCTACAATATTTCCAATAAAGCGCTCCGTGAGTTACCTGGGAAACAGCAGATAATGGCTCATGTACTTTGGTTCCTGCCACCATGTTGAAGACCCAGATAGAATTCCTGACACTTGGTTTTAGGTTGGCCAAACCCTAGCTATTGCAGTCATATGGGGACTAAACCAGCAAATGGAAAGTATCTCTCTCTCTCTCCCTCTCTCTCTCTCTCTCCCTCTCTTTTCTCTCCCAACAAATTGCCTTTCAAATAAATCTTTAACAAATTATTCAAATATGACACATATCAATTATGAATGTTGCCCTGAACTAACAATTCCTGCTATAATCAGAATTTTTCTGAGCAATTTAAATCTCTTAGTCATAAAACATATCCTTTATCTTTATTATTTACTATCACAGATTGAAACACTGATCTCAGTTCTTCATTCATCATTCACACATGTACCATAACCTCATCATGGGAAAATTACACTTTCCCAACTCCTTGTCTTAGACTTTGACATGTGACCTGTTCTGGCCAATGGAGTATTAATGGACCTGATATGAACAAAGGTTTAAATTTAGATTGTGTAGTGGAGCTTGACTTCTATAACTCCAGGAATCTAGTTTCTGTATCCATAGAGTTTGCCAAAAGTAAAGCACATTCACAATTCTTTGTTTGTCTCTAATTACAAAAAGCACTGTGCTTATGGTCAGCCATCAGCATAGCCACCCAAGCTATGTGAGTTCATTGTGAAAGTGAATTTGCAATTTCCTGTAATCAACAACCTCACTGCAGAAGCAATTGCATCTTCTAGTCTCTATGATATTCTATAGCACTGCTTCTGATCAGATTTAAAATAATGAGATTTTTTTTTTTTTTTTTGACAGGCAGAGTGGACAGTGAGAGAGAGAGACAGAGAGAAAGGTCTTCCTTCGCCATTGGTTCACCCTCCAATGGCTGCCACGGCCGGTGCGCTGCGGCCAGCGCACCACGCTGATCCGAAGGCAGGGGCCAGGTGCTTCTCCTGGTCTCCCATGCGGGTGCAGGGCCCAAACACTTGGGCCATCCTCCACTGCACTCCCGGGCCACAGAAGAAAGTTGGCCTGGAAGAGGGGCAACAGGGACAGAATCCGGCACCCTCACCGGGACTAGAACCCGGTGTGCCGGCATTGCAGGCAGAGGATTAGCCTAGTGAGCCGCAGCACTGGCCTAGATTTAAAATAATGAGATTTTCACAGTGACTATAAAGATATTGAAACCAAACTGGAGTTACTTTTATAATGTATGTGATGATTAAGCTTGTATTTGATATCAAAAATTTTTAAAGTGGTAATGCAGATTTCACAAGGTAAATATTTATTTTGCGAATGCAAGTCTTAGAACTAATAGGAAATATTTCATTGTATTTGAACAATAGCTTTAAACTTTAGGTATATAATTATTTAAAAGACCTATTGTTCTGCACCAGTGCAGTGGCTCAGAGGGTTAAAATCACAGCCTGCAGTGCCAGCATCCCACATGGGCTCTGGTACAATCCATTTCTTATCCAGCTCCCTGCTAATACAGCAGAGAACTGCCCAGGTCCTTGGGCCCCTGCACCCATGTGGGAGACCAGGAAGATGCTCCTGGCTCCTGGCTCCTGGCTCGGTCCTGGCCCAGCGTCAGCTTTGACTGCCATTTGGGGAGTGAATCAGCAGATGGAAGATCTCTCTCTCTCTTTTTCTCTCCCTCTCTGTAACTCTGCTTCTCAAATAAATAAGGCTTCAAAAGCTTAAAAAATAAATGAACTATTGTTTTAAACCAAGGAAAATCCAAACAGTGATTATTACTTTTTAATACATGAGCATTTCCTGGTTATTATAAAAAAACTATTTTGGAATTAATGGAAAAGATCTATTCTCTAGGTTGTAATATACTGCAATTACGTGCCTGAAGAAGGAATTCCTTACACAGAACTTCTTCACTCTGGTTACAGAAGCTGTCTGAAGTATTGACCCAATCACAGCCTACCCAAGCCAAGCCTGATGTTGAAGGACAATTTACACACTAGTAAATGTGAGACAGGGGTTTTCTATTCCAAGCATCAACACTCTGGCTATGGCTTATTTAGAATTATTGTGGCAATTGTACAAAAAACACGTACTAACTTTAGAGACTTTCATTTATTACTGCTCAAATTGCTTTATCCATCATTTACCTTATACAATGTCTCAATCATAGAAAGGCCTCAGTGATGAACTATTGATTGACTGATATACAACTGTAGACTGAAGGAATTTATAATCCCCACTGGGTAAAATAACCCATAGGAGAAGTTACAAAAGTGTAGGACACCGTGTGATTATACAAGTGGGTCGTCCATGGTGAATCCTGCATTTGTGCAGAAGAGGTAGGAAGATGCAGTTTTATAACTGATGTCCGTGGAAGAAGATGTCAGGGGGATTGACGAAGTCCATGAAACAAAACGAGTTTAGGCTGCATTTTAAGAAATTATATAAGTAAGTCTGTGTATAGAATGGGTGATAATGAAATATCTAATAACGGCACAATACAGCTAAAAATTGTGAGAGCTAAGTGTGCAGTGAAGGGGGTATATTTTTATGCAGACAGCACTGCGTTCACATCTTGCTGCTTCTCCACCTGCATACTGACGGGGAATCCCAAGTATTTCAGGACCCCCGTCTTCTCTGTAAGGAAGCTAAATGATGCGTTCTCAGTGGAATCATTCTGGTGAGTAAATGAAATAATTACAAGCAGACGTACTGACTACATTTTTAAGAACTATTCCCCTCACTCACAGGATTTTCGCTTGAATTCCCCTAAACAACTTCTTTCTTTATTGTTTTATTTCCATTTCCAAGCTTGAAACAGGCTTTTCCACTGTTCAGTTTAAGACTGGGAGCTTGAAATGGAGAGCTATACAGCTATAAACAGGCAGACCCCACCACTCTGGGTTCTCAATAGAATGACATTCTAGAATTCTTTTGTTAAATTTGGCCCATTTTGCCAGCAACCTTCATCTAAATGGTCACACCAAGAGACCCAGAGTCCACAGCTTTTTCCAGCCTTCCTCAAATGAGAGTGAATCAGCATGTGTAATCACTGGCAAAAAAATGACAATACTCTTTTGATTCAACAATTGTTGCTTTCCCAGGTGCTCATTAAAAGTCAGATACAAGTGAGCAAGCGGCAGCACTAGAGCTGACAGAGATTATTCAACAGATGTGCAGGCACAGGCACACTCACACACAGCATCTTAGTACAGCTTTTTCTGAGGTTTAACAGACTAGGGCTGAGATATGTTTAATAATGCACTGAAAAGTTCTGTGGCAAACAACATTGCCTTGGAGACAGGCACACTCCTTCTGTGATTCCTAAGTCAAGAACAAATCCTTTGAAAGAAGATGCCGTCTGCTTTCATATTTTTATTTTTTATGATTGTTGCATCTTTTTCATACAACCTTTCACAATGTTTTACTCATGACATCATTCATAACAATAATTTTCAAAAGAGCAAAATACTTGAATTGTGCCAACAGGGTCCAAAGTGTAAAAGCGTATGCATGCTCGTATTATGTAAAACTAAGAGGTACCTAATAAAATCATTTCATTGAGATTACTTTTCATTTTTTAAGGCAGACAGTGGTGGTAGAATTGGGAGGCCCCATACTGAGACCCTTAGGACATTCAGAAACGTTGGCAAACAGAGAACAGCCAGAGAGAGCAAGGTTTGGGAAAGTGCAACACTGAGGAAGCTGTAGAGGTCTCCTCTCAGAGGCACAGGTATCAATGCATTCCAGAGTTGCGAAGGGAAATAGAAACTTAAGTTGAATTAAATTAGTTTTAGTAGCAAAGATTTGCAGACACGATGGGTAGGACAGAGCAGCATACGTTCAGCTGTCCAAGTTAAATACATAGTTATTATCTTTTCAGATTATAAAATAATATTAAATGTCTACTGGGGAGCTGGAAAGAATTAGAAAAAAGTGTGTTGGGGCCAACGCCGTGGCACAGGTTAATTCTCCACCTGTGGCACCAGCATCCTATATGGGCACCGGTTCTAGCTGCTCCTCTTCCAATCCAGCTCTCTGCTATGGCCTGGGAAAGTAATAGAAGATGGCCCAAGTGCTTGGGCCCCTGCGTGGGAGACCGGGAAGAAGCACCTGGCTCCTGGCTTCAGATTGGCGCAGCTCCGGCCATTGTGGCTATTTGGGGAATGAACCAACAGAAGGAAGACCTTCTCTCTGTCTCTCCTTCTCACTGTCTGTAACTCTACCTCTCAAATAAATAAATAAATAAAATCTTTAAAAAAATAGAAAAATGTGTGCATCTAGTTGGGAGGGGAAATCAGTGGGCATTTTCATCAAGATGGTTCATATTGGAAAGACTGGATATTCAGCAAGAACCAGAGTTCACAGAGGTTTTGGGTGGAGAGTAAATCTGGTTTCCCCACCTCCTTCAGAATCACCTACTACCTGAGTCAAGTAGTTAAAGTGGAGGTCACAGTTTCAGTTGAGGCAGTGAATTACAGTTTGAACAAGAGAAAAGTGGGCACTAGTCAGAGCCTCGAGTGTAATGTGCACAAGCCACCAGAGCCTGCCTTCAGTAGCGGTGGGTTCCTAGCAAACAAACTCTGGCCTGCAAACACTCAGAGGGTGCAGGTGTCTGGAATCCAAAAGCATAGATCCAGTGTTTGTCCAAAACGAGCACACAGAAGAAGGTAAGAGTAAGTGTATACAAGCAATTGGCTGAGAGAAAAAGGGAAGTGGTTGGATAGGAATTAAGTGTGATGATCCATGGGATTTCAGGTCATGTGAAAAATCAGTGCGGACAGCACAATTTAATCAAGATTAAAATGCAAAAACTACAAACAGCACACAAAGCGTGTAATCTATTTTGAAATACATCCTCGATTCTTACTTCAACATGCTGCATGAGCCCACCTGGTGCTTCAGAGGTCTCCTCAGGTCCACTGTGAGGTTGCAGGTGTGAAACAAAGCTCCGATGGTAAGTTCTAGCTCCCTGAATTTTCCTCAGGCCCTGCCTTACATTCCGTCCTCTGAAATCAGTCTGTTCCATTACCCTCACTTCCTCTCCTACTGCTTGTTTTCCATTATTTCTCTCAGCTGCAACTTCACTCTGCTTATTTTCTTGGCTCTTAATGGATATGATATCATCTTTGTGTTTTTCATGGTAACATGCAGACTTAGGACTTCTGAAATCCTGCACCACTGCCAGAGTCATGGTCTTCAATGGCCTGTCCTCGATACAGGTCATTTGCCTGCAGGCACCCATTTATGTAGGAGGGCAGTTTACACATAAAACTATCACACTGAAAGGCTAGTTACTGAACATACACATTTGTCATCTTTCATTTTTTATTCTAAAATTAATTGATGAAATTTTTAAAATGCTTTTGAAATTTACTAAACACAAGATTTCAGAAGGCAGGGATTTCTTTTACCACAGCACCTAATACAAAGGTAGTATTTGTAGTATTTCTAGTTCCTGCTTATCCCTGGGGGATATATCCCAAGACTCCAGGGAACAAGTGAAACCATGGATAATAGTGAACCCTATGTACACTATGTCTTTTCCTACACACAAATACCTATGATAAAGTTTTTAGGTTAGAAACATTAAGAGATTAACACAAATAATTAACACTATAATATAATAATTATAGTAATACACTGAAATAAAAGTTGCATGGATGTAGTCTTTCCCTCTGCTGCACCAGGACAAGTAGTAATCATATATAGCAAGAATACACTGTACAAAAAAATGATCCAAGGGACGTGGGAGAGCAAGCTACTCAGGACAACTGGAATACTCCGTTCACATGCGAAACCCAGCTGACGGCAGGTAATTGAATGCTGAAACTGGGCCGCTGCCGCGGTTCACTAGGCTAATCCTCTGCCTGTGGCGCCGGCACCCCGGGTTCTAGTCCCGGTCGGGGCGCCGGATTCTGTCCCGGTTGCCCCTCTTCCAGGCCAGCTCTCTGCTGTGGCCCGGGAGTGCAGTGGAGGATGGCCCAAGTGCTTGGGCCCTGCACCCCATGGCAGACCAGGAGAAGCACCTGGCTCCTGCCATCGGATCAGCGCAGTGCGCAGGCCGCAGTGCGTCAGCCGTGGTGGCCATTGGAGGGTGAACCAACGGCAAATGAAGACCTTTCTCTCTGACTCTCTCTCTCACTGTCCACTCTGCCTGACCAAAAAAAAAAAAAAAAAAAAAGTACTGAAGCTGTGGATAAGTGAGGACTACTGTACACACAAGGCGTTTAGTGGCTCACTGACTCAATACCTGGCTCACAGATAGACGTATGAGTGAATGCCACCAAATATCTTCTGGAGCCTCACATATAACAGATGTTACTGCTGAGGTGAGCACGGGTAGGAAGCACACAGACATCATTCATGGGAAACTCAGGAAAAGACTTGTGAAATTTAACTCCAGCTATTCAACATGGTCTGTATTAATCCTAAATATCTCCAAAACAGACCTTTCTTTTGCCAATCAACCTCCAAAGAGATCCATTAACCTACATGCTCTAGTGTGGCCTACGTTTTCATTTTGCCTTTCACATAGAAAGTTTCACTTTTGGCCAGCACTGCGGCTCACTAGGCTAATCCTCTGCCTGCGGAGCCAGCACACTGGGTTCTAGTCCCCGTCAGGGCGCCAGATTCTGTCCCAGTCGCTCCTCTTCCAGTTCTCTACTGTGGTCCAGGAAGGCAGTGGAGGATGGCCCAGGTGCTTGGGCCCTGCACCTGCATGGGAGACCAGGAAGAAGCACCTGGCTCCTAGCTTCTGGTCAGCGCGGTGCGTCGGCCGCAATGCGCCAGCCAACAGCGGCCATTGTGGGTTGAACCAGTGGAAAAGGAAGACCTTTCTCTCTCTCTCTCACTGTCCACTCTGCCTGTCAAAAAAAATAAAAAAGTTTCACTTTCAACATTACCATCTCGAAAATCAGTTTCTAGTAGTTCACAGTGCTGGGCTTTCCAACCTGGTTCCCTGCTAGAATTCAAACCATAGCATAAGCATCTTTGTCACTGACATCGCTTAGTGTGAGGCTACACCCTAAAAATCCACTGCCTTTGACTGTCCTACCTTTTTCCTTTCTGACTTATTTATTTTGATGGCCTGCCAAGCTCTGCATTGGCCTTACATTCCATTCCCCATTTGCCTTTCAGCCAGGTGGCTAGCACTGACTGTCTATCATCATTCATCACCATCAGCAAACTGCTCACTCTTTATTGCCTTTCAAATGAATGGTGCACTTCAGTTCTCACATCTCCAATGTCTTTATCACCTTTGCCAATCATTCCCCTACTTCAATATTTAAAAGAACTCAAAAGCTTGGACGTTGGCATAGATAGCTTCTCAAGTAAACAGGATGCAGCAGCAGATTTTTTTTTTCTAAAGACTTACCTGTATTTATTTGAAAGGCTGGGTTAGAGAAAGAGGGATAGGCAGAGTCAGGAACAGAGAGGGAAAGGTGGACAGAGAAGGAGAGGGAGATGGAGAGGGAAAAGGGAAGAGAACAAGAGAGAGAGAGAGAGAGAGAGAGAGATTTTCCATTAACTGGTTCAACCCCCAAATGACTCTAATGGCTGGGACTGGGCCAGGCCCAGGATCTTCATTTGGGTCTCCGATGTGGGGGCAGGGGCCCAAGGACTTTGACCATCTTCACTGCTTTCCCAGGCACATCAGAGGTAACAGGACTGGAGTTGGAGCAGCTGGGACTCCAATCAGAGCTCTTATGTGATGCCAATGTTGCAGGTACCTGCTACACCACGACAGCAGTCTTACGCAGGAGAAAATATGTCTCTTCCCTTTTCGGTATATGTGTGCAGAGATGGGCTAGGAATTGTCCTTTAGTGGTGAATCGCCAATCCTGTATTAATGGTAATCATCTCAGTGTGGAGAATACTGTTTTCTGGCAAATATGTAACGTCTGAAATCTGTCAGGTGAAAGGAGATTTGGAGTCTAATTATTTTGTTCATTTATATGCAACATTTGTTCTGGAGAGCTGAAATTCAAGTTATTCTCAAAATGATCATATTTTTGCATCTAGAATAGAGTTCAGATTATGAAGTAAGCATTCATTATTTTAAACATAGGGCTTTTTTTCCATTGTTATTTTATTTGGTTCTACTTTATTTCCAAGAAATGTATGTATTTTCACTGTAGCAGTTCGAGTTGACATCATAAATTAAAAAAAAAAAAAATAGTGGCCTTTTCATTTGTTAAGCTGGAGTGTTTATAAAGATAAGAGCACTACACATGAGAGTACGTAATTGAGTATTGAGAGGTCTAATTTTAATTGCCAATTATAATGTGATCTATAATTTCTAATAGGACTAATATACAAAAATGATTTTAAATGCACTTTTCAGATGAAACTTTAAGGTTTCTTCATGTATGTCCTCCATGAATACAGTAGATAAATAATTCACTCTAGAAATCAGAAAGCTTTAGATTCTATTTTAGGTATGGAAAGCCAAGACATTCTGGCAAAAAAAAAAAAAAAAAAAAAAAAAAAAAAAGACCTAAATGAAATAGAACTTCCACTTTGACTAGGACCTTGTCTAAATAAAATTGGAGTTGGCAAACTCAAAAGGCTTCCATAGCCTTGGCAGCTCATGACTAGAGCCTACGGTGATTACTGATGCCATAAACAAGAGTGTCTATTGTTAAATCAACAACAGGAGTCACTGTGCACTTACTCCCCATGTAGGATCTCTGTCCTTAATGTGTTGTACTATGTGAATTAATGCTATAACTAGTACTCAAACAGTACTTTACACTTTGTGTTTCTGTGTGGGTGCAAATTGTTAAAATCTTTACTTAAAATATATATTAAGTTGATCTTCTCTATATAAAGATAATTGAAAATGAATCTTGATGTGAATGGAATGGGAGAGGGAGCAGGAGATGGGAAGGTTGCAGGAGGGAGGGAAGTTATGGGGGTGGGTAGCCACTGTAATCCCTAAGCTGTACTTTGGAAACTTATATTTATTAAATAAAAGTTAAAAAAAAAGAAGAGTGCACTCGCATTTATTTTTGACATATTTATTTACTTGATTGATTAGATTGTTAAGCTATTAAATAGTTCTATTCACAATTGACATTTAAAATAATTAAACCAAAGTAATTCTACTGACATATGCATATAAATTAATGAATTTCTTAGTTATAATTGTCTCTAGCATCGTACTAATTTTAGATGACCATTTCTTAAAAATAAGACTTTATTTGGTAACTGAGTTTTTATGGTCTTTTTCCCTCAAAGCTTCTTGAAAGTTATGGGTAACATAAAGAGCACATTAAATTCATATTTCTTGGTATAAAATATTTAATTGAAAGAAACATTTTCCTCCAGTATCTCACTTTGATACACTGAGAGAAAAATAAGCACAATAGAGGATTTTTCTAAACTATAAATTGATGCAGATAAAATATTTAAATATTTCATCTCAATTATTTATGAATCATCTTAATTGAGAGTAAGAAATATCTTCAAAAAGTTATCTTTATTTATGACACATTTAATGTTATGCCAAATTTAGCTGCTGCCAATCACAGGCCTTTTTATTACATTTTGGTATATAATTTAAATTTATCTAACTTAATATTTACCTTGTACCAAAATATTATAATATGAAATTTGAATATTTCAACAAGCATGGATAGAGCTTCACAATTTAAGGTTTTAAATGAGCATCCATAATTTAGTCTTTCAGTTCTTAAAATCTGAGAAATACTGCAATTTCTCTATTTGTCAAGCTTTGTTTCTGTATTTCTGTAAAAGCTTCAAAAGTTAAACTTTTATTATTCATTAGATAATTTAGATATTTTCAACAATTTTGAGATAAATACTGTTAAGCTTAAAGGAATAATTTACAAGAAGTTTCAGTATCCCTATAGGCTTATTTATCGAGGTTAATTTTTCTACAAATTAAACATTTCTAAAATTAAATTTATAATAAACAACAGTGAAAGCATGCCCTGCTGAAGTCTTTTTTGTGTTCAAAAATCATATTTTCACAAGAATTTTATTGTCTTTTTGCATTATTTTATAATATAGGATATGAATTATTTTTATTTTTTTGGTAATCATATCTGGATGTAGTTATGGTTTATTTCTCCACAAAAAAAAAAATCTTAGAATACTTCTAATACATTGGCTTCTTAATCTAGTAAAATAAATTTAAAAGGTTCATTTATGAGGCCAGTGCTGTGGCGCAGAGTGTTAAAGCCCTGGCCTGAAGCACCGACATCCCATATGTGCACCGGTTCAAGACCCAGCTGCTCCACTTCCAATCCAGCTCTCTGTTATGGCCTGGGAAAGCAGTAGAAGACGGCCCAAGTCCTTCAGCTCCTGCACCCATGTGGGAGACCCAGCTTTGGATCGGCACAGCTCCAGCCATTGTGACCATCTGGGGACTGAAACAGCAGATGCAAGACCTCTCTCTCTCTCTCTCTCTCTCTCTCTCTGTCTCTCTGTCTCTCTTCCTCTCCTCTGTCTGTGTAACTCTGATTTTCAAAAAAATAAGTAAATCTTTTTTAAAAAGCTCATTTATTTTTCTCTAATTGAAAGACAACGAAAGGTGGTGAGGTGGTGCAGGAAGGAGGGAGGGAGGAAGGGAGAAAGGAAAAAGAGGGAAGGGAGAGAGAAAAGGAGAGGGAGAGGGAGAGGGAGAGAGAGAAATGTATCGTCAGCTGATTCACTCCCCACATATCTGCAACAGCTAGGGCTAAAATAGGGCAAAGCCAGCAGCCAGGACCTCCATCCAGGTCTCCCACCTGAGTGATGGGAACCAAGCACTTGAATCACCACCTGCTGCCTCCCAGGACTTGCACTACAAGGAAGCTGGATCAGAAGGAATCAAACCAGGTACACCAATATGGAATGTGGGTATCCCAAGCATGGGCTTACCCCACTGTACCATAACATCTACCCCAGGAAAACACTTTTTAAACAACACTGTGCTCCACCAAAATCTTTACATCTTATTAAAATGGCCAAATAAAACAGATGTATTTCTAACATTGCAAGATTAACTGAATTTGCAAAAGTATTCACAATAATGTGTGATATTTTATCTTCAATGGAATGAACATTCAAAGCTTTGAGTTCATAAATTGGATGGGGAAAATCAGACCTTTGTTTGTATTAACTAATCTTCTATACCCATGATCTGATAAACTATTATAAAATTGATACAATTTCAAACTCTGTGAAGTTTTTTCATATGCTAATGGAGTCAGTGCCTTAACAGTTACTATTTAATTTGGGATGAAAATCAGTGAAATTAATTTAGAAGAACATCTAATAATCTAAATAAAAATCTTTCTTTACTAACCAACATTAAAATATATTTTTGCAGAGTCATAATTAAATAGTTGGCCAGGATATATTATTAATAAAGTAATATTACTTAAGAATAGATGGTGATATTTTTCATTTGACTTGCAACTTCTAATTTTCAGATATTCAGTGATAAATTCTGACACCATAATGGGAATAAATGTCGATAAATGTTTAAATTTGACATTTATCAACAGTCTTTTAAAAAAATTACTTAAAGGGCAGAGAGGAATAAAGAGACAGACAGAAAGCTTGCTATTTGCTGGTTCTCTCTCCAAATTCCTGCCAGAACTGGGGCTGGGCAAGGCCAAACTGGGTGCTGGGGATTTAGTCTTGTTTTCCACTTGGGTGGCAGGGACCTAGATACCGGAGCCATCCCCTGCTACCTCTCAGTGTGCTCATCAACAGGAACCTGGAATTGGAGAGCTACAATTAATACCCAGGCAATCCAATATGGGATATGACAATATGGGATATGACAATATGGGATATGTCAGTGACAACCACTAGGCCCAACAACTGCCTGTATCAACTATCTTAAAATGTAGACACTCAGCACTCTCACTTTAATTAAACAGATGTTACTGACTTGTAGTTTCAGATGTCATGTGAATATGGCTTGGATTTCATCAGTCCCTTCTTTACAATAAGAAAAATCATGACAAGTTGTCCGTCAGTGCTCTTCAGAGAAACCAGGTTGTATGGCAAACTACCACACCAAAATCTGAAGAGTCTGGTACATCCACAGACACACACGTAAGACCTGTTCATTCAGAGCAGAAGCCTCTCAAGCCAGAAACAAGGAAGAACATTTATATATCTGGTTACATTAGTGAATTGTTAGCGGCTGATGTTAGTGAACAACTGTGGGAGCTAATGTGCTGCTGGACTGCTGTGTTATTGAAACACTCCTGGACCCCAGTGTTAGAAGGCTCCACCCACTTTCACGGGGTTTACTTCCAGGAGCTGCTTCAGGTTTGCCCATGCATAATCTAAGAAATGTTTCCATTATGATTCTAGCAGGAAAAGGAGTAAAATATACCCACAGCATTGTCCACTCTAGAATCCTCCAGAGGACAATACATTGCCTTATTATGTACAGATGTGCATCCACAGGTATTTATATCTGTAAATACAGTATGTGTTTATGAATATGTGTATGAACATGAGTTAGTAGACAAGGCATCAGAGCTCCTTCAAGAAATGTCTGATTTCAACACCAGGGTGGAAATATTTGTAATGATACTGGAGTGTCTTATAATGCCAGTAGAGGAAGGTATATCTTTGGGAGAAAGGATCTCACAATAGCCAAAGATATAACAATGTAAACAACTAAGAAAATAAAATAAAGTCAGATTACAACCCAGTGTATAAATCAATCTTCATGAGCTCCTACTAACATAAATAAATAAAAAATGGGAGAGACTAGACAAATAGCTCATATAGAAGGACTTTCAAAACTGATATAGACTCTCTCTTCTCAAGGCAGAAACACATAACTTTCCATTCCTTAATTATGGGCTGTACTTAATGACTTCTTTCCAAAGAGAATCATATGGAAAGAAGAAAGAAGAGGAACTTTACGTTGGAAAAACATGACTATAAGCTATCTCATGATCATGACTGACATAAACAGAAATAAGGCATGTTAACAGTAGGTCCTCGAAATGATGTTACAAAAATCGCATCTTCCTCTGTAATCTTCCTCCCATGAACCCATAACTCCAAATTAATCTTGAGAAAAAAAATCAGGCAGATCCCAACTGACACTGTATAGAGTACTAATAGTTCTAAAAATTGCTGAATGTTTAGAAAGAAAATGAGTCTGAGAAACAGTCACAGCCATGAGAACACTAAGAATGAAATGACTTAAACTGAGTCACAAAACAAAGAACGGGCCATCAAAGAAGGAGGTGCCTTTCTCTGAAGGGAAGAGAGAACTTCCACTTTGACTATGACCTTGTCTAAAGAAGGTCAGAGTTTGTGAACTCAAGAGGCTTCCATAGCCTTGGCAGCTCATGACAAGAGCCTTGGGTGATTACTGATGTCATAAATAAGAGTGTCAATTGTTAAATCAACAACAGGAGTCACTGTGCACTTACTTCCCATGTAGGATCTGTCCTTAATGTGTTGTACTATGCGAATTAACGGTAAAACCAGTACTTTATACTTTGTGTGTCTGTGTGGGTGCAACCGGTTGAAATATTTTCTTTGTATATACTAAGTTGATCTTCTGTTTATAAAGATAATTAAAAGTGATTAAAAAGGAGGAAGCAACATTTACTAAATTTTATCCATAATCATCTGTATGAAAGTTTCCTAAGTCTGTTCTATTAAATCCTGAAAGGAAAAAAAATGTAAGCATAATCACTAAAGGCTGGAGTAAAAGTGAGCAATGATGAACTTTGAAAGGTTGCAGCTAGCAGGATACCAGAAGTTAATCATGTCAAGGGCAGCTGTGACAAGGCTTTTGTATCAATGGTGAGACTTCCCTGGTGTTGGCTACTTTCTTTACAGGTATGAGGTCCTGCCTACGCAAGGCCAAAAAACTGTAGCTATTAGAGGCTTCTGAGTAGCCTTTACTACGTATACATGGAAAATAATGTATTTGATTACCAACACAATAAATATCAGAACATATATGACAATGTCATTTCAAAGGTGACAATTCGTTATATTACAAATCTGTAATAATGAATTAGGACAAAGGTGATGGGGAGATGATTATGAAATAATGTAAGTATGTTTTCTATAAATGTATTGCAATACTAATTTATACATAGGCTTTTAAACTGCTAATTTTCTAATTACCAACAGGCTACACTCTTCAAAATACCACTTTTTGGAAATAATGAATAGAAGATAATATCATTTATTTTAATTGCAATAAAAATAATGCAAAAATTTATTGCTGTTAATAAATTGACAGTAAATAAGCCAAGGAATGTTGGAATTTAAAAATATGGCATGTCAATATAATAGAAACCTTTCCATGTCTACGGCCATACCACCCTGAAAGCGCCCGATCTCGTCTGATCTCGGAAGCTAAGCAGGGTCGGGCCTGGTTAGTACTTGGATGGGAGAAACCTTTCCAAGGTCCAAAATAAGTGTGAGCATTAGAATCATTTAAATTAAGTAAACATAGACTTCCACAAATATTTACTATTTGTTTTAGAACTTACTGTATGGCATAGTCTCATTGCATAAAGTCTTGTCACATATCAAGATAAATTGAAATAATGGCACTTGGTTAATAATCTAAATGCAGTATGTAAGTTATGCATTATAAATGCACTGCTCTACATGCACCAATCTTGAAGAATATGTGATGCAAAACAAATAATATTTTATTATTCTTGGAGAATGCAATGAGTTTCTACATAACTAAAACTTGACTGTATTTCAGGAGAAAAAAAAAAAAAACAAAACTGACTTTTCCAACCCTTATCATAGGGGTTCTTTGCAGTATCTAGATATGTATGGATTTTTGAAACCTTATATATTTTCAGATTGAAAGCTATTCAAAGTTCAGGAAATGAATAACAAACTTGTAATTCTCGCCCCAGATAATAAGTTACTCTAATCTGCTACATGGTTCATGAACCACGGATGAGAAGAAAATTTAAGGAATGTTAACTTGTCACTTAAGGATTCCACCACTTTACAAGAGAACAAAAAACTCAGAGAATTATATAAAGTATTTGCACATGCAATATGATAAGAAAAAAAAAAAACTCAGCACTTCTTATTGCTTGTAAGCTTTTTCTTTACGTAGTGGACAAAGCCTATCTCAGATCACAGACCAACTGTGTCCATCCACAGCTAACCCCTGCTCCTCAAATAGCTCACTGCTTCCAAATTGTTGAGCAGAGCATTTTTGGACAGACAGGTATGAAACTATGCATGAAGCAGAGGCTTTATCACTTAGAGATTGCAGGAAGGAATCAATCATCAGGTTAGAAATAAGACATTAAAATTGTGTTGCTACAGAGACGATTTTTTAGATAATTAGAAGCAAACAAATGTTCCAGCGCTCATTACACACATTTCTGCAGATGGTTTCTTTTTTTTATTTTCTGAAATGAAAATCAAATGCTTCTTTATGAAATGGCCTATATGTTTCCGAAGTGACTGAATCTTCACAACAAAGTCCTTTTGGTTGTTTTACTTTGTTTATTCCCTCTAAATGCATTCTTAATAGAGAAGTAATGATCTTGTAAACTTCCAGGCTTATTTTTTTTGAGTTTCTCCCCTTCATTTTCCTTCTGTTGCCTGTAACAGCAAAATGATATGCATACTTCTGCCAGTATAACTTGTTAACATGGTGGTCACTGATGCATGGGACCAGAAGTACCCCCTCATCAGACTCACTGAATGAGTTGTGCCTATCTATCCCTTCATCTCTTAGGTCTAATTTCCAAAGTCTTAAATATTCTGAAATTTATTTGTGCTAGAAATATACTTATCAGCAAGCAAAATGTTGAATATATATTTGTTTGAAAAACAAATGATCAGCTCTTGTCCTGACGGTTGATGTACAATGTAATACTTTATCCATTTTAGTATTTTTTTTTTTGTTCTAGTACCATTGGTTGAACTCTGTAATTAACACACAATTATTCTTAGGTGTTTAAATTTTAACTGAAAAGTGATCCCTGTTAGGAATTTGGAAAACATTATGCTGAGTGAAATAAGCCAGTCCCGAAGGGACAAATATCATATGATCTCCCTGATTGGTGACAACTAACTGAGCACCAAAGAGGAAACCTGTTAAAGTGAAATGAACACTATGAGAAACGGTGACTTGATCAGCCCTCACCCTGACTGTTGATGAGCAGCTTAATATGTTATCCCTCTTAGTAATTTTTTTTTGTTTGTTCTACTTAATACTTTTGGTTGAATACTGTAGTCAATACACAATTCTTCTTAAGTGCTGAAACTTAACTGAAAAGTGATTGCTGTTAAATATAAGAGTGGGAATAAGAGAGGGAAGAGATGTGCAATTCGGGACATGCTCAAGCTGACTTACCTCAAACAGTAGAGTTAGAAACATACCAGGGGATTCGAATTCAATCCCATCGAGGTGGCATGTACCAATGCCATCTCACTAGTCCCAGTGATCAATTTCTGTTCACAATTGATCATAATGATAGGACTAAGAACCAAAGGGATCACATAAACAAGAATAGTGTCTGAAAATACTAGCTGATAGAATAAAAAAGGGAGAGAACGATCCAACATGGGAAGTGAGATACACAGCAGACCCATAGAATGGCAAATGTCCTAAACAGCACTCTGGCCTCAGAATCAGCCCTTAAGGAATGCAGATCCGGCTGAAAAGCCCATGAGAGTATTTCAGGCAAGGAAAGCCAAGACACTCTGGGTAAAAAAAAAAAAAAAAAAAACCTAAATGAAAGATCTCCACGAGTGAGATCCCAGTGGAAAGAATGGGTCATCAAAGAAGGAGGTACCTTTCTCTGAAGGGAGGAGAGAAATTCCACTTTGACCATGGCCTTGTCTAAAAATGATCAGAGTCAGTGAACTCAGGGGGCTTCCATAGCCTTGGCAACTCATGACAAGAGCCTAGGGTGATTACTGATGCCATAAACAAGAGTGTCAATTGGTAAAGTCAACAACAGGAGTCACTGTGCACTTACTCCTCATGTAGGATCTTTGTCCTTAGTGTGCTGTACATTGAGATTTAATGCTATAACTAGTACTCAAACAGTATTTTTCACTTTATGTTTCTGTGTGGGAGCAAACTGTTGAAATCTTTACTTAATGTATGCTAAACTGATCTTCTCTATATAAAGATAATTGAAAATGAATCTTGATATGAATGGAAGGGGAGAGGGAGTGGATAAGGGGAGGGTTGCGGGTTGGAGGGACGTTATGGGGGGAAGCCATTGTAATCCATAAGCTGTACTTTGGAAATTTATATTCATTAAATAAAAGTTAAAAAAAAAAACCTGAGATAGGTTATTTATAGGAGATGTATTAATTTTAAGCCCAAGAATTTATTCCTGACAGTTAAACTTTGCTGGATGCCATTTTGAACTGCTAACATAAATACAAAAATAAAAATCTATACAAGTATATTTGTACGTATGATCTGCTAGTCATGTTTCTACCTATTTCAACTACAGTTTTAAGTGTATATATTAATATTTTTTATAAAATAATAAGTATACAAAATGGAAACATGGAGTCATATTTTAATAACAAGAGAAATGCATAAAGATGCTACATTTATAAGAACCTATATATTCTATTTTATCTATTTTTCCTTTCTTTATTTGAAAGGCAGAGACAGATACAGAGAGAGATACAGAGACAGGGACAGACAGAGAGAGAGATCTTCCATCCACTGGTTTACTCTCCAATTGCCTGAAACAGCCCAGTGTGGGTTGGGCCAAAGCCAGGAACCAGGAACTCTCTCTGGACCTCCCATTGGGTGGCAGGGACCTAAGTACTTGACTCCAGATGTTGTGTTAGCAGGAAGTTGGAATCAGTAGAGGACCTGGATGTCAAACCCAGGCTTTCTGATTTGGGATGTGGGTGTCCCAAGTGGTGTCTTAACCATTATTCCAAATACCCACTCCCAAATCCATATTTTATTGTGGAATAAAAGAAGGGATAATCAAATAGCAAACAAATTTAGATGACATTGGAAGTTAGCTTTTTCCTATTAATTTTTCCCAATAATATAATACAATTAAGAAATCATAGCATTGACAAACTCTATTTTTTCAAAGATGCATTTTCTACTTTTAAAAAATTTCTATTGTAGGGGCCGGCACTGTGGCTCAGTGGGTTAGCACCCTGGCCTGAAGTGCCGGCATCCCTTTTGGACACCAGTTCAAGTCCCAGCTGCTCCACTTCCGATCCAGCTCTCTGCTGTGGCCTGGGAAAGCAGTAGAAGATGGTCCAAGTCCTTGGGCCCCTCCACCCACGTGGAAGACCCAGAGGGAGCTCCTGGCTCCTGGCTTCAGATCAGCACAGCTCCAGCGGTGCAGCCAACTAGGGAGTGAACCATCAGATGGAGGACCTCTCACTCTCTCTGCCTCTGCCTCTCTGTAACTTTGACTTTCAAATAAATAAATAAATCTTTAAAAAATTTCCTCTGTAAGTTAGAATTTAATTTCCAATTACTGACTCAAGGTGCACTTGCTTTATTTTCAAACCAGAGACACATTATTAAAATTGATCTCAATTCTAGTTTCTACCCATAAGAATTGTGCATATTCTGTCTGAAGTATGTGAAACATGATCGCTAAGCTCCTTTGAATTGCGATATGTGACAACCATATATTGGTTTTATTTTATCTATAAAATTATATTTTAATTAAGTAATACATATAAATATAGATATTAATATAGCAAAAAGTGCAACAAATACAGATTAACACAAAAAATTTCCTGAGGTACTGTCCAAACACTTCCCCTTTTGAGATTTACCATCTGCAATATTTTTAATCCCTCCAAACATTTCATGTACCTATGAACATAAACATGTACTTTAACAATATTATACATATATTTAGTCAATTTTCATTTTATGTTGTAGGGCAGATTAAAAGTATGCATCTGAAAAGTTGAAAGGGGGTTGTAAACATCAAAACAGAAGGGTGACAAGCATTTTATGTTTGCTACCTACAAGAGCTAAGGACAGCATTGGTGTCCCAGTCATTTAGAAGGTTTGTATTCACTTCATCCTCACCCTGGGCTCCAGCTGCTTCTCTGGAACTTAGTCCCTGGAGAAGGTTATCTTGATGTAAGAGTTGACAATGTCACAACAGAAACCATTCAATTCAGTACCACATCCTTCTCCTGTGTGTGACTCAGTTATGTGATGGATACTATTTTAAATCACCACATATGCTATATACATCCCTTCAAATACAAGCACAGAAATGAATCTGCAGCCTGGGAATGGACTCAGTGGATCCTAGGACATTGTTAAGACACAGGCTGGCCCTTGAAACATTTTTTTTTTCTTTTTAATCCAAGAACCTCCACGTGACACATTTCAGTTAGGATGTTCGTATGTTTCAAGGATAAATTAAGGTCAGGCTCTAACCTGCATCTCAGAAGTATTTGTAAGAGCAAAGATTTCCAGTGAATCTCAAAAAATAAAAAGAAAGACTTTTATTTCCTGATCTGTGCAACATTTTTCACCCAAGAGAAACTAATAAATATAGTACAAAGTTATGTAAAACTTTGGTTCTGTATTCTATCTTGTCAACAGAGACCTAATAAGAGGTCAGTATAAAATTAAGCTCAAGATCAAGCTACAATTATGGAAAGGAATAGTTTGAAATTAATTTATGTAGGATTAGTGAATTAAACAGACAATGGTATTTTTTATCCATTTTTTTCCTGCACTTGGACAGGTACTGAAAATCAGTACCAGTGTTTGAGGGCTGTATTGAAATCAGTTTATAGCTCAGCATGCTGTTGTGTTTCATTTAAATGAAATTAAGATGGGATCATCTAGTAAGAAATGCCCTTTAATTCTGTCTTTAGTCTCATATGAAGACTAGAACATCATCAGCAAAAATTTAATTCTTCTTTATTAGCAAAGAAAACCAGAGTTAAGACAGGTGAAAAAAGAGCATCTAGTAACGGAAAATAATTCACTGCAATTGTTTTCTGATGAAAAGAGACTGTGTGTGTGTGTGCGTGTGTGTGTATTTACTCTCCTTTATCTGTATATGTCAAAGAATCATATTCTCAACTACAGAGAGATGTTGAAAAAGATAGAGACTGGGGGCATTACACAACGGGACTGCTGAAGGACATCAAGAAATTGAAAAGAAAGAACATCTTAAAAGGAGATTTAGGGAGCGTCAGAGGAAGCCAAGGATGGAGACAGGGAGAGAAGAAGGAATACACTTCAGACAATGAAAGCCTTTAACCTGAAGCAAAATTACTACAGCTCATTCCCTACTGAATTTATGCCAGGGCAGAAATCTGAGAAAGAGATTCCTTAACATTGGAGAATTTTGGCTCATATTTGGTGATATCGGATGTGTTCATCTTCTCAATAATTTATTCATTTGTTTAAAAATGTTTGTCTAGAGCCTTCTGTATTTTGAATTATAGGCTAGGCCCTCAGAGTATTTTGGACAAGACAAAAATAGTTCTTCTCTGGTGGGCTTGTACAGTCTGTCCAGGTTTGTAATCTAAGATTTCACTATTCTGAAAATGATAATAGTCAATGCTTAAAGCATGATTTTTTTACCTATTGTTAAAAAACATTTAACAATAGGTACAAAGAGGACAACAAAGTGGAACCCCAAATATCATATTTCATGTATAATAAAGCCTGAAATTACAACTTTAGATTATAAAATTATCAATTAAGATGATTATTCTAATAACACCCCGGTCTCCTTTCTTTCTACCCCACATTCCTTAAGGAAAAGCAGCTAATCACTTGCTGACACTTGGAGGTAAGTAAGTTAATTCCCAAGAGAAGGAAGGAGAGAAATCTGTGGCCAACAGTCACTGCCAACCATGTATATTCTTTTATACAGCACTTCCTCAGCTGCCCCAATGCCTGGGACAGTGTAAAGTGTCAGCCTTAACTGCAGGAACAGCAGTTGCATTCTAATTTTTACGCTTCGGCAGATTCCTCCTCCTCACCCCCAAGAAATCTGATTTCTCGTCACAAAGTATGGATAATGAGTAATGGATGGGTCAGGAATTAGCAATGTCTAAATCACCTGGGAAAATACATCTAACTGGTTCCATCTGAGTGGGACATACTCAGATGAAGGCAAAACCTAAATGGACAAAGTGGAAGTTAAGAAAGGGAAAACACTTGTTGGGATAGGGGAACCCCAAAGTGTGCTTCCCTCGGTTTCCTCTGGAACTCCATAAGTAAGGATAAATGAACACACACACTAAATACATAGACACACACTGTGCACACATATGTAAAGCTGCACATATGTGTCTGATGTAGCTATTTATTGCTCTATTTATCAAGAAAACTTTCATAGAATAACCTTTGAGAATGGGCTTCAGGATATAAGTTTCTCCTAAGAAGTTGCTAAAAGTACTGCTGTGAATACAATAGGTATTCTATTAATTTCCCAATGAACTCAAGGATAAAAACAGAAATACTTCCTATCTCATAGGATTTATGACGTTAACATAAAGTTAACTGATTTTGTTTCCAAATGAAGCAATACAGGAGCAAAATAGAAAAGAGGTAGAGGATTTTAAAAATGCAGAATATGATTTCTTTCACAGTGAAAATGAGTAAGATTTATTACAGCTAATGCCCTCAGCATCTTTACTGAGCGACACATTACTCATAAATAATCCAACACTTAGTGTAATTTTGGTTACCATCATTTTAGTTAAAGGATGCTAAAGGCTTCTAGATAACAGCCTGTTTCTTGGCTTTGCAGATTCGAATCCCTGGAGACAAACACGAAACACTAGATCTTAGGCAAAAGGCCAAGAGGAAATATTGGTGACACATTTGAAAGCATTGTATGATATATGGCGCATACTCAACTGCAACAGCTGAACAATAAAAAGCACTAATTGTACTACTGACACTTGTTTTAGTATTTGTAGGAGCACAAAGAAGAGGGAACCTGCATTTCATTTTTTAGCTTTGTGTTCTTCAGCGATATTATTGTTTACCAAACAGTTCCACAAATAAGATGTAATTTCTCTCATATTTATTATATTTTAATGGGTAAACTTAGATATTCCTAGTAAAATCTGATTTATACCATTATGAATCTAATTTTAGGGAACTATTTATTAATCTGGTTTTTGGATAACTATAATATTGTGAATAAGATAGGAAAATAATAAATACTATTTTTCTTTGTAGAAAAATGAAAGGTTCATGAATATCAAGAATATAGGTAAGAAATCTCTGAGGGGGTGTATTACATATTTTTATAAAACAAGAGTTGTTTTCAGGCACTATGATTTCTTTCAAACTACAATGGCTATTTTATAAATCTCATAGATGTTTAGCTATGATTTTCCAAGTGAATTGTTTCCTACATAAACATATGTTCATCTCTTTATTTCTATGAAGGCAAATATGCTGTATAAAAATACTTCTATTTCTGCCCTACTATGATGTTTTTGGGAGAGCAGAGAGTCTGTCAGAGCCTAGGCTGAGCATTCCAGCAGGGGCACATTGTGGCTTTCAGCTGCTGGATATCCGGGGCACTAGCTTTGGCTTCATTCAGTAGAAGTGCAATTGGTCCCTAAACACAACTTATCCTCTCACTTTTACATTTCCCACTAAACTGAAGTCTATTTTATTCCTAATCTTCATAAAACTTCGGCACACATGTTAAATAACACTTGGCTTGTTTTGATAAACATCAATAAGAATTGCAATAATAAAGAATTTACAGATCAATTTTAATGTGCCAGAGACTGTTCTAAGTCCTATTTGAGGTTATATCTATTCTTTCATATACATCATCCATTAAGATGGATGGGTATAGCGTGCAATTAAACAGGAGGACTGCTAACCTTCTATTGCACAGGATAAAAATGGTTGTCAGCAATTAATTGAATATTTCAAGATAGCTGGTGGAAATCATTTTTGAATGCTCCCAACAAAAGCAACTATGCATTTCTAATATGATAGAGGTTCCAAATATCCCCATTATATACATGTATTGGAATGTCCCACTGTACCCCATAAAAATAAATAAGTAAATAAATAAATAACTCATCAAATCTAGAAAGTAGATATCTTCCCTGTATAATTATTGTCTTCTGTCACAGGCAGGAATCCAAGACATCAAGACATTTACCAAACTAAATTTGGGCAGCACTAGAGAAAAGTAATGAAACTTGATGGGCTTCAAAGCTTGAAAATATGACTATAAAGCCTTATTTCCTAGAAAATACACATTATCACCTTAAAAATCAAATACAGGCCAACTTAGTTATTACCCGGCCTAAGTTTTTAATTTGTAAAACACTGCTGTCTAACATACTGATGTTTTAATACTGAATTCAACAAAGCAACTATATCAAAACTTACTATTTAAGGTGTGAGAATGTGCTTATGCAAGATGTAGGACGAGCTATAAGGTCAACTGATCAGATATCTTGCAGCTATATTTAGGAGAAACATCATTAAAACTGATGATGTGCACTCAATTTCTTAAATGACAATTTTGATTATTGGAGTTACTTTTGGGCAAGGACTCCTAAACATGAGTTCAAGTCCTATCTCTTCCATTCACTTGTGATCTCAGCAATTTTATTTAACCTCTCTGAAACTCTGTTTCTTATTATACTTTAGAGGGTGTAATAAGGACTAAAATTTCAATTTATGAGTATTCTTAAGCTATGGAAAGCTTAGTAAAATATACAAAAATGATAATATATCTCCAATTTTTCATCCATTATTTTGTGTTCTGCAATAGTGTCTAAATTAAGCACTGTCTCTACTTTGCATGTAAAGAAGCGGAATTTGAAGTAAATGAGTAACATCCTCAGATAGTGCTCAAATAAATCTCTCTGATGACAAATGTCACAAATTATCCAGTAACCAGATAAGTCACAATGGGCATTTATTCTATCACCCTTCATTCCATATTTTTTTTGTATTTACTTATTTGAAAGAGAGAGATGAGAGAAATGAGAGATGAGAAATGAGAGAGATAAGAGAAATGAGAGAGATGAGAGAGATGAGAGAGATGAGAGATGAGAGAGAGAGAGAGAGAGAGAGAGAATCTTCCATCTACTGGTTCACGACCTAAATGGCTGCAACTGTGGGAGATGAGCCAATCCAAAGCCAGGAGTCGTGTGCTTCTTCCAGGTATCCCATGTGGGCACAGGGGCACACATTCTTGGGTCGTCTTCCACTGCTTTCCAGGCACATTAGTAGGTAGCTGGATCTGGAGTGGAGCAGCCAGGACTCAAACCCATACCCATTCGGGATGCCAGCATCACAGGAGGTGGCTTTACTCACTATTCCATAGTACGAGCCCCAACATTTCAAATATTTTAAAGTTCTGTTTTTAATTTTGTTTTCAGATGATCATTTGCTACATAGCCATAATAAACTATGATTTTTTATCTATAGTTATTTCCACTAAAATCACCATTTTATAACACATTAAACTAGTTTATTAAATTTTCCCCCTTTACAATTTATTAATTAAAATACTATATTTTATGAAAATACTTATGTCTGATTCTGCTATTATTTTATGTATAGTGTCTTAATCAACTGCATCATGAAGAAGAGTTCTTGAGAATTAAAGATATATATTTGCCTCATGAACAAAATTGTAACTTCGTACAAATTGCAGAATTATGATGTGGTCATAGCAGATAGCTACAGTTCAAAACCCACTTAATATTCTACCACTGCTACATAAAGCAACATGATTGAATGACCACACACATTCTAATCATTCCTGTCTTCTGTAGGGAATTCAAGTCATATATTTCACATTTGCAGCTAGAAAAGCATTGCAAAGAAATACTTTTCCAAATTTTTAAAAAATTGTCAGGATGATTGGTTCATTAAGCAGCATGAAAACATCAGATGCCCTCACACTTGGAATAGTAGTAGTCAACTCTCTGATAGTGATCTATGAGTGATCTTCCTTAGCATAGATCTGGCAATCTGATTGCTTCCATACTCATGCTAGCTCATTTGCCTCCAATACAAATATGCATTTTTTGATCTGATATCATGATCATGTCCCACCATGACTAACAACCCTCCAATACTGAAAACAACACAGAACACATTTTTCCAATTTGATAAAAGAAACAAAGTACATGTCACATTGTTCTCACTTTGACAACTAGAAATACATCTTTTCTGGCCACTAAATCTTAGATCTTGCTGAATTCTAAAACATAGTGTGCTTGGGATAGGGAGTGTAAGGCTTTAAAAGATCAGTACTGCCTTGGTTAACTTAAACTGAAATGAGCAAAGACTCAATTTGGAAGAAAAAGTAGAAACATAAAAGGAGGGAAAGGAAGAATGGAAAAGTCTGAATAGCTGGGGTTTGAGATTAGAGATTAAACAGTTTCATGTTGTAATGGATAGAATTAGACAAGGAAGTGGGACAAAAATATATTTTAAATGTATTTCTCATGGTTAGTGTTGTGGCACAGCAGGTTAGGCCACCACTTGTGACACCAACATCTCATATCAGGGCACCTGTTCAAGGCTCAGCTGCTCAGCTGCTCTGCTCCCCATCCAGCTCCATGCTAATGTGAATGGGAAAACAGCAGAAGATACTCCAAGAACTTGGGCCCCTGCCATACACAGGGCATACCTAGATGGAGTTCTAGGCTCCTGGCTTTGCTGGTCCTGCGCTGACCATTAAGACCTTAATATATACTGAATCAATCTTCTGTATAAAGATAATTGAAAATGAATCTTGATGTGAATGGAATGGGAGAGGGAGCGGGAGATGGGAGGGGTGCGAGTGGGAGGGAAATTATGGGGGGGGAGCCAATGTAATCCATAAACTGTACTTTAGAAATTTATATTTACTAAATAAAAAAAAAAGAACTTGGGTATAGTTTTCTTTGTTGTCACTACTCAGGGTTAGTTGAGTGGTTTACATCTCTAGTGTGATATTGCCAATCAATTTCAGAAAATTTTCAGTGATTATTTTTCATGAAGTGTTTCTATGCCCCCTTCTAGGACATCAACACTGTACTTGATAAACCAACTTGATATTTCCCATGTATCACTGATCCTGACTTTATATATTCTCATTCATTTCTCTTTTCATGCATCAGTGTTCATGGTTTCTCTAACCTTTTATTCAAGATCAATTTCTGGGGTGGGGAGTGTTGGACTTTTTGGCAGTGCATAGTCTCCTGTTAAGCACCTTAGTGAAATTTCAGAGATCAGACAATTCAATTCTAGAAATTCCATTATTTCTTAATTATGTTTCTCCTTTCACTTACATTTTATTTTAATTTAAGATTTTTAACTTTTATTTAATAAATATAAATTTCCAAAGTACAGCTAATGGATTATAGTGGCTCCTCCCCCATAACTTCCCTCCCACCTGCAACCCTCCCATCTCCCGCTCCCTCTCCCCTTTCATTCACATCAAGATTCATTTTCGATTCTCTTTATATAAGAAGATCAGTTTAGCATACATTAAGTAAAGATTTCAACAGTTTGCTCCCACACAGAAACATAAAGTGAAAAATACTGTTTGAATACTAGTTATACCATTAATTCATATTGGACAACACATTAAGGACAGATATCCTACATGTGGAGTAAGTGCACAGTGACTCCTGTTGTTGACTTTACAAATTGATACTCTTGTTTATGGCGTCAGTAATCACCCTAGGCTCTTGTCATGAGTTGCCAAGGCTATGGAAGCCTCTTGAGTTCACCGACTCTGATCTTATTTAGACAAGGTTATAGTCAAAGTGGAAGTTCTCTCCTCCCTTTAGAGAAAGGTACCTCCTTCTTTGATGACCCATTCTTTCCACTGGGATCTCACTCGCGGAGATCTTTCATTTAGGTCTTTTTTTCTTTTTGCCAGATTGTCTTGGCTTTCCATGCGTAAAACACTCTCATGGGCTCTTCAGCCAGATCCGAACACCTTAAGGACTAATTCTGAGGCCAGAGTGCTGTTTAGGACATTTGCCTTTCTATGAGTCTGCTGTGTATCCCGCTTCCCATGTTGGATCATTCTCTCCCTTTTTTATTCTATCAGTTAGTATTCGCAGACACTATTCTTGTTTATGTGATCCCTTTGACTCTTAGTCCGATCATTATGATCAATTGTGAACTGAAATTGATCACTTGGACTAGTGAGATGGCATTGGTACATGCCACCTTGATGGGATTGAATTGGAATCCCCTGGCACATTTCTAACTCCACCATTTGGGGCAAGTCTGATTGAGCATGTCCCAAATTGTACATCTCCTCCCTCTCTTATTCCCACTCTTATATTTAACAGAGATCATTTTTCAGTTAAATTTTAGCAAATAAGAATAATTGTGTGTTAATTACAGAGTTCTGTCACTCCCCGTCTTCGTGGAGGAACGACACAGGACCCTGCGCTGTTCTTTTGTCTGCTCGGCCCTCCCCGGGTTTGCTGCTGGTTCTTCCCGGGTTGGCTACCAACCCTTCCACCTCTGTGGAAGGGTGGTTACCCCTGCCACATTCCCCACACCGCCGGCCGGCTCTCTCGGGGGCTGCACAGGTGTTCCTTCAGATAGATGTTCCCCTTAGATGTTCCTGGTGCATGTTGTCTCTCTCCTCCTTTATAGTCCTCTTCCGCCAATCCCAACTCTGCTACCCACACGCCGAGTACGCTGCTCTCCTCCAATCAGGAGCAAGATCAGCTCCTGCAGCTCAGTCAATCAAGTTGGCGAGAGGCAGCTGCATAGAAGTTGTTGCTCCCTTCTCAGCGCCATATTGTGGGAGAGCAGATGCATAGAATAAGTCTTAATTCCAGTAACTTAGTCTAGTCCTGGTTGCTCCCCACAAGTTCAACCAATAGTATTAAGTAGTACAACAAAAAATAGTAAAAGGGATAAAGTATTAAGTTTTTCATCAAGAGTCCGGACAAGGGCTGATCAAGTCATTGTTTCTCATAGTGTCCTTTTCACTTCAACAGGTTTCATTTTTGGTGCTTCTTAGTTGTCACTGATCAGGGAGAACATATTTTTTATTTATTTGAAAGACAGAGTTACAGAGAGAGGTGGAGACAGAGAGAGAGTTGTCTTCCATCCACTGGTTCACTCCCCAGATGACCGCAATGGCCAGAGCTCTGCCGATCTGAAGCCAGGAGAGAAGAGCTTCTTGCTGGCCTCCCACTCAGGTGCAGGGGCCCAAGGACTTGGGCCATCTTCTACTGCTATCCCAGGCCATAGCAGAGAGCTGGATTAGAAGAAGAACAGTTGGGACTAGAACCGGCGCCTATATGGGATGCCAGCGCTTCAGGCTAGGGCATTAACTTGCTGCGCCACAGCACTGGCCCTGATTTTCTTTTAAATCTTAAAACACATTATAATCCTTGAAGAATAAACTTATTATTTTAAAATCCTTTTATACTAATTCTTTGATCTTTGTAATATCTGATTTTCTTTCTATAGACTGGATTTTCTCTTCATTATAGGTCATATTTCCTGCTGTTTATATCTCTAGTAATTTTTTTATGCTAGGTATTGTGACAAATCTATAGAAGAGTATTTTTTTAGAATTTATTTAGTTGGAAGGCAGAGCCATTGCGGGAGGAGAGGAGAGACATAGAGAGAGATCTTCCAACTGTGGGTTCACTCCTCAGATGGCTGCAGCGTCCAGGAGCCCAAGCCAAAGCCTAGAGCCTGGACCTCAACACCCAGGGCTCCCATGTGGGTGGCAGATACCCAAGCACTTGGGTCATTCTCCACTGCCTTCCCTGACACACTGGTAGAACTCAAGCTGGCACTCTACTAACCTGAGCTACCAATGTCAACATGGCAGCTTAAGCCAATGTGCCACAACACTGGTCACAATCTTGATAGTTTTACACTCAGATTTGATAGCTCTAGTGAAAACTTTATTCCGGAATAGATAGTTTTTATATAAGGAAGCCTATCCTGGCTCTCAGCTCAAGTCGTTGAGTATTCAAAGAAGTCTCTTCACTCTGGCTCATGGGATTTCAAACACTCCCTTAACTTGTTTCAACTCCATAAATTTTAAAGATGATGTTTTCCCACTGGTTGCATTTACATCATCTTCTTGTAGATTATATATATTTATAGCTAGACACCCCAGGTGCACCTCTGGAGATGTATGAGAATTTTCTGAGTGCCCCTTCTTATTCCTGCAGACTCTCTGAAATTTTCAATGTCATCTGTCTCTCCAAATTCCCACTCCTGTCTGCTCAGCTCAACAAAGCTCATATGCTCTGTTTGTATTTCTCTTGTTTTGACGTGCTCCAGAAATTCCTTTCAGGCCAAGATCCTGTAGAATACCAGGCTTATATATATATATATTTTTTTCAGTAAGGAACACAGTATACTACAATTCCTTTTTCTAACATCTGCATAGTTATGCTATCTAGTTTGTCCAGTCTTACGGTGTTCAACAGCAGAAGCTTACTCTGAAAGTAGAATCTCTATCATGGTGAGAGGAAGGAATTTCTGCATTCATTTTGAAGGGGTGGCTGACACTATTTCTTTATAGATTGTATGTTAGTGACAAGGAAGAGCAAAAATAATTCTAATTTTTAATATTTCTTACTTAGAATGAAAAAGTTGCTGTGAAGGAAGTAAGGATCACTGGAGGGGGATCAAGATTTTAATTCTTTGTTCTTATATTTCAGAGTTATATAAACCCAAAATGCACTTTCAGCTTTTACATTTGAGAGACCTGTTAGAATCCACAGAGTTATACTATGAAGAGAGTTAGATACATGAATATAAGTTTCAGGAACAGTGTGTGAGATGGTGATTTAAATTCAGGAGTTCGCAGTGTATAGAAGAAATGTGAGGTCATGAAGCCAGGAAATAACATGTCTAGAGATCAAATGTTATAGAAAGAGGGATGACAAGAAGACCTCAGATATAGGGCCTTAATTGAGTTTCCCTTACTGGGCATTAATTATGATCAATTGAATCATTTTCTTATTTTCAAAGGATTTTTTTTTTTTTTTTTGCTACTTAGACAGCATATAGCGGTGGAAATTTTCTTTTGGTTTTCCCTCATACTTAGTGTTAATGGAGACGAAAAAAATTAAGACCTAAGAGGATTCAGAAGGCTTAAATAGAGGCTACCACAATGGTGAAGTCAGACACATTATTTTTTTGTTTGTATGTCATGCTAAATAACAAGATCCTGAGGGATAGAACACAGTGTTACGTTTTGTTTGTTATACATTTCTTGCATGCTCTGTGATTGAGTATGGTATAGCAAGAATTTTCTATCAGACCCATGCCATGAGCGAGGCATTTATTTTAAATATTTTACAATATCATGTTTCACCATGTTAAAAGAACATTGATTATTAGATACACAATTATTAGTGAATTACTAAGAAAGAAGCACTACCAATTAAACTATGACATGTCATCAAATCTATGATACACCCTAAATTTTAAAATGTCACTAACTTTTAAAATGTATCTTAGAATTTAAATATTATTGTATATGTACATTATATATATAAATACATATACATATATATTATTGAATTTCTGGCCACTCTATGGGGGAAGAAGAAAAGGAGGGAGCAGAGATAGGGAAATGGACAAGGCAAAATATATCTACATTTAGTGATGCTCAGCAAAATTCACTCATTGACTGAACAACTGCATAGTCTGTCCTTTCATTTCCATGTGAAATGAGAGCTTTGAGAGGAGACTTCTGGGGAAGTACCAGGTGAAACGAGTTTAGTCTTGAATTTAGCTAAATATAATTTTTGGACTAGAGCAAGAGAAATAGAGTTATTCAGCTTCATTGCTTTATTAGTTTCAAACCACTTCATACTACAGATAATGTTACTTTTAAGCCTAGGGAAAAAAGTGATTTTCTGTTTGGTTCCATACAAAACTAATGTTAGCATTTTAATAATTGAATCTGAAATTGCCTTTTTTTGTTTACTGATGCAATAGTGGTGATATCACAAGACTGTAAATCATTTAGGCAGTAATAAAGATGTTTCTACAGTATTATTCAAGAGCTACAGCATTGCCTGTGGATTTTATAGGAATAAAGACCACTTAAATATTTATTCGTAATAATCTATATGTAATCATTGAAAAATTATATTCTGAACATAGTTCCTGTTATTAGATTTCTATATTTTAATGAGTTGTAAGTATAAGCAGACTTGTAAAAGCCTAGATTTTTAAAATTATAATCTCTTCCCACAATACATTTCCTTTAGCTACTGGAGTTGAAAGTTATGAAATAGATCTTGAGTTGATACCTGAAGTTGTGTTAGCATTCTTCGTAAAAATCTTACAATCTATTTTGGAAATGAGATAGTAATTCCCCAAAATAATAAGGGTTATAGCAATTACTGCTTTCTAATTTTGAAATGAATAAAATTAGAAGAAAATCTAGGCTATGAATGAATCCCATATCAATGTGTACATTTCATTTAAAATAAAACTAGTTACCATCTGAAAATAACTTGGGCTCCTTAGAAAAAGATTCAAAGCCAACTGCCAAATAAATCTTGATATTCAAGCGTTTGACCTTTTCTGCCCGGAAAGTTTTGGATTGCCACATATAGAGGTCATTGTGAGCCCTGAGCATGAACATAGCCAAGGTGAGGTTTCAGAGACAGTATTCCTTCAGTTACGCCCTGTGCTGTCAGTCATTAGTTAAGTTGAAGAAAAAAAAAGTTTCTTATTGACTTATGAACATAGAAGGCATAAAACTTTAACTTAAGCAGCTTTAACAAGAAGTGGTGAGGCCAAATGAACCATGTTTAGTGAGCAGAATTCATGTAAATGTAAATACAAGGAATACTTCACAAATCCATTCTCAAGGACTTATTTATTCAAAGAGATTATTAGTGGTATGGATAGTTAGTAGGGCCTCGGCTGATATCTTCTTGATTGAATCACTTGTTTCTGAACTTCAGTTTTGCACCTGCAGAGTGGTTTTAAGAATTTGATAAAATCAAGGAAAGTGAATAGCATACAAAGGGCTGTGATTATTCTTGTTGATATCATTGTTGTAGAAAATGAAACCACTAATTCTCTGTAGGATCTGACATTATCAACGTGGAATGTCATAGTTTATCTGTGATTTGAAAGATAAGAGATATATTTGAGTTAGAGTGTAATATAGGACTTTCTAAATACAAGAAAGAGTATAATTAAAGGCAAGGATCCCTGTAAGTACACCACATATAAAGAAAATTAATAGAGATTTGCTAAGCTTAAAGTATAGGTAAAATAGAAAACCATTGAACAAGCAGATAGGCACAAATTCTGAAACAATTTGATTAGCAAATTAGAGATATTTTAGACACAATCTTACATGCTAACAAACCAGATTTTTTTAAAAACTAAAGTGTGATATTAAAGAGGTTTTTTACAAAGAAATTAAACTTTCATTATGGAAGAAAAGCAAGAACAAGGCCACCCACAGGGAAACAGGACAAAGTCTGTTGCAATTGATTAGGCAAGAGAAAACTGATGTTTAAACAAAATCAATGAAAGCAGGTGTACATAAAGATACGAACAAATTGATGAGATAATGCTAAGTGGAATCAGTATTATTTAGTAAGCAATTTGGTTTATGTAGTTTGAGAAATTGTATAATTCTAGTAACTAAAATTTTCAATAACTATGGATGGAACAGGTTTGTGGGAGAGAAATTAATTGAGGAAGTATTATAACACCAAGTTTTTGCCCAGAGCTTAGGCGAAAATACATGCCTCAGGTATGTATCCTTAAAGTAAAATGCTCGGCCGGCGCCGCAGCTCACTAGGCTAATCCTCCGCCTTGTGGCGCCGGCACTCCGGGTTCTAGTCCCGGTCGGGGCGCCGGATTCTTTCCAGGTTGCCCCTCTTCCAGGCCAGCACTCTGCTGTGGCCAGGGAGTGCAGTGGAGGATGGCCCAAGTGCTTGGGCCCTGCACCCCAGGGGAGACCAGGAAAAGCACCTGGCTCCTGCCATCGGATCAGCGCGGTGCGCTGGCCGCAGCACGCCGGCCGTGGCGGCCATTGGAGGGTGAACCAACGGCAAAGGAAGACCTTTCTCTCTGTCTCTCTCTCTCTCACTGTCCACTCTGCCTGTCAAAAAAAAAAAAAAAGTAAAATGCTGCATTTGTAAGCAATTTAACTTCCTATTTTTGCTGTAACAGTCATCTCGTCAATCTTCATGCCTGTTCATGACATTGTATATGGAACAGCTGCTCATATCCAAGAAAGCCTTTGAATTTCAGTGGGAAGAGCTCATTGCATTAAAGATCAGCAGCTTAAGCTGTGTGCTCAGTGCTAGGGATAGAACTATGAACACATTGGTTGTGGTTGCTGCATTAACGGAGCTGAGAGTCTCTGGGGAAATGCATGAGCTTAGGATCAGGCTATGAAGATTCTATCGTGATCAGTGGTGAAGGCAATGGGAAGGTGGAATCTGACTTATACAGGTGCCATCACGTGTAAGCAATATCGTGTAGCTATTTCATTCAACCTGCTCCTTCCCTGCCAAAGGAAAGTTGCTGTCTCTACATTTCTTGCTTCAGATGAGTTCACAATTATATTTTATTTGGGAAAATTAAAATACAGAAATTCAGAGTTACAAACAGATGGTCCACATTCAATCCTCAGGTTTTGCACACACACACACACACACACACACAATCAAGAAGCTGCAGGCATCATTATGAAAAAACCTTCCCCAAATACCCTCCAATAGGCTTACCTACCTAATCTCTATAGGAAACAGAGTGTTTTCCAGCAGGAAAAAAAAACTGGAATTCATAACGAGAAGGAAAAGCAAAAGCTACTCCTATAGTTTAGAGAAGCTTGGGCAGAAGTACTGAGAGGAGAAAAACAAGAAAAAAAATTGATTTTTTGGAGATCAATTCATTAGAAAATTTTCCATGTTCAATTAAAATGGCCTAGTCCTGAGAATTTCTGAATTGGCCCCTACAAATACAAAATTGAGATCCATATAAAATCAGAAAATAAATATAAGTAAATAAAAACTAAAAGAGGAAAAAAACCCCACGCTTTCACTCAACACACAAATTAATAAAAATGGATGTCTAAAGACAAAATAGAGATTTGGGTAAAGAAGCAATGGCAAGAGTAAATCTCTGAATATGCCTTGCTATATTGCCTTGATTTATAAAACATATAAATGCTTCATGTATTCACAAGGGAAATTTAGATTCGCAGGAGCAAGCTTCCATCAAATTTAAAAGAAATATATAAACAAATCCAACTGTAAATCAAAGTGGTGGCACAGTCATATAAAGAAATGAATTACTTTAAGTGAGTTTAGAATAATTTAGAAGTGTAAAGAGATTGTAAATATCATTAGAAGTTTAAACTTTGGAGTAAAATTATTATTGCTATTTTAAATTAATTTATCATGTAAAAATGTAAATGAGTAATTATGTTAATGTTAGTATGAACCAGAATTTACAGTACAAAGGAACAAGACTGAGATCAAATAAACTCACTTTAGTTTCTGTAATATTAAGTTAAACTTGAAAATATGTTTTATGGACTCACAATTCTTTTACAAAATTACATATTGCTACTTGAAAGAATGTTCTGTATCTTTGAAAGTACCTATGTCATGGAAAGCAAAAGCAATAAGTATTGCAGAAAAAGTAAGAATCAATAAACATAATGAAAGCATTCATTTAAATCCAAATCATTTAAAGCTGTTATTTGGAAAAGAATAAGCAAATTTGCTTTAAATTTTAAAGTTAGATGCAACAACAATTGCCCTAAAAATATCATTTTGTAATGTGAAACATCAAAATAATATTGAAATGATTGATTGAAAATATGCTTCTGATAGATTAAATTTTACAAACATATGATATTCTACAGCTACCTAAAGACAAAGCTTTTAAAATTCCCAGACAGAAGTAGGCATTTAACCCAGCATTTGGATATACCCGCAATCCCATATGGGCGTATCTGAGTTCAATAGCCAGCAGTGGCTCCTGACTCCAGCTTCCTGCTAATGCAAGCTATGTATTTGCAGACACTGTTCTTGTTTATGTGATCCCTTTGGTTCTATGTATTTGCAGACACTATTCTTGTTTCTGTGATCCCTTTGGTTCTTAGTCCTATCATTACGATCAATTGTGAACAGAAATTGATCACTGGGACTAGTGAGATGGCATTGGTACATGCTACCTCGATGGGATTGAATTCGAATCCCCTGGTATGTTTCTAACTCTACTGTTTTAGGTAAGTCAGCTTGAGCATGTCCCGAATTGCACATCTCTTCCCTCTCTTATTCCCACTCTTATATTTAACAGCGATCACTTTTCAGTTAAGTTTCAGCACTTAAGAAGAATTGTGTATTGATTACAGTATTCAACCAAAAGTATTAAGTAGAACAAACAAAAAAAATACTAAGAGGGATAACATATTAAGCTGCTCATCAACAGTCAGGGTGAGGGCTGATCAAGTCACCGTTTCTCATAGTGTTCATTTCACTTTAACAGGTTTCCTTTTTGGTGCTCAGTTAGTTGTCACCTATCAAGGAGAACAAGTGGTATTTGTCCCTTTGGGATTGGCTTATTTCACTCAGCATAATGTTTTCCAAATTCCTAACAGGGATCACTTTTCAGTTAAAATTTAAACACCTAAGAATAATTGTGTGTTTATTACAGAGTTCAACCAATGGTACTAGAACAAAAAAAAAAAATACTAAAATGGATAAAGTATTACATTGTACATCAACCAAAAAACAAAAAATATAGTAAAATATTTAAAATTTATTTTCAATTGTCTTTAAAGTTTCTGAATTAGTTTGTTACTATTTTTCTTAATTCTAAGAACTATATTGAATTAATCTTTCTTTTCCTGGAAATAAGAAAACTGGGCTTTGAAAAACATCTATTTACATATGTGATGTCTTTTTCTATGTTATTACAGCACAGGGAAGACTATGAGCATACTGCTATATATATTTACCTTTGCTTAGAAAGAACCTATGGTCCTTTAGGACAATTTTTTAAAAATATAAGATTGTGGGCATGAAAATCTAGTGGCTAAAGAAATTATGTATTTATTAATGTGCTGCTTATATAATGACTGAAAATGTCAGAAATGCAGAGTAATATTTGAGCTCAATTGGAAAATGTGGTATCAGCGTTTCATGTCGATTCAAGGATTGTTGATGTATTTTTATTTATTTTTGATAGAGCAGTAGAAACATTAACAGAACTCAGGATGATTCGCAGTCTGTCTCACTTCAATCTGAGTGTGCAGAACTGCAGGTATCTGTGAGGAAATCATTTTGCTTTCACTTTTTTCACCATTCACTTTTTCTAAAATGGCTTGATGCAGCACAAATTTACATTATTTCACTTACAAATAAAAGAACAGTCCTTTTTGTCTTATGAAATAGTGTTCCATCTTACACATATTTTTCCAAACTGACACTACTAATGCCCAGAGTCAGTGTAATCTCACACATTTCAAGCCTTTTTGTCAGGTAAACATATAAATCTACATATTTGAATTACTACACATCTAAAAAGGTTAATTTGAGCATAATTTTTCAGCATATCATCTGCTATACTTGAAAAGGAAAGCAATGCTAATTTTGCTGTCTTATATTCCTTCCAAGTTTCTCTTACCAAATTTTTCAAATTCTGCCTTGCAGAAATCAAACAATTTCAAATTATACTAATACACAGTAGCACATATATCCAAAACTAATTCATTTGGGGCCAGCGTTCTGGTGCAGTGAGTTAAGCCACTGCTTGTGACCCAGCATCTCAAAGTTCCAGATGCTCCACTTCTTACCCAGAATTCCCGCTAATGTGTCTGGAAAGGCAATGGAAGATGCCCCAAGGACGTAGGCCCCTGATACCCATATGGGAGACCCAGATAGAGTTCGTTACCTGGCCTTTGAAATAAAAGTAAACAAATGTTTAAAAAAGTAATTTATTCTACATGATCTAAATGAGCTTATTCTTAAATATTGTTAAACAAGTTTTAATACAGATTGTGTATAAGTGTATGGGATTTCCATTTTTCTCCCCATTATTCCTGCATGAATGTGGTTCCGTGAGTGGTGTAATACTATCTAACTTTTTTCTGATTCTATAAGAAGTATTTATAACAACTCCCTGAGGATTTAGTTCCTCTAAAATCTATATTAAATTATTTGAAAAATGTTCCTCTCTTTAAAACTATATTTATTTTTATGAAAATTTTATGAGGCTTACTACTATTTTCTATCTACTAAAGCAGAGTGACTTTTATGGTTAAAATATTTTCAACAGTTTGTGTTCCTATATTCCTAATTAATAAACTATTAAAGATTTTTAGTCTTTCTTTAAATTAATAAAGTTTCCTGGAAACATGAATTGCACTTACTAAATTCCCCCTGAATGTGTTTACTGTTCTGAATCTGTGCTGACTTCTGTGTTAAGGTTTTGAGATAGACATATTTCTATGAGACATTTTTAATACACAGAGATGTAATCATCTAATTGAATTTTTTTCTTTCATGAATTCATGTACAAGAACTTTAATGAAATATTTAAAAGAACATAAAATTAATTGTTGATCTTGACTTTTCAATGTTATGTCAGAAATTAATTTGAAAGTCAATTCTCCAAGGTCTCTATTTCTACAAACAAAAAATTAGAAAGCTTGACTAGAGTATTTCTAAGCTTTTTGGTGTGTCAAAATTCTGGGATATCATTTCTTTAAATGATATCCCAGATATCGTTAAATGATAAATATTACAAAATTGGACATCAGTTTAATTCTTTGTACACAAGTTTATTGTCCTACAGCTTTGACATTCGTTCTTATTATTTTCAAAGATCTCAAAACAAAATGCTTCTGTTTTTTGACTCCCGTTCAAAAAGTCTTAGAGTGTTTTGTATTTCTTTTAGAAAACTGATTACTATACTATGTTACTGTTTCTCTTCTTGTTTGAAAATGATGTTTAAAGAATATGGCTAGGACTACTCTGTGTTTTTCATTAGGAAAATATTAAAATATTAGTATCAGAGAAAAACTGCTGAGCACAAGCAATACTTCATCACAATATTTTTTTTATACTTTTATTTAATGCATATAATTTTCCAAAGTACGACTTATGGATTACAATGGCTTCCCCCCCATACCGTCCCTCCCACCCACAACCCTCCCCTTTCCCACTCCCTCTCCCCTTCCATTCACATCAAGATTCATTTTTGATTATCTTAATATACAGAAGATCAGCTTAGTACACATCAAGTATGGATTTCAACAGTTTGCTCCCACACAGAAACATAAAGTGAAAAATAATAGATGATTTTTTTTTAAATGATGATGAAATCAGAGCAGACCTATTGTCATGTTTAATCCCAGTGAGAGTCAAGTTGGGAATTGATCATTTCTTTTTTTTTTTTTTTTTTTACAGAGGATCAGTTTACTATGCATTAAGTAAGGATTTCAACAGTTTGCACCCCCATAGAAACACAAAGTGAAATATATTGTTTGAGTACTCGTTATAGCATTAAATCTCAATGTACAGCACATTAAGGACAGAGATCCTACATGAGGAGTAAGTGCACAGTGACTCCTGTTGTTGACTTTACCAATTGACACTCCTGTCTATGGCATCAGTAATCTCCCTATGCTCCAGTCATGAGTTTCCAAGGCTATGGAAGCCCTCTGAGTTCTCCGACTCTTATCTTGTTTAGACAAGGTCATAGTCAAAGTGGAGGTTCTCTCCTCCCTTCAGAGAAAGGTACCTCCTTCTTTGATGACCTGTTCTTTCCACTGGGATCTCACTTGCAGAGATCTTTTGCCAGAGTGTCTTGGCTTTCCATGCCTGAAATACTCTCATGAGCTTTTCAGGCAGCTCCGAATGCCTTTAGGGCTGATTCTGAGGCCAGAGTGCTATTTAGGACATCTGCCATTCTATGAGTCTGCTGAGTATCTCACTTCCCATGTTGGATCACTCTCCCCTTTATTTACTCCATTGGTTAGCGTTAGCAGGTACTAGACTTGTCTATGTGCTCCCTTTGACTCCCAGTCCCTCCACCATGACCAACTGTGAACTGAAACTGATCACCTGGAACAGTGAGATGGCATTGGTACATGCCACCTCGATGGGATTGAATTGGAATCCCCTGGTATGCTTCCAACTCCACCACTTGGGGCAGGTCAGCCTGAGCATGTCCCAAATTATACATCTCTTCCCTCTCCCATTCCCACCACCATGTTCAACAGGGATCACATTTCAGTTAATTTTCAACACTTAAGAATAACTGTGCATCAATTACAGATCTAAACCAGTCATATTAAGTAGAACAGATAAAAAAACTACTAAGAGGGATAATGTATTAAGTTGTTCATTAACAGTCAGGGCTATGCTGATCAAGCCACCGTTTCCCATAGTGTCCACCTCACTCCAACAGGTTTCCCTCTTGGTGTTCAGTCAGTCGTCACCGATCAGGGAGAACATATGGTATTTGTCCCTTTGGGACTGGCTTATTTCACTCAGCATGATGTGTTCCAGATTCCTCCATTTTGTTGCAAATGACTGGATTTCGTTGTTTCTTACTGCGGTATAGTATTCTAAAGAGTACATATCCCATAATTTCTTTATCCAGTCTATCGTTGATGGGCATTTAGGTTGGTTCCAGGTCTTAGCTATTGTGAATTGAGCTGCAATAAACATTAGGGTGCAGACCTCTTTTTTGTTTGCCAATTTAAATTCCTTTGGGTAAATTCCAAGGAGTGGGATGGCTGGGTCGAATGGTAGGGTTATCTTCAGGTTTCTGAGGAATCTCCAGACTGACTTCCATAGTGGCTTGACCAGTTTGCATTCCCACCAACAGTGGGTTAGTGTCCCTTTTTCCCCACATCCTCGCCAGCATCTGTTGTTGGTAGATTTCTGCATGTGAGCCATTCTAACCGGGGTGAGGTGAAACCTCATTGTGGTTTTGATTTGCATTTCCCTGATTGCTAATGACCTTGAACATTTTTTCATGTGCCTGTTGGCCATTTGGATTTCCTCAAGCATCA
Organism: Oryctolagus cuniculus; assembly: GCF_964237555.1. Lineage (NCBI taxonomy): Eukaryota > Metazoa > Chordata > Mammalia > Lagomorpha > Leporidae > Oryctolagus > Oryctolagus cuniculus. Next base: position 98,732,140 of record NC_091439.1, on the reverse strand, counting down.
CAATATTTTTTGCTATTTATAAGCACCCTCTGGCTCCTCTAAGACAGAGTCCATGTGTCTGATCCACAGCTTTTCCATACCACTCATAGCAAGTGCTACATGCTTGCTTAGCACATGACGGGGTGATGAATTTGATATTGCTTGCCTCTGTTGCCAGGCATGTTACAAAGAAAAAGGGAAGGAAGAAAGGGAGAGGGGGAAAGTAAACCAGTCTGCAGGTCTCTACCACACGTCTTGAAATTCTATGTTCTTTTCCTCAAGTTAACTGTTTCTAAACTGGGAAAATTAAATAAAGCAAAATTATGCTCCCTCTCAATACCCTCTTCAGTCCAGCTTCTGCTCTGTTCCTTCTTAACCTGGCTCTAGCCCTCCCTTGCAAAACAAGGCAAACAAGCCTCAGCCCTGGATTCACGTTTGGTGTGCCCTACAGCACTCACATCCATTCTAAAGAGAAAGACGATGCCTGCAGCATCCAACGGGGCAGATACCAGGTACAGCCATTCATCCCATCACCTCTCTGTAGTGGCCGCACACTTGTCTCAAGGACTTGCATTTAAGATTTAGTTGTATCAGGCCTTTGGGAGATGACAGGTAGAAATTAAGTTAAATAATGTTGTTTACCAGGGCTTTAGCTCAGTGGTTTCAACTGTTTCACATCATAACCTCCTAGGAAACTTTAAACAAACACCAATCACAAACCCTGCACATACAAAAGTCAGACAGAATTAGCTTGAGAATAGACATGTGTGTTCTCACATGCCACTAGCCACGTTGATAACCAGGGTAGAAATGCGTAGGATTTTTGTCTTTTCTTAATTTGCCAGTATTATGGTTCTTTACTTGTTGTGAACATTATCTTGAATGTTCCATATTTGAGCAGAAGTAACTTTCAAACTACTGCAGGGATATGTGATGAGGGATGCAGTGTGTTACCTAAATGCTGCCTTGTGGGCACGTGTTACCCAGTGAGAGCCAACAAATATTTTCAACTAGATATAATTCATCAAAAAGAACTTAATGTATTCTTTTTCAACATTGATATATGGTTTTTAAACAAAAACAAAATCAAAACTCACATTCAAGCCAATCAGAAAATACAAAGAACTATTCTTTCTTATTTTATTTAGTACATGTTTTAAGAAAATCCATACACATGGGTTTTTCCTTTCTCCTCCTCCTGCTTTTTAGCATAAAATCTGTTCCTCAAATGAAGATTTTCCAACTCTGAGAGTGTTACAGTCACATATCCCATAATTGCAAAGTGGCTATTCTAATACTTAATTCAAAGGATAAATTTATATTTCTTCAATGTCATATTTGCTCCATTGCCAAATTTGAATTCATTATTAATCATGATAGCAAATTCTAAGACAATGCATTATTTCTTAAATAACATATATAGTATTTTATAAAAAGTTATAGAGCCTGATATTTTATATGCCATCTACTTAAAAATGTTCTTGCATTAATTCCTGACTTATTTAAAAAGAAATTTTCTGTGTTTTTTCTCTGTTTTCAGGGTTCATTAAATGAGTCCTTATCATGCTTTAGTTGATAAAACTTCCTTCTGAAAGAACTGGAACAGGATGCCATATATGAACAGATTTATTGCTGGATTCTAATAAAATTAAGAGTTCACATTTGCCTTCTAAGTGTACTGAGTTTCTGCATTATGCCAATCAGTCAGTCAGTCAGCTAGTCAATAAATGTTAATTGAGAACCAGGCTCTGCATGTGATTAGATTCAGGGTCAGAAAAACCACCACACTAACAATATATTCAAGAAGGCAGGACAGTAGTAGTGAAATAACTATGCTCTTTGTAAATGGCTAAGCTTAAGGATTAATCAGCCACCTTAAATTATGTAATAACCTCAAGCTATATGTTCTGTTACTACCACTTAACAATATTTGGTTCTGACTATAAATTTGTTTGCTCATGTATATACTCCTTTGATTCACTGTAATCTCCATTCAAGAGAAAATCAATTCTTTCAATGCAAATTATAGTCAAAGTCAGTTTTAACACGAAAATCTTCCAAAAGCATTTCCTATTATGGAACATATATTGTAAAAACCACATACAGTAAACTTCCAAATGTCAAAACACACACATAGAGTTCTACAAAAGTGCTTTCAGTACTACAAGATTAGTCACATCTAGAAATGACAGAAAGAGAGGGGAAAATATGAAGGTAACTCAGAAATTGTTCCTATAGTGATAACTGAGATCATGTGAAAATGTCCTCACTACTCAATATGTAAATAAGGCCATAAATCCTGAGTGGGATGAATTTTATTTCTAGAAATCAATCTTTTGCAAATACTTTAAGGCCAAGGACAGAGGAAGGTTAATAGGTTATGCAGGGCTTTTTACCTTTAGTTTCCTGTTCTTTGATTCAAGGTGATGTACTAAAAAGAATTGGTTTCAGACTAGAAGAACCACCTAATCTGTTTTCCAAACCAGGGACATTGTAAGGAAGAAAGAGCAACACTGGTCATTTAGCTAGGCAAATTCACAGAAAGTACATCTCTACGTTTATATCAGGACATATGTCATGCCTACTGTAGACATCCCAGGGGCCCCAAGTTCTAATTACATTAGCTTATTAGTTATGACAATTTGTGAAAATTATATAAGACACTTATATGTCTATCTTCTCATTTCTAAAAGATACATTGTTATATCCAGTTTTTTTAAGATTTATTTATTTATTTATTAGAAAGAGTTAAACAGAGAGAGAAAGAGAGGCAGAGAGAGAGAGAAAGTCTTCTGTCTGCTGGTCCACTCCCCAGTTGGCTGCAACAGCTGGAGCTATGCCAATCTGAAACCAGGAGCCAGGAACTTCTTCCGGGTTTCCCCACATGGGTGCAGGGTTACAGGGACTTGGGCCATCTTCTACTGCTTTTCCAGGCCATAGCAGAGAGCTGGATCAGAAGTGGAGCAGGTGGGACTGGAACTGGCACCCATATGGGATGCCGGCACTACAGGCAGTGGCTTTACCCACTAAACCACCGCACCGGCACAATCTATCTGGTTTTAAGCCAGAATATACTAAGTGAAGATACATGTCATATTCTAAGCATTTAAAAAATGGTAACTATTCTGGAAGATTTAAGGGAGAAGGGACTTTGATTGAAATTTAGGCATAAACTATTTCAGATTTTTCACTGGGCAAATGCTGTCTATATGTGCATTCCAGAATATCATCACACTAAGAAATATTTACACCTCTCCTCGCATGTAATCATCGTTTAAAAAGCAGCATGCGTTAGCTCCAGGGTAAGGATGAAAAATACATGGAGAAGAACTATCTTAGGCAAGTTCAGTCAAGATCAGCCAAAAATATAGCTTAAGGGGGCAGAAAATTGTTATTTTTCTATAAAGGGAATGACAGTAAATATTTCCATCCCTGTGGCTATAAAGTCTATGCACCAACTATAAACTCTGCCATTGTACCACAAAAGCAGTTATAGATAGCATAAACAAACAGCCATGGTTGTACTCCAATACAATGTTACTCATGGATATTGAAATTCTAATTTCATATTGTTTTCATCTGTAAGAAAATATTCTTCTTTTGATTTTTTTTCAACCATTTAAAAATGTAAATCCTTCCTTAGCTCATGAGATACACAGGAATATGTAGCGAGCCGTATTTGGCCCTCAGACTGTAATCTCTCAGTGCCTCATTACCTTATTGTTCCTTTCTTTTCTTTTTTTTTTTTTTTTTTTTTTGACAGGCAGAGTGGACAGTGAGAGAGAGAGACAGAGAGAAAGGTATTGTTCCTTTCAAAATGCTGTTAAGTTTGGTAAATTTTGTAACTTTGCATTGTTTTAGTAATAACAAAATGATACAGGCTCAATAGAGAATGGACAAAGGAAATTATTATAAAAACATCTGTATAAATAGAAATGTGTGTTCAATTTTTAACTCTCCATTACCTTTGCATTTAACAGCACAATATTAATTGTAATTTGTTCAAAAGCTGTGTTAAGAAAGCACTACAGGGGCTGCACCGTGGCTCACTTGCGGTTAATCCTCCACCTGTGGCACCGGCATCCCATATGGGCGCCGGGTTCTAGTTCCAGTTGCTCTTTTTCCAATCCAGCTCTCTGCTGTGGCCCGGGAGGGCAGTGGAGGATGGCCCAAGTGCTTGGGCCCCTGGACCAGCATGGGAGACCAGGAGGAAGCACCTGGCTCCTGGCTTCGGATTGGTGTAGCACCGGCCGTAGTGGCCATTTGGGGGGTGAACCAACAGAAGGAAGACTTTTCTGTCTGTCTCTCTCACTGCCTAACTCTATCTGTCAAATAAAAAAAAGAAGAAGAAAGGAAGCACTACAAAACCTTTAAGGATTCTGAAAATTTTCACCTGACCTCTGGAAATTAAAAACAGAAAAAATAATAATTGGCATATTCATAATAATCAATCATACTAAAACCATGTATCAAATATGTACATATTTGTATGCACATATAATATCTAAGAATCACTATTAATTGAGACCTATAGGTGAATATTAAGACAACAAGTCCATTAAATATATCTGTCTCTCCACTTTTTAAACATGTGGAAGAAACATTTTTTGCCCTTCTCATCTTGGGATTCTTTGGAGTCATGTGACTAATTTCGGTCAATGAGTTAAGTGATGCAACAGGTATTACCTTAGGAGTGAGAATCTTCAGATCTCACTTTCCTTCTGAGATAATGAAAAGCAACTTCAAACATAGTGCTCGCTTCATTTCCTAGGTCCTAAAGAGAGCACATTTGTGGTCCCCTGTTGCTGTTCAAATGGAGACCCTATCCCTAAAGCCTTTGATGGAGATTTTATCAGGTCCCATCTCCCTGATGGGAGTTGATGGCAATTCCTCTGTCTTCACTTTGGTGATTACACCTCACCTCCTTACCCAAGATTAACTCACTAAACTAGAGCAGTGGTACAAAGTGTCAGGCCAGTCCTGCCAGATCACAGGTCATAAGACTTAGATTCAATTATCACTACCATATTTAAGGTACCAATACTACACTGTAGCCTGAGATGGTTGCCAGGAACTCCACGACCAAACCCAAGTTACAGCTAGTCTATCTGTAGACTCCAGATCAACTGGATTCTACTTTGCCATCACAGCATTTTTGCAACCCGCCAGCCTACTCTCATCAACCAATCAAAAGCAGTCCATAGCACTGTGGACAAACCAGATATCTACCTATGAGCTTATTGTGCACTGCTCAAGTACAAGTTTAATCTGACACATTCGCCAACTTTAATCTCTTGCAAAACCTGGGAAAGCAGCACAAGCTGTCTGACTCTTGCTCTGCACTTTGCAAAATAAACTCCTCCTGCATTGCACCACTGTCATGTTATTGATTGACTTGCTGCATGTCGGGCAAGAGGATCCAGATGTTTGGACTTTCTAAAGCACTGCCCACTATTGGATATGTCGTTTCAATGAGAATTAAACTTGGTTAGTCACATAGATTTGGGGACGTTCTTTGTCACCATGCAACTAAGAATAATTTTGTACATACAAATGCTTAAAATTTGACTCCCAGCCCTACATCTAATTCCAAAGATACTTTCTGAAGTTAAATAAATATTGTAAAATAAAATACAGCATTAAAGAAAATATTGCAGTCATCCTATTTAAAAGGTGAATACTGTTTGTTTTCATTACCATATCATCGATCAATGAATTTCACAGGACCTAAAATTTTCTCCATATGAGGTTAAATATAGTATTCCAGGAAGTAAATATAAATGTCAAATATTGCATTTAGGCAGATATGGCTGCTCTCACCATCCGGTTTTAAAATTGCTAGTGTGGACACAGCAATTCCATTACATAGGCTAAGCTCCTATCACAAAGTCTAAAGCAAGTCAATTATGAACTGCAAAGAAATACCATAAATTGTTCTTCCATACAAACAAAAGCAAATAAATGACACTTTGGATGAATCTTTCTTATCTACAAGTAATTCTCATACTTCTAAAAAGGAGTTGAGGTCTGGTGCCTTGAAATAATGCAATTGTTAATCTGGAAGTTGTTTTGGCTTTTCCATGCCCTACCTTGTTGCACAAAGCACGTTAATATAAATTCTGTATTGCGAGTATCCTTTCTTGATTTAAGGAAATGAAAAGGCAAACAAGGAACCACCACACATTTTTCTAAACCTTTTACCACACAATCAATTGCATTCAGTCTGTTGCTAGAAATCCTCTAGAACTGCTTAGTCCTAAATCACTGGTATTCAAAGGTTTATTGCACATTCACACTCATTTGTCATTTGCAGGAAGTCTAATTGAGAGAATTTACAGTTGGTTGAGTGCTTCATTTAGAGTGTGCATGTTTAATAAAAGCCTTTTAAGTTACTAATCTCAGTTCAGGAAACAACAAAAGTGCTTCAGAGTGAAAGAATAAAACATAGCAGGTAAATGTTATGGTGTGACATTTCCTTATAATGTTTCCAAGTAACTGCATTTACTGGCTTTGAATTGTTTTTACACATACAACATGCTTTGCTAGAAAAAATTAGCCTATTATTTATACCATGTGACAGAAATGTGAAAGTAGAGTTACCTTCTCAGTCAAAATGCTGTGGTTAGCTCAAGATAGTGTCAATAATTATTGCCCTGTAGGAGAAAGCCTCAAATAATACCTCAGGTTAGCATCTTCCCTTAAAAATAAATCAAATTAAATAGTAGGAGCTGACTTCCATCTCCGCTACTCTGAGGTAATTTTAAAATGTGATACTGATCTTCAACCTGAATATTGAATCTTACACATTGTTTTTGGAATGGTACTGCACAGTGAAACTTGTTTTGCACAAATAACACTTGCTGCCAATATAGTCTTGCATTTAAAAGAAAATGTGAAGCTGAAGAAAATGCTAAAATGTTAAGACTCAAAAACATGGTAGGAAAATACTTCAGAAACCTAGACACATCAGCATCTAAACTTTTCTCTCTGGTCTGGTACAAATTCTTAAGTCGCATAACAATAAGAAAAATCAGATGGTGCTGATGACACAAAAGAAAGAAAAAATGGTACAACTCTTTTAGGAGAAAGTCAATAAGAATCTACCTGTTTTCTCACGGCTTAGTAAATAGGACTGCTTCATTGTTTTCCTTAGCTTGGTGAAGTAAGAACTAGGATTCCTGCCCAATGCTAAGCAGTTGTTTAAACTCTCTTGTTTCTTAAAAACAAAACAAACCAGAAAAAAATCCAAAACAAAGCCTCTTGAATGAAAGTGTTAATCCGGTGCTACCACCTTTCTCATTTGGATTAGAGCTGACTAATGTAAATATCCATAAATTCTTGAGACATGGTCTTGGTGACCAGTGAGGCATGAGACATATTTGTATAACAGAACCATTCTCCTTTTCTCAGAATTGAATTTACAGCAGAGAAAGGAATGAAAAGCATTCTCCAATCTAAAATTATGACAAGAATTACTAATAATAAAAATAAAAATATACTGATTAAACTATAGAGAAAATATGCTTTAAATAAAATATTTGAATCGTGCTTTGATTCTATCTGAGCCTGGTTCAGATTCCCTTGTCCCATTTACCTTTTGGAAGAGGAATGAGGAGGGAAAGGGCCACCATGGCAACACAGCAGAGTTGCAAGCAGAGAACAGGATTCTCTCAGCCATCTATTAACTAATGACAACTGAGCATCTTATATGAGTATGTGATTAGATGCTGGTGACAGAGCAGTGAACAAATATACTTTCTTTCTTTCTTTCTTTCTGAGATTTTATTTATTTATTTAAGAGACAGATTTACAGACAGTGAGAGGGAGAGACAGAGAGAAGGTCTTCCATCCACTGGTTCACTCCCCAAATGGCTGCAATGGCCCGGGCTGTGCCGATCCAAAGCCAGGAGCCAGGAGCTTCTTCCAAGTCTCGTGGGTACAGGGGCCCAAGCACTTGGGCCATCTTCTACTGCTTTCCCGGGCCATAGGAGAGAGCTGGATTGGAAGAGGAGCAGCCGGGACTAGAACCTGCGCCCATATGGGATGTCGATGCCGGCGCCGCAGGCAGAGGATTAACTGAGTCATAGTGTCAGGCGCAACAAACATACTTTGTGTTCACAGAGCATATGCTCCAGTGGGAGAAAGAAATAATAAGCAAGTAAATTCTTTATTTCATGTTTATTTATAAATCTTATGCAGACAACTAAAGCTTGTAAAGAAAGGTAGCAAGTGAGAATTTTGGAGATGGTTTATAACAGAATGTCAGGAAGAGTCACAGACGGTGCAACACTTGGATAGAAACCAGGGTGAAGTGACTGAAACACACGGGTGCCCAGGGAGAAGAAAGATCAACATTTAAGTACAGTATCATGTCGAGTCAAAACTAGCTAAAGGCAAATAAATAGAAATATCTGGTGAAATTGTTTCTTGAATCATTAACCTTTTGAAAGCTTTTATGTAATGAAGCACAAAATTAGCATCTTCATTTAACGTTCCTTTCCCTTTTCTTTTCTAAGCCGGTTCATCCATTACCTTGGTTTCCACATCACTACACCCCAAGCACAATCTGCTTGACTACTTGTAGTGTCTCAGCTGTTTTCTGCAACTATAACAAAATACTACAGAAAGGGGACCCGTAAATAATAGGACTTTATTTCTCACCGCTCTGGAGGCCTGAAAGCTTAAGATCAAGGTGCTGGCAGGTTTGGTACTCAACACGGGCCTGGTCTTGTTTCCAAGAGGGCATCTAAACGTTGCTCCATCTGGAGAGGGCGAAGGCTGTGGGCTCACATGGTGGAAGGGATGAACTCATCTCCTTAATCCCTTTGTGAGGCACTGATGCCATCCTGAGGGCTCTGTACCCTCTAAACACTCACCTCTTCTTAATCCTATAGCACCAGCAATTAAGTCTCAACATATAAATTTGGGGGGACATATTTAGATCATAACAACTAGTAGAAGGTCAAATAACTTATACAACTGCATTCTTATCACTCCCAATTTTAGTGTGTGTAAAGCTTGGAAGTTTAAAAGACATAAGGAATTTGTTCACTTTCTCTTAAAGTTAACTTTTTTCCATCTTATAATACACAGTCAGTTCCAAATATGTGTCTTATCCTATAACATATTCATTTCTTCGACATTTGTGTGTTATTTACATCAAATGGCAAAGGCATCCTTGCTACCCAGTGATAGCATACTTAACCACTGTACCTTCTTCAGAAAAAAAAAAAAAAAAAGCAAAAACAGAAGCACATGTTAGTTCTCATTGCTGCTGCAACAAGTACCAACTTAAAGGCTTAAACAGCACTTATTTGTTATCTCCCATTTTTGGTGGGTCAGAAATCCAGGCGAGGTGAGCTTCAGTTGGTTCTCTGTCTGGTTTGACAGTGTGTCAGTCAGAATGGCTGGCTTGTGTTCTGGAGGCTTTGGGGTATATCTGCTTCCAACTGCATTTATGTTGGCTGAAATCAGTGCCTTGTCGCTGACAGAGGAAGTCCTTGTTTGGCTGCTGGCTGTCAGCCAGGGATGGGCTTCGATCTTGGATGCCACCCATGCCTTCCCCAGTTCCACAAATACTCCCTTCTAGCAACAGGTAGGTCCAGTCCGCACACTCGGGATCTCTATGACGACTCCCTGCCTTCATTTGTCTTCTGTGCCTCTTTGTCCTTGAGAAATTTCTTTACTTTGGAAGACTCGAGTGTTGTTAGACTGGGTACCTAGGTAACTGAGGGTAATGCTATTTTAAGGGTTTGAGTCAATCTGCAAAGTCTCTTCACAGGATCAGTGTTTGCTTTAGTAATCAGGAGACAAAAATCTTGGGGGAGCACCTTTCAGAATTCTTCTGTCATAGAGAGCTAACATATCATGTCAGAATGCATTATTGTAAGAAAAGCAACTGCTTAATCTTTACAATTTCATGTTGGACTGTTATTATCTTCGTATTAGAGATGAAGAAATTGAATGTGATTTAAGTAATTTACCCAATATTCTTTACCCAGTGAAACATGGAATAGAAATTAAACCCAAATATATATGACTCCTCCAGAGCACATACTCCTCTGACATAACAGTGAGAAAAACTGCAGGTCAGATGATCGTATTCCTAGACAATCAGCATTCTAGTGGATGGCTCTCAATTAAGCTTCATTAAGAAACTGTTTTTAAGTTCAGATTACAGATGTACTTGAGCCACTCCCCCCTAGAATATTAAATATTGGTCTTCATGGTGTAAATGTACTGCAACTAAAACTATTTTTAATACTTATTAATAAATGTTAATTCATTCTGCTCTTTAGAATAACTTAAATCCATCAATTCTCCATTTAAGAGAGAAATAACACAAATAAATTTATATCCAGATAAATGAAATAAATTCTACAGCACCAATGAGCAGGAAAATAACATATAAAGTATATGTTTTAAAATTTTAAAATTACAGTTTTTAAAGATAAAAATTATAATAATCATGTGAATATGTGAAACACAACCACTTCAATAAGGCTAAATATAAAGTAGTGACAAGATTTTTAACAGCAACTCTAGATCACAGAGGTAAAATTAATCAGCAGCTTTTCAGGCAGGTTCATATTAATAAGAGTATCATCCATGAACTTCAACTTCAACAAATAATTTATTTATTCTAGGGATTTCCATTCTATGTCAGTAAATAAAATACAGAATAAAAATTTCATAGATTAGGGTCCCCAAAGCACAAACAGAAAAGGGGCAGAGTTTGGCAACACACATTTAATCCTAAAAGTCAAACCGTAAAATTTGCAAACAGATTTGCATTTGTAGGCAAACTAGAAAACTCAGAACCAGAGAATTCTTAGAGCATTAACAGTAGCTACATTTTCTTTCTTGATTCAATCAACATGATATTGGAGACAGCATTTCCTAACTTATATTAAGGATGCTTTGCCTTTAGAGAAGTTTAAAAACAATGATTTCAATATTTTCTTTTCTTTTTTCTTTTTTTTTTTTTTTTTGACAGGCAGAGTGGACAGTGAGAGAGAGACAGAGAGAAAGGTCTTTCTTTGCCATTGGTTCACCCTCCAATGGCCGCTGCGGCTAGCACGCTGCGGCCGGCGCACCGCGCTGATCCAATGGCAGGAGCCAGGTACTTCTCCTGGTCTCCCATGGGGTGCAGGGCCCAAGTACTTGGGCCATCCTCCACTGCACTCCTGGGCCACAGCAGAGAGCTGGCCTGGCAGAGGGGCAACCAGGACAGAATCCGGCGCCCCAACTGGGACTAGAACCTGCTGTGCCGGCGCCGCAGGCGGAGGATTAGCCCAGTAAGCAGCAGTGCTGGCCAGATTTCAATATTTTCTAAAGCTAATAAACAAACTCAACATAATTTTTATTAAAATTAAATTTATGTTTGAGTCTGTATATTTTTATTGGATTAAAACATAAGAAAAATAAACTAATGCAAATTTATTATTTTGAAAAATTAAAACTTGATTAATTAATTAAAGTAAGACACTTTAAAATTCCATCACAATATGTAATAAAAACATGTTCCTTTTGGTACAAAAATGTTGAAATTCATGAATAGGAGAGAAGTTAAGAAATTTTTGGAAAATGGTTTATGAAAAAATTATACATGATTTCAACAATTTTGAACCAAAATGTACTTATTTTTAGTTCTATTTTCCATGGATTTTAAAGAGCTTCATATGAAGAAGCCAGTGATAAGATGTTGTTATTTGTTACTTGTGATTATTTACATATAGATTTTCTATCCTTGTTATTCAAAACTAGATTTTGCAAAGGAAAACAAAACTACAATTATAACAAAATAACTTACAAAATGGAGTTCTGGTAATGGAGCATTAACAAAATAAAGATGCTCCTCTCAGTTGTTGACAAATTTAATTTCTGTTAAGCTACAATAAAGACCTTCTTGTGTGTGTTTAATTCTATATAGGACACAAAGAATGCGATATGGTTGAAAGGTATCTCTAGCTCTTTGTTGAAACTTACAGAGCTTATCTTCAAAGATTTTATATATTAAAAAAAAAAAATCCCACTAATGGGAAAATGTCTAGGGCAAAGTCAGACCTAACTTAGTAGGGGCAAGACCATCTCCACCACTGACGTGACTTTTTGTATTTTTCCAGCCCAGCCATCTACTTTTCTAGAGAGTGAGCTTTTTCCTGCATTCCACCAAGGCCAGCACCGAAGGGCTCTATGCTGAGATTCTGCTTGGCAAGCACAGGGTTACCCAGAGGAGCAGGTTGTCAGGGCTTTCATAGCCTCGCCTAGAAATGGAGGTTTGCGTGTATCAAGTCCTTGACAAATGTTCCAGCAGTTAAGTAAAACTTTGTTTATATTGCGTGCCTCTCAACAGAAATTAAGAACTGTGGAAACAATCCACGCAAGTGGTCGGCAATCTTCTCTTGTTCTGTCTTAGTGAATATGACAAGCTCACCTGCTGTGGGAGGCTGAAAATAAAGGACAATCTCACTGCATTAATAAAACATGAGCCACAACTGAATCGGAGGCCAACCGAGCCACTGGAGACCTAGTGTGACGCTTGATTTTGCCGACGATGGAAGTACTTTAGCCCGAGGTAACTTTCATGGAGGCCATATTTGCGTGCAAACCTTCACTTAAAGCACAACTGCTGGGCAGAGTTAATGTTCATGGGAGTGTAAACTTAGGATAAAAGGCAGGAACTGCATAAGAGGTTCCATCACTCAAGCCAGTCAACTTTGGTAGTGGTCTAATGTTTTATTGAAGCTCATTCCTCCTCACGGGAGATCTAAAAATCCATTTAGTGCCCTCAGAAAATTGTCTGTTTTGGCTGTATGGAGTGATTCCCAATCATAGAAAGATAAAAACATCAAAATAAGCTAATAGGGTTTCGCCATGAAATACAGTCCCAGGAGAGCTAGAAGTAAGAGGAGGAGGCTTCAAGGGGACCGATTAAGTTCAAGGGTTTGCTGAAGGGAACATGCACCAGGAACGCAAAGAGGGGGGAGAAAGAAAAAGGAAAAGAAAAAAAAAAATAGGAATTGAAAAGAGAAAGCAAATAGTTTCTAGGAAATGGCAAGAAGGGAGACCCAGAAAATTGAGTAAAAACCATCATTAAATTTTTTATAGTCATACAGTATTTGAAAATGATGCTGAACCATTGAGAGAGAAGTATTGGGTGACTCATGAAAAAGGGTCCTTGGAAAATCATTTTAAATAATGGGAATTCCTAAGGGAAGGCCACCAGCAAAAATGTCACTTCGTGATGCAGAATTCTTTCTCCTGTCAATTCCATATTCCCAGGCGTGGAACGCTGTAATGTGGTTTCGTTTATTTCCACAATTGATTATTGAGAGAGATGTTCTGATTTCTTTAATTAATAGTACTAATTTATTGTCTCAACCAGAGAGTACTTGAAAATGAGATGAAGAGGAAACATTGACCTATTGTTTAGTGAAGACTCCTGGGACTCACTGTTGATAACATTCCCTTGTTTGTGGGATTTTAGCTAAAGGCTCATGAAAAGACATCTATGAGGGAAATGCTGCCACTGATGAAGGGCTGATGTGTCCTGGTTGAGTGTGCTACAGTTTGGCCTGCGTAGACTAGCACCCCGGCTCAGAAGGTAAGTGCAATAGCATCTACACAATGGCAAAATGTCTTCTGTAATTACCCATGAAATTCTTTCTAGAGGCAACAGTACCAACTATGTGATTCATAAATTTATTACAAATATGGTATTGATGTTTTTGGGAATGGCATTAGGGCACAAATTTAAGAACGCTATATTCTTGATCTTAACCAAGAAGCAATGGGTAGGAAGGAGGGAGAGTAGTGGGAAGTGTCATTGTGCCCAGAAACACGTACATGCCCACCTTGCTGGTGACGGAGTAAACTGGCACAATTCTTCTAGATGTCATCATAAAGTTTTAAATATTATTAACCCAGGAGCTCTCATTGGGAAAACATACTCTGATGAATTCGTATGTGAGATAAATGTTATTGTAAGTCACTATTTAACAATAAAAACAATATATGTGCATGTTTACTAGCTGTAGGTAATCTTAATTTTGGAGAAGACATAAAAGCAACTATGATAAATTAGGATTTTGAGGAAGAGAATGTGAATGTTACAGGTTATTTCATTATTCAGCAGTTTTATGGCGTAACCAATATTATTACCTTATTTTTATATCTCAATTTCTAAATGAAACTAGTTTCTAGTAAATAGGAACATATGAGTTTTAGAAATCTGTTAAGATCATACATACTACTTTATAGAGTAAAAATGATATTGTGTTGTATAACAAACTTGTGTTCAACTAATGATTTTTTCAAATATTCATAATAGTCAATACTACTCAATTGTTGAAAAACATTTCATGTAAGGTTAATTACTTGCTTAATATTAATGTTTCTTCAAACTCATCCTTAGGATATTATGTTCAAGTAATTTATAGGGAAAAATAACCAGAGGGAGAATACAATGGAAAGAAAGAAAATGAAAGAAATTTTTAAAAAAGAATTATATATTATGATATTTGCAAGATCATGTATGTCATTCTCTGCTATTTCTTAAGTTCCATAGCAAAAAAAGGTTTTGAAGGATTAAAACAAATTATATAAATGTGTGTCACTCTGACAGTTCTTCTTCTATTGTATTTGTTGTGAATATAAACCAAACAGACTTAGAAATTATTATCACTGAGGTAAAAAAGTTCTCCTATTCTTTCAGACTCTAAGTAACCTCAGGAAGCATTGTCAAGTGTCTCCTCTGACTGAATTCAGCATATGCATTTGATGTGGCCCAGACACATTTTGTTTTCAATTTTTGATGCAATTTTTTGAGATTTTACATACAAAACCATCATTCCAGTTTCTCTCAAAATCCAGCAGATCTGACAATACAGAACCCACTACAGCCCTTGGACCATCAGCTAACGCCTCACCAACACTGAGCCCTGTGGTCAGGGTCCACCCACCACCAGTTCCACCCCCCTGCAGCCTCAGTAAAGCTGTCACAAGTCTTTAAAATTTATTTCCCCACATACTCCATCTTAATGTTTACATTATATTTCTCTGTATCCTTATCTCTATCAACTGTAGAAAAATATGTTTTAAACTAGAAGGCAATTCAGTGCAAGGGTCATAAAGAATATGACTGTGTGTAATATAAGGTATGCCTGTATCTTCCACTTGGACTGCATCACACATTTTCCTTACCTGCTTGTACCCTGTAGACATTCACATTTTAACTTATGTGTTTTCTCCTACAAGAATGTTAAACCCCTGGCCCTGTAAACTCCTGAAGTATTTCTTATGAAGCTTAACCCCCTAGCTACTGTATTGAACAATGGGTGTGCTTCTTCCTTCTAAAAAGACTGAAGGATCTTTTTTTTTTCTCTCTTTTTTTTTATTTTATTTTTTTGACAGGCAGAATGGACAGTGAGAGAGAGAAACATGGAGAAAGGTCTTCCTTTGCCGTTGGTTCACCCTCCAATGGCCACCGCGGCCAGCGCGTTGCGGCCAACGCACCGCACTGAGATGGCAGGAGCCAGGTGCTTCTCCTGGTCTCCCATGGGGTGCAGGGCCCAAGCACTTGGGCCATCCTCCACTGCACTCCCTGGCCACAGCAGAGAGCTGGCCTGGAAGAGGGGCAACCTGGACAGAATCCGTTGCCCCGACCAGGACTAGAACCTGCTGTGCTGGCGCCGCAAGGCGGAGGATTAGCCTGTTGAGCTGCAGCGCCAGCCAAGACTGAAGGATCTTAAAGGATAAGTTCACCCATGCTTCAGTTGAGCAGCCCCCAAAATGCTTGGAAATAGTGCTGTTAAATAACCATTACCAGGTTTTGCAGAATTAAGAAATATGTGAAAAACAAACAAGTTAACAAGCACTACTTCCACTGAAATGGAAAAGAGCATGAAAGGGTTCCTATCCAAAAAAAAAAAAAAAAAAAAAATTTAAACTCTGGAAGAGACTGGTTTGCTTATTACTGGTTTCAATAACCGCATCCCTTCCTTCTTTAAATATTATTGATGAAATTGTTAGGTACAAACCTCATTTATGCACTTCTGCCAACTATGCCTTTAGATTGCATTTCATTTATTGGCCAAATATAGCTCATAATTTGGCAGTGGAATCAGATGTAGAATGGCATTTTCTATGCTTTTTCCATCTCAGATGAAAGGAAATATTTGATAACTATTTGTAGATACAGCTTGACATGACTAAAGACAGGATGGTGGTAACCACCAACTTGCACACTAGGGGACCCTGACAAGCAACCCACATCTATGGAATAAAAGTTTTTAAGGCATTCTACCAAATTTCTCATGCAGGTACAAATGCCTGGTATAGCATTTAACTGCTTCCTGACCTGTTAATATTTCTTGAGAAAGTCCACCTCTGTCTGGCTTAGCATATAAACTGCTTCCTGTTGCCCTGCTGCGTGGAGTCCACCTAACTTGGCATTACCCAATAGCAGACTTCTATCATAACTCCTCAGTAAATTAGATTCTGTGTTATCCTGGATTTGTTCTCCTCTTTCTACACTCGATCTTAGCCAAAAGGCCGAGAAGTGATGTTCTACTTTCTTTGGGCTCATAACCACTTCTACAGTTAGTTATTTGTTCTCAAACACCAGGTTTTCCTGAGATACTACTACTTCTTATAAGCAAATTTACCGCATCCTATATTACAGGTTTGTTTCTTAATTGACTCAGAAATATCTTGTAGAGTCATTTAATATATCATGGGTTATAAGACCAATGTTCTACCAATTAATTTCATTAATTAATACATCAAATAGCTAGAATTTTCTCAAATTCAAAGAGAAATTCTAATAACTAAAGAAGAGAATGGCTTTCACTGAAGTTTAGATGTTGCTCTATGGAATGCTTTTTATGCTGTCATATATAATGAGTTAATGTCCAAAAGCTTTCTTTTTTAAAAAATTAGGTCATTTTGAGGATGTTTCTTTACTGAAGTCAAAAATAAGAACAAATAATAATAATTTGGGTTATAAAAATCATTGATGTGCATTTTCTATATACTTGGTATAATAACAAAACTTTGCATGTATAGAAACTCCCATATTCACAAAATGCTTAAATTCAACTTACATGTTTATTAATAATCTCTGAACTTTTAGTATTCCAATAAGATAAACTCCCTTATGATCAATATGCATTCAATATCACATAATAAAACATTAATATTTTACGAGAGGCAGAAACAGTTCAACTGACATTAAAAGATGTATTCTTTGGAAACAAATACATTCATATTCTCATTTTGGAATTCATTAGAATGAATGAAGATGTAAATTGTAATGAAATGATCAAAGAGAAGGCTGGCTGCATCTGGCTCTCTGCTTGGGAAGCTCAGGGATGCCCTTCTTTCCATTTTCAGGGATAATCAGTCCCTGAGGGACAATCTTATGCTAACTAAACAGCAGAGACTGAAGAGAAAAAACAGATTGCAATTTTATTAATTACCGTGAGAATAAAGTTGTCACAAGACCTGAAATTCAGAATTTATGTCGGATCAAGTACTACATCTTCATCCTGTAGTTACACTACATAGAAATCCCATTATTGTCAGGAGAGCTTTGATTGTAGTAACTTTAGAAACAGTTTTCTTAGAGATAAGACTCAGGGACAGCATAAGCACCCTGTCTTAGTTTTACTGTAGAGTCCTTCCCTGATTAGCAACACCAGCAGAGGTTAGCTTCAGATGAGCAAATGAAGTTTGAAAATCATTAAAATCATTGCCCCCCAAAGTGTCACATATCCCTTCAGCTCGTATCTCTGAATGAGAGATATTCAGAGGGTCACACTCAGAGTGTGCTGTTAGCAAGGAGGAGTGTGATGTTAGTCCCTGGCTGGGTGGCTATTCCCAGTGATGATTCAACACCTTGGAAAAGGAACATAGATTTGGTAATGAAATGGCCATCTCAACCATTTGGATGAACAAGTCCAGAGAGCAAGAGATAATCTTAAGGATTGTGAAAGCATTCTACATAAAATATTTTAATAAGTAAATCTTGCTTTGCTGGCTATAAAGAAGCAAGTAACAGAAACAAAACTAAAGGATATGTTGAATATAAGATAAAATATTTTTCTAGAAGAAATATTACATTGACAAATAACTCTAATCTCAAAAGTCTATATATAAATATTGTTTTCACAAAATTATACCATCTGCATGACAATATACCCTTCTTTTATCACTTTATGGTCATTTATGCTAATCTGATTATGTGATTTAAATATCCCTATTTTCAAGAAATTCTAGTATATATGGGTATATACAAAACATCTATTTATGAGGTGAATATGGCAAAGTGTTAAAAACATGTTTAATCTTGAAATAAATTTAAAAAGTGTTTCTAGAAGCACAAAATACCAAACACTGTACCCATAAATATATATAATTATTGTTAATAAAATATTTTAACAAAAATTAAGTTTAAGCAATGAGAAAAAACTATTAGTGGTTGGAATAATTTTGAATCTTATTTTATTTAAAACCATATTGGCTGACTAACAAAAGAAATTGGTATCTCTGAGCTTACCTTAGAGCAATATGTCAAGATAAGCTCATTCAGTAACTAGGAGAACTTGTACCACGGTTCCAAATTATTTGCTGCCTCAGCTTCTAAGTGCCTTTCCACGTTCTCTGACATGGCTTGGTCATGTGACACACCAATGTAACTGACTAGGATGACCTTAGCATGGAAATGAGCATCAACATCTCCTGTTTCAGACATGTTTCTTTTACAAGTATCATGATGGTTCTGCATATATTCTACCCTAAAATTATTCCTTAAGCCTGGATTCTGTATGGAAAACATATATCAAAGTAAAAGTTAACTTGAGAAGAACATTTATTCTGATGGAGAAATAAACCTTTGTTGCTTATAAAATTGTTTCATAAGAAAAAGTGCTTATGAGAAAAGGTAATACATGAGATTTGCATTCAGCTGAATGTTCTTGAAGGAATCTATCTCTCCATGGTATTTTTTACTTCCTTTTTCTTTTAGGGAAAGGTTTTTCATTTGTTGGATTCTTATATTTTAAGAAAATAACTGCTTGTGCCTCAGTCTAGTACCTGCTTTGTTTTTAACTATATATTATAATATTGCTACTATCTACATACATTGTAATATAAAGATAGAAATTAAGTCTATTTAAAGCTCTTGCTAAAGGAAGATCTTGTCTCCAGAGACTGCACACCTTCAGTTCCAACTCTTGATTCAACAGAAACTATGTGGAAAGACAATTACTCATAGGTTGCTCAGAAAGTTAGTAAATTAAGTTCTTTCAAATGTGAGTGTTTGAAGGGTTGCTTTCAAATTTCATCCTGAAGACCCATTCATTGGAAGTATTGCCACATCTGCAATATTTGGATGGACTACCCAGGGCACTCTTCCATTCCTTTAGGTACAAACTGTGCATCACTATATAATTTCCTTTAGTTTTTAAAAAAAGTATTTGTGTTGGTCCGAATGTAAAAAACAAAATGTCATCTTTTAAATAGCATAACTTCAAGTTCTTGTTCACTTTATCATTAGACAGTTAAGCTTAAAAGTTGCAAGACATTAATGCTAAGGGTAAATTTTAGATAGACATCTTACCATGGACCAAAAGTTTTCAAGGGAACATCTGTCTTGCTAACTCCTATATAGAATCATCTAAAACACCTGCTGTGCAGATGGGAGGGAATTGGGAGATTTGGCTTCTGCTTCTGATCCCAGAAATCTTTAGTATTTTGGATAATATATAGAGACTGTGGTCTGTGATTGGGCTCCATGAGAGAAACACAGTATGGACATGGTTATGCTCCTGTCAATTGACAAGAGAAAACTCAAAGAAAGCAGTAAAGGTGAATGAAAGCTAAGGGTAATGAACTTGATGTCTTAGTAACAACTGAGGATGAAAGCTCCTCTTTAATCAATTTAGGAGTTTAATATGTCAAGCACAAACATTTACAAAAGTGGGAAGCAGCCCTGCCTATGCAGCAAAGCTCTTAAGATTGTTTGCAGGAAATGTTAGTGCCAACAAGGCTATGTGGACAAGGAGATACACATGCAAAGAAAGACACACAAATTAACAAAATGAAAACATGTCTTTAATTATGCAAATAATGTTCAGCTTTTGTTTTCTTTTTAACCACCTCTCTTTTTGTCAGTCATATTGAGGAGCTTAGAACCTCTTGTCACAATATAAACTACATAAGCATCCTGTGAGTTTTGCTGGGTTGCATTGTGATGCACAATATCTGAAAAGAAAATAGGTGGGTTTTTTTCATCCTCTGACTTTCTCTTCAATACACACACACCAGAGGTGATAGGCAATGAAAAAAAATTAGCAATCCATCTACCTTTGTTGTTCAGATTGTGCTTAATTGGTCCAATACTACTTTATACTAAGAAAATTAAGAAACACTTTCTATTTTGAAAAACACACAAGATATCAGCATATTTCTTCAGTTTCGGGTCGCTGCTCTTCTTCATTGTTAAAATCTCAATGGTTTCTTTTCCTCAGAGGAATGTCTATGACTTTGAAGGCCTTTGTCTAATATTCATTTTATAGGTTAGTGATCATTGCATTAATGTTATTTTCCTAAACCTGAAGTTCTTCTTTTTCAACAATCTTTCATTCAACTTTTACAATTATATATATTATATATAATGTTATATAATATATAATACATATAATTATATATAAATATATAATATATTATTATATATTATGTATTATATATATGCCCTTCCTCTAGTCTCTCAAGCTTTATCTATGTCCAAATTTAAGCAGTTGGTACCAATACTGTATATGACACAATTACAAGCATGACTTTTAATAAAAGTCTAAGTAGGTATCTAATATGACCAAGGTATTATCCTCATGTGACATAATACAAAATGCCCTTCTTAAAATAAATGCATTTTTCTTAATTAGTATATATACTCCTGAATTAAGACCTGAAAATGTGAGAGGCTCTGGGGAAATTTAGTGTTATACCTAAGAGAAACTAGAGTAGTGTAGGACACAGAAATGTTTTCATAAAGTTGTTTTTAATCTTACTTTGGGGACTATGAACACACACTTGGGAAACTCAATAGAAGAGGTAAATATTTCACATTATAGTGTGCTTTTGCATTCAGCATGATTGCTTGGGGAATAAATCCATTTTGAAGCACATAAAGGCATCATTATATCTAATCCTGGACACCTTCTAAAAATAATGGCCATTATGTCTGGTTCACACGCACATTCAGAGCAATAAAATTGGATTTGAAAACTTCTACAGTGTTGAAATATTGTGCATTTTTGTTTTAGTTTTTTATTTATTGTTCTCTTTCCTATGGCCGAGTATCCTTCTGGAATCTCTTTGATTCTCATTATCCCTAACTGGGAATAATCTCATCTGGGATGCTAGTGTCTTAAACTTTCTACACACTTACTTTAGCACTAAGGAAGGTCTGTTTTAGAAAACGCATAGAAAAGTAGAAGGAGCTTGTACCAAGAAATAAACAGAGTGTCAGAGAAATGGGGTGGTTTTGCATCCCTGAAATCCAAAACAAGTTTACAGTTTGTCTAATAAGCACCTAGAATCTGAACACTTAATTACAATGCAATGTTCTTATAACTGGCATGTTAACCAAAGAGAAAGAGAATTTGAATGGTGTTTATTGAAAATGATGAAAGATAATTGAAATTAATAAGTTGCCATATATCATTCCAACCCTGAATTTGCTCAGACCCTTCTCTTGACACATTAACAGAGTGGTAGGGAAAATAGCCTCTTTCTAAAGTGAATTTTCCTATTCCCTTAAGGCTTTTTATTACCATCTCACTTTAACTTGTCAATTAAAATAGATTAAAATTAATTTGTAAATGGGAATTTTAACAACATTCCTTTAAAGAAAAGATGAGCATTGTTTAAAACATATCCCCTGCTTTTGTATACTCTAAGAAAAATTGGTTTAAACACTAAATTGATATGTATTCTCTAAATACATTTTTTTAAAATAGAAGAAACACTTTCTTCTTTCCCTAATAAAATATTCTTAATTCCCCAGTAAGTTTCTTCCAACTGATGTTTTCCAGTTTGTTCTGTATAAAGAACATAGTTGCAGACACTCAGAAAGCACCTATTACTAGCAATTTATCAATTTCCTTTGGAGGCGTAGCTCTAATGATGAAGTAGGGAACAAATACTGATACATTATCTGATCTGCAGTCTTCAATAACGTAATCATTCTACAATGTGGAATTTGTGTTGACATTTTTCATAACAAAGTTTTACTTAGAGCAAACGCAGAAAAGATAGAGCGATAGGCCAAATAATGAAACATTTCCTCTCTATGGTTGGACAGAAATTATTACAATGAAATACTAAAATAACTATAACCCGTTTGGAATGTTTGATGATGCTCTTAAAATTATGCAAGGATCGTCTACAAAAAGATTGACAAATGAAAGTAATGAGTGTCATTCCACACATAGGAGCACTGGATCAAACTGAAAACACAAAGACTCTTCTAACTCTGGGCAAGTAGAAAAAAAAAAAAAAAGACACTAACATTTTATAGATTAACAGTGTGCTGCCAAACTAACCGCTTCATTTCAAGAGTATAACACAATGGTCTAGAAAATGTATTGATTTTAATCAAAATCATAAACCTTTATTACATCTCAAGACTCTTCCCCTCTTATGCAGGATGAATGCATTCTTATGCTTTGCTTAATAACACTTTGGAAGCTAGAAATAGCATAAATACTCTTTTATAATATTTTCTCCCCTCATGTCTTATACAAGTTATGCAAAATGCATTCATAGTCAACTATTTCTCATAGATCCTCTAATTTATATACTGTATTATCACCTCTGAAATGATGCTCAAGGTGTGTAACGCCTCTCTAGGATCTGAAGAATTAAAAAAAGCTTACTAAAAATAGAAGAGACCAAAAAATAGGTCAAAAAAGTTGCAAAGTTATAATCTCCACCTTTTTCATCATCTTTCTCCTGCTGCAAAGAATGCCTTGACAAAGATAAAGAGACATGTCCTCCAAGGTAATATCACTTTACATAAAATATTCTAATCTTTGATAATTACCAGCCTTTCTCGACCCCTAAATTGTATCACCAATAATATAGTTTGAATAAAACTCCTAAATTTTGTTTAAGATTTAACTAAATCTGATCTTTTTTCATTTCAAAACATATTTTGGCAGACTAGCTATAATTTAATACAAAATCAGTACTTACAAAGCGATAGACAATTTTCCAGGGACTTCCCTTGTATTTGTTCTTTGTATATTTCTAAAAATCTTATTAAATGGGACTGCTTCTATTTTCCAAATGAGAGCTAAAGCTCACAGACTGAGCAGTAACTATTTTGATCACAGCTTAAATACTCTGAATATTTGTTGGTAAATAATCTGAATATTAAACAAATTAATGATAAAATCTAAAACCTGCTTTACAAAGCTCACAATATTATTAAGCATAATACAAATGTTTATCAATTATTGTTGCTTGCAGAACTGTACATGATTTCCTTCTTAGTGAAACACCAATTTGAATAGAGAAAAGCAAAGAAAATCTGTACCAGTACACCGAAATTAGTTCCTTCCTTTATTTTGTATAGATTTAGATAGATTTACAAAGACACAGATAAACAATATTTCTATAAATGGACTGTCTTGTCTCATCACGGTTTGATTAGAGTTTTTCAGCTTTACAAAAATATGCAAGTGCTGTGCGTTCAGTAGAAATTATACTTTTAATTTGGATCTTTTCTTGGGCTTAATGTTATGACATTTTCTCATGATGCTGGGCAGCAGCAGCAGGCTGCAGCTTCATGTCAGCCACATGATCATGAGAGGAAACAAATGACATTCTTGAGTGTTATGTACTGTATTGCTTAGCTGTGATTCCAGGAGGTTAGGTGTTCCAAATGCATTTTCGACTTAAGGTATTTTCAATTTATGATGAGTATGTAAGGACATAATCCTGTCAAAAGTCAATAAACATCCATATAGTTTAGAATATTCTAAACAGTCACTGTATATCACTGCATTGGGAATAAGTAACTCCATGTCTTTTTCCCTAATGTCTGAATCATGTTGTATTATCGGATAAGAGATGGGTTTGGCTGGGATGAGACAAATCCAGGTGGTTCCCTAATGATTATCATGTGCACATATTGCCTACCACCTGCTGAATATTACTTCATTCTGCTCTCTTCTGTAATAGCCCTTTAACCACAAAATTAAGAATATACTCAGAGGTGGACAAGTGGAAACTGAGCACATATTATTCCAAATTGTTATTATTTCTCTCAAATTGGCTTGAAGGCATTTCACTATTTAGGGACCAAGGGCTCATACATTTGCCTAGAATACAGGATCAAGCAGAGTTATAATTCTCTCTCTAATATCAAGAGTGGTTGCAATTTCCCTATAAAATATGTATCACTTTACTGGAGAGATATCAAACAGCTAACATAAAAGACTTTTTATGTGATTGGACCCTGTTTTATGATTCTGTTGAAATGATCTATTAATTTAGGCTCACCTATATAGTTTGGATTCATAGAAATGAGATGACTTGAGAATAAAGATAAAACTAATCAAAAAGTTAACTGGCATTTAGATTACATGCTTCCATATTTTTCATGTAATTTACCAAAAATTTGCATAAATATATAGAATGTTCACTTTGTGTAAGGTATAAACACATAATTAGAGCCCCTTCAGGTGGTTTTGAGTTAGATACAAAAGTAAATGAACATATTTAAAATGTAATTTATATAATCTGTTATGAATTATGAATTACAAGCACAATAATATAAATAAAATCATATATTGACAAATATAATCAGCAATAAATTTTTGTAATCTGTTATTAGATTTTCTTAAGTATTATATGACTTTTTTCTTAAATTTTTGTTATTTGACCGAGTTAGACAGTGAAGGAGAGAGACAGATAGAAAGGTCTTCCTTCCATTGGTTCACTCCCCAAATGGCCACTATGGCCAGAGCTATGCTGATCTGAAGCCAGGAGCCAGGTGCTTCCTCCCGGTCTCCCTTGCGGTTGCAGGGACCCAAGCACTTGGGCCATCCTCCACTGCCTTCCCAGACCACAGCAGAGAGCTGGACTGGAAGAGGAGCGACCGGGACTAGACTGGTGCCCATGTGGGATACTGGCGCTGCAGGCAGAGGATTAACCAAGTGAGCCACGGCATAGTCCCTTATGATTTTCTGTATTATTACTCTTTTCTAGATTCTGGTGGAAGACCAAAACACAAAGCTATTTGCCCTCAAGAAGATTCCAATCTAGAAAAAGATGGAGGTGTAGAAGCAGATGAGAAGGAAAATACAGCACCCATGGGATCTCCCACAGACACCAAATTCTCAGATGTCCAAGTCCCTTACATAGAAAATGGCTTTTCAGATCTTCATATAACCTTTGCACATCGTGTCGTATACTTTTGATCATGTCTAGATGGCTTATAATAGTTAACATAATGTAACTGTTACAGATACCTCCTATACTGCATTGTTTACAGAATAATGACAAGAAAAACATCTATGCACTTTCAATGGAGGCACATTTTTTTACAACTATTTTCCATCTGCTATCTGTTGAATGTGTAGATGAGGAACCTGAAGATACAGTGGGGAAATTTTACAGAATTCACAATTCATTCAAGGCAATAGTGCATTCATTACTAGGATATTACTGGGATTTCCTGGAATCATACAAGTTTAGTATGAACATGATTGTAATTCATATTATTCAGTCCATCAAAAGGAATCACCACTAAACTATTGAATCTTCAACAAAACCAAGTGAAGGTCATATAAACTCTTAAGTCATTGGAAATTTAGGAAATCATGGCCTCTAAGATGGACTTTGGGTTGCCTGCTCGAGAGACAGATTTACTCCTGATCATTTTAAGTGAAATCTTTAAACAAATGAATATTCAGAGTGTTAGCTTCATTAATAAATATTTGCATGTTATGCCAGTATTATCTCATGCTAATTTTCCTAAACACTGAATACCAAATTATTCAAGTAAGTTAAAAACCAACCATCCACCATGATCCTAATTATTTTGTGAACTTACCTACAACTGAGATGCAACACTTGGGATGCAAGCACCTGCTGAACACTGTGATGAGGAGGTATCTGTGCCTTGGCATATCTCCAATATTTAATTAACCCGTCATCTTTTATTAAGTCTGCAAAGCATCTACATCTTGTACAAGTTCAACATGCTAATAATATTTCCAAGTCAAACCTAGGATTAATTTAAAGTTTGTCCAATTATATGGATAATGACTATTTTTTAATTTATAGTGTTTTTCTTCTTATGAGGGGTTTTGCCATTCTTATGGTTAAAGTCTTAGCAAGTCCAATTGATAGTAATTTTAAATAGGTTAAGAAAGTAAAGCTCATAAGGGTGAGATTATAATTCACTTGTGTATTACATTTGTAATTATTCTTTGCAATTAGGCCCAAAATGTTAAAGAAATTTAAGTGTTTTCATCAACATTTTGTCTAAAACATCCAGAATGAAACACAGTTGAATTCAGTGTGCAGATATGGCATGCTACGGTGCTGCCCTCATACAATGTGAGATCTGGTACCGTCTCACTAGGGTTCAGTCTCACTAGAATATTTATCACTATTTTACATCTCTGTGTTTAATTACTATTCCTCATAAATATTATATTTCAGGAGTTCATGACTTGGCACCCATTTACATTCAGGGCCTCTGCTCTGGTGGCATAGTATCTGATTCAGATATATGCTTCTGAGCAAGATAAATTTACAAAGTAAATGCGTAAGTCATTTTTCTTAACATTTCTTATTTTGCTGCTTGATACATTTTTGTGAAGCATAGTATTTAGAAAAGCTATATTACCAGTGTTTTCTTAGTCACTGCCGTTTCTGGACCAAAGTTTCTTTTTATTCATTTAAATGCCTATCAGTAGTTCTGTAGTAGTAGTCCCTTGAAAAGAACTAATTTCCACTTGCTACTCCAGACCTATTGGACCAGAAAAGTAAACTGATCGCAGTCTTTTCAGGACAGGAGACAGGGATCTCAACATTCCACTGGAGACTTGTGTATGACTCATGAATGTGCAGATTTTCCAAGGCAGACTGAGGTTCTGAGGCTCGGTAGTTTGTAAAGAAAGAGGATAATTGAACTCACAGTTTTGGAGGGACGCTGCTGGCTCTGACAAGGGCCGCCTTGGCTGCAAAGCATCATGGTGAACACACCTGCAAGAGGGAGATGTAACATGATAAGCAAGGAGCCAAAGAGGTGGGGGAAGGGCCATCTGGCTCCTTCATAACAACCCTCTGGAGAAAAAACCTTCTGCAACCTCGTCAGAACCTCCTTCTGAGGTTCCATGAGAACTCTCTTCACCCCTTCTAAGGGCACAAATCCAATAACCAAGTCACCTCCAGCATGCTCCAGCTCTCCAAGGCGCCACCACCTCTTAACATCATTGTGCTGGCCACCGAGCGTCAAGCACATGACACTTTGAGGGACACCCTCAAACCACAGCATGTGTTTCAAATCATTTACTAAATGAATGTGTTTTCTAGATAATAACAAATGCCTCTAATTTAGATCTTCAATAAACTAAATCTATTAATCGTTAGTTCTGCCGGACTTTCTAAGATGCAGAATTACTCAGCAGATTTTTTTTTAAATTAGGATGCATATTAGAAAATTGAAGTATTCATTAGGTGGAATTAAGCTAAATATTCATCTGCTCATCAAATCACATTGTCCTCTGGGTTCAGCAGACTTTTAAGGGTCCTACAGATTGATGGCAAATAATTACGTGCTTAGAAGGCAAATAATGAATAGTGTTGGGCAAACAATTTCAAGAATTAATAACTAATAGGAATTCAAGGATCACACCTGCTTTAGTACTACCCACACTAGGCTTATTTTACTGTAAGTCATAGAACTTTCTATTCTTATTGAGAAGCAGATATTTTCTTATTAGGTTGTGCACATAGAAGAGGAGAAAAGCAACATTTAGACTCTAAAAATATGTGGCCATTTAAAAAGATTTCTTTACCTTGAAACAATAGATCTTAAGAGGGACACATGTGCTGGTAAGTTACAGGTAACGAGTACAGTCAGAATCATTTACTTATTTTATTTGAGGACCAGAGAGACTCAGAGAAGAAGGGAGAGAGAGAATGGTAGGGAGAAGGTGGGAAGAAGGGATGCGATTGGGAGAGAAAAACTAACATAAAGAGCTTACATCAAGTAGTTTACTACAAATATACCCACAATGCAGGGTTAGGCCAGGCTAAAGTCAAAAGCCAGGAAATCCATGCAAGTCTCCACATGGGTGGTAAGGTCATATATTCCTGAGTCAACAGGTGCTACCTCCCAGAATCCACATTATTAGGAAGATGGAGTCAGGAGTACAGCCAAGGACTCAAACCCTCTGCTATGGCATGGGGGCATCCCAAGAGGCATCTTAATTACTACGTCCAATACCCACCACTAAAATGAGAATTTTGATTGAAAATTATGAAAAATTATTATTTGCCCAGTACAACTTATAAAATTCCTGACAAGAAATTCATCATTTATATATCATGTTATAATATTTAACTATGCTTCCTGTTTCCTTTCCAATTTCTCACAGAGAAAACAATAGTTTTTGTCATTTAAGTACATTTACATAATATTGTTACGAATAATATTTGAACTTATCTTAGAATTTACATTCTTTATATGTCAGGTAATGCAAGCCTAACAAGCTGCATCTTTACTATAATATTTATTTATTTTTAATTTTTTTTTATTTTTTTACAGGCAGAGTGGACAGTTTATCTAGAAAAAAATTGAAGATAAAACACCTATAATTAAGAAAATCATCAATTTTGTATAGGATCCAAGGTAATATTAATTAATCATTGGTTATAACCTGAGCTTGTCAGTTCCTTTCAAATCACCAAGCATTACTTTTGCAAGCATATCTTCACATTTGTATCTATCTTTATCTATTTGAATGCATTCATTTGAGTTGAAACTAACTTATTTAACAGTTAAAAAGAACTACACTTTGCCTTAAATGATTTTAATGGTAAGAAAAAAGAAAGAGACCACACTCTTTACACAGAAAGCCATGTCACTGCCAATAGTTAAACTATGAAAGATCAGTAAACCTTCCTGACTTAACTCTAGCTAACAGAATTTAAATGTTTCTGTGCATCTCCCAGATACTCACCTTAGAGAACAAGGCACTAAGGACAGCATTTCCAGAGTTGTAGGCTCTTGGTCCCTCACAAATCAATCTCCTTCAGGGAGCAACTTATCCAAGTCATGCGCACACATCGGATGCCTGTCAGAAGTGAGAGTGCGGGCCCAGCCTCATGCCCCACTTTGATTCTGATGGGCCAACCAACGTGAGATTCCCTGTGGGATATGCCAACACCATTGCTGGAAGTGCAATGCAGTCTCTTCACTCCCCTGAAGCCTGCTTCCTTCCCTCATTATTCCAGTCAATATCCCCTGGACTTTTTGCATGCACGTCTCTGCCTCAGGTTCGGTTCTCCAGGGAGTCCAATCAAAACTGCCTTCTGTGTTGGAAGAACGAAATAGGAGCTGGTGTGGTGGTGGCCATCTTATACTCTGGTCCTCAGAGTTTTCCTTGCAGGAGAAAACAGTGTGTGTAGAGATGTTTGCACTTTATCCGTAGGCAGAACAGTTAACTTAGGGGCACCTGTAGAGACCATAGGTGAAATGACTTCAATTCAATCCCTAAGGCAAGAATGTAAATCAGCCATCTGGAGGGAAGAAAATGTGAGGCTTAGGGTAGAAATTCTCAGTGTGCATGTGGTTGAGCACCACGAAGGCAAGTTTTTCTTTGCTGAACAATAGTAAATAATGGCATGTTAAAATTCATCAGTAAAGTTAGAATTAACTTTTACCAGCAGAAAATGTCTTTATGACACCAAGTCAAATGGAAATCCCAATTGTTTTAAACTAATGCTCTACTAGTTCTGAACATACTCTCAGTTTTCTCTTAATATGTGTTACTCTGTCACTGATTATGTAGGTGCAAGCTCTCAGAACAGACAGCAAAGGGTTAAGGAAAAATTACAGAACTTAAAATTCAGAGAATGTTCTATCAATTTTATAAGTCTTCTCAATTTAGAAAAGTAGTTTGAGTGTAAATCTAACAGAAATATACAGAAGCATAGTACAAGAGCCCAAAACCTAGCAAAAGCAAGCCTCCAGCTGAGGGAAAGCAGGGAGAAAAGTTGGCAGCTGCTAGAATGTACGGTTTATGCATCTTGAGAGGGGAGCCTTGGACTTCATGGGGTCTCTCTTAATTACAGTGTCAATGTCATATTTCTTTTCAAATCTCTCAATTGTGTGCTTCTAAACATGTTGACTACAAGTTATTTATTTATTTTAAAGGCAGAGAGACAGAGATCTTCTATCCATTGATTCACTCCCCAAGTGCCAGTCAGAGCCAGGGCTGGGGCAAGTTAAATCCACAAGCCTACAATTCAGTCTGGGTCTCCCACATGGGTGGAAGGGACCCAGTCACTTGTGCCATCACTTCTTGCCTCCCAAGATGTACATGAGCAGGAAGCTTGAATAGAGAGAGGAGCCAGGATTTGAACACAGGCATTAGGTTGGGGATGCAGGTGTCCCACGTGAATCTCAGTGGCGCCTTAACCACTGCACCTTGAATGCTGTGCCAAACATCTGCTCCTTCAGTGACTAATATTGTCTGACATTGGTCCTGGACAGCTATACAATCAACTTTTATAAATAATCTGTAAACAAAAAGGGATGTTTTTCCCCAAATAAGCAACTGATCATAATAAGAAATACCTCTATAGAAAAGTGTTCATGAGAAATCAAACAAGAGAAAAAAAGTTTTAAAAAATGATCAGATTAGTCCATTTTAGTAGATTTCAATAGTTCAAGTGTATGTTTTGAATTTCATTGTTTTCTGAAAATTTGAATCTATTGCATTTAGACTAAGGACAATGTTCCTGCATTATTATACATAGGGTGATCACAGTGACAATTCAATTTATAATGTCATGACTAATAAAACCTTTCTGTAGGTTTAAACCTAACTTTAAACCAAAATCCTTTCAGCATGTATATCTGTCATTCCTTAAATATTTTTCTAAAAATACTGTATTTCTTAAAAATAAATATCTCAGTGGGCTCCCTTTTAATGAATTCCTAGGGTTGACAGTATCAGTAAGTTCAGTGGCTACAATATCACACTGTTTAATAGATACTTTCCAGCGAGGATATAATAGTATTTCCCTTCCTTCCCCTGTGGACCCTCACCTCCATCTACATCCATTTTACTTAGATGTTGTTTTTGCTTGCTCTTTGGCCCAAAGTTCATACCCTCAGTGAGAATAAAGACTAAATAACTAGATGACAGAAAAAAAAAAAAACTCTAGAATTAAATCCTACAAATTTTTGTGCTTTGACTCATAGGATCTATTACTTCCAACAGTCATAGAATTCTTGTTTTTCTTTTAAGTATACCAAATGACAATACTCACCAGGAATTTAAATGGAGAAAATTTACATATGGATCACAAGCTACTAAAAAATAACAGTTAAATGCAACATGTCCAGAGGTATTCTGTTCATTCAGCATACTGAAAATAGACAATTCGTTAATAAAAGATCCTACATACAAATAGAGAGGAAATAGTTTTTACTATAACCCAGAAAGCACTAAATACTTTGATTTATTATATGTTTTTTATTGCTTTTCTGCCTGTATTCATTTATTAGTTCAGCAAAATAACACACAGATGCAGATTTTAGGCCTCATTCTATGATACATTAACATGTTCCATAAACAGGTACATGCACACCAAAAAAGAAAAAAAAAAAGTATTACTTTTGAAACTATAGAACAACTGTGAACTATATATTGTCTATTCCATTAAATCATAATTATATACTCATCCTAAGTAAGGAAACTGACAGGGACACGAGTTTCTTTAGAAAATTAGAATTATTCCATGAACAACCTATGCGGACATTTCTCAGGTTGAGGAGCAGCTATAC
Organism: Oryctolagus cuniculus; assembly: GCF_964237555.1. Taxonomy (NCBI): domain Eukaryota; kingdom Metazoa; phylum Chordata; class Mammalia; order Lagomorpha; family Leporidae; genus Oryctolagus; species Oryctolagus cuniculus. Next base: position 98,700,060 of record NC_091439.1, on the reverse strand, counting down.
AGTAAACTGAGGACACTAACTAATTATGGTGACTTTGAAGAAGGCATTAAGACAGTAAGAGTTATCTTGTGCCTACTATTTGAATCAATTATCTTCTTGAATACTTATTAGAGATGAGTGCGACCTCAGAAAGACCACATAAAAACATGGTTACATTATTCTTTCAGCAGTTACTTCAAAAAATTATATACAATTAATTTGTCAGAGCTATTTTGTTTCATGTTAATTAAATGCCTAGATTTTTGTTCTCATATGAGATTAGACTACCAGCATTAGTTCAACTCCATTCTAGAAGACTGCAATACAGTGTTTATTACTTATGTAAATGTGGCTAATTACACACCAACTCAGTTATCTTATTTATTGCATTTCAATTAGTATCCTTTTAATAGTCACTAACTCTTTAATTAACTCACAAGAATAAGAGGTGTCTTGTTAAATGTAAATTAAATAGATTTAAATAGACACTAGATTACAATTGGTAGATTTACTGCTAATGCTATAGAAAACTGTTGCTGGAAGTTTTAAATGTATTCAACCATCTGCCTTCCCCTCTAGGCAAGAAGAAAATACTATTTTCCTTGGCATTCCCTGTAGGCTAAAGATGAAACCATGACAAAATACAAATATGACAGGTCTGTGTTTTGTTCTGGTTTTGCGAGAATGTATTAAGTGTAATTTAGAGTTTTGCCTTATTATCCATGACAAATTCTAAACATGTGGGAAAGTATAAAAGAAAATCTTTCTTTGGTGTGGAATACCTTCTAAAACGAATGTTAAAAGGCTTACAAACAATCCAGGACCACTGATACATTTATCCAGGGTAGAAAGGAACAAAGTACCCCAGCTCCTCCCTAAACACTCCCTTGTCACCTAAGGAGGAAATTAATTAGCAGGGCAGCACAGTGGCAACAACGTGACTACAGGGGAGCCAGAAGGTCAGCGGGCTGACACTGTAACCCAGTTTTGTTAGCATTAATGTCTCTGCTTTAGCCTGCTTATTTCTCAGAGGCCAAATAAAGGCTTAGTTTAGCTGCAGAGCAAAACTACTTTCATTTAATAGCAAGTTTTATTCCTTGTAAAGGGAATTCAAGAGCATTTCTGGATTTTGTTATTTATGCTTGGGGACTGAAAGCATCTGTCACTCTAAACACAGGAAATAGATAGAGCAGGAGTTCCTGCATATTCCTTTGCTATTTTCTTCATGCTTTGCCTTATTAAAAGGAGCAATGGAGAATAAAAAGTTTAAAATACATGTGGTCCAGTGTTTGGGTACTTCTTATTTTAACAGAATGACACAAAATAAAATGACATTGCCATAAAACTCTGAATTTTTGATACAAAATTCTGGCTTTTTCTTTCAAAATAGGAAGATTCAAATTTATCTTTTTAAATATTTATTTAATTATTTGAAAGATAGAGTTACAGAAAGGCATGGGGAGGGAAAAGGGAGAGAGGGAGGGAGGGAGGGAAAGAGAAAAAGAAAGAAGCGAGTGAGCTCTTCCAATGCCTATATGGGATGCCTGCATTGTAAGTGGCAGCTTTACCTACTACGCCAAGATTCCAATTTAACAAATGAAATAATAATGATTTAAGCTAACAAAAACAACATCATTGTAATCCATAAGCTGTACTTTGGAAATTTATATTCATTAAATAAAAGTTAAAAATTAAAAAAAAAATTAAAAAATAAAATAATATGCTAAATTGATCTTCTGTATATAAAGATAATTGAAAATTAATCTTGATGTGAATGGAGGGGGAGAAGGAGGGAGAGAGAGGAGTGTTGTGGGTGGGAGGGAAGTTATGGGGGGGGAGCTATTGTAATCTATAAGCTGTACTTTGGAAATTTATGTTCATTAAATAAAATAAAAAAAAGTTTATATGCATATAAAAAAATTCCAAATATATTAGAATTTTGTAAAAAAATGCCTTTATAGTAAAACAAATGCCTTTATAGTAAACAAATGTGGTCTATGTGGTATCATTTATTAGATATGTGTTAAAATTTGCTTTATGGACCAATTCTTATAAATATTTCACATGAATGGATAAATGAGTGTTCTTTAACAAAAAAAAATTTTCTTAACTTCTCCAAATGCAAATTCTTCAGTTTTTTCAATGAATATAATAACTATTGATATATCAAGTTTACTATGAAGATCAATCAACATTTTATAGGAAGATTATTATCAACTGTTTAAAGCAATATTGTTGATATATTGTGATTGCTAAATAAATGGTAGATGTATCTGTCAAAGCACTGAAAGGTCATGTTTGCATCAGTGACAAAAGCATTTTTGAGGATGCAAATAAAAAATATGAATATATGTTACTATTTTTATACTTAAGGATTATTTCCTAGGTTGAAAGTAACAGTATTCACAACATTGTTTATCCTGAGATTATGCAGTAAAAAACAAAACTAAACAAAAATCTGAAATTCTTATAAGGATTGGATGTACAAATAGTGTAATCTTTATAAATTATTCTTATTTTTAACATGGATGACACCAACAACCACCTTAGGGAATTCATTGCCTTTGATATACACAGTGTTTATGTCTCTCCAGAATCCCTAAATTGGGAACCTAATCCCTAAGCTCACAACACTGGCTCCTAAAAATGCATTTCAAAATTTCTTAATGGAGTAATATTTCATGGATGTTATCTTATCAAATAATTTACAATTAAAAATTCTGTGATTCTCCTCTCCTTAATCTGAACAACTTAAAGAGTTTTCTCCAACAAAAGGATGATCCATGATTAGCAGCAGATTTATCTCATGATTCATTTTTGACACTTATGATGGGTGATTTTCCTGCATTTTTAAATCTGAACTGAATCTTCAAGTTTTGAATATCACAAATTTCTGTAGAACAAGAGTGACTTTGATCATTTATATAGTCAGAAATCTTGCTAGAAAAGGTGACAGTAAAGTTGGATGATTTTAATCAGTGCAGTTTATGACAAGAAATAGGAGCTGAGTAATCTGGAACAGATAATAAACACACTCTCTAGGTAATACTCTTTTTTTTTTTTTTAATTTTTTGACAGGCAGAGTGGACAGTGAGAGAGAGAGACAGAGAGAAAGGTCTTCCTTTGCCGTTGGTTCACCCTCCAATGGCCACCGCGGCTGGCGCACCGGAATGATCCCATGGCAGGAGTCAGGTACTTATCCTGGTCTCCCATGGGGTGCAGGGCCCAAGCACTTGGGCCATCCTCCACTGCACTCCCTGGCCACAGCAGAGAGCTGGCCTGGAAGAGGGGCAACCGGGACAGAATCCGGCGCCCCGACCGGGACTAGAACCCGGTGTGCCGGCGCCGCTAGGCGGAGGATTAGCCTAGTGAGCCGTGGCGCCAGCTGGTAATGCTCTTTTATGAGACTGTTTTTAAGGAAAGGGAAAACCTGTCATCCATATTTTGCATAGTTATATAGTAACTACTCATGCTGTCTTTGCAGGGTCTGAGGAAACAAAGTAGCTTAGAGAGTTACAATTTGGGAAATCTCTAATACTGATGCACAAGCCTAAACTGCTTGCTTTAGCCAGGTCACTTAAATTTGTAAAGTGATGAGCACTTTAAACACCTACTAAATATCCATTTTCCAACTTTCAAGGTTTAGTTGATGAAATGAAAATGAGATAGCAGAATTACTAACAAATTTAATATGCCGTCATCTCTTTTCATTCCCTTTAGTAGAATCTCAGCATTTTTTTCAGCAGTTGCCTTTACTTCTTAGTGTAATAATCCTGGAAGAAATTGAAATTTAGAAAATCTGGCCACCTACCTACTATTGCATTGATTGCCACTTGATGACTTGTTGAACAAGTGGGCTTCTTTATCTTTCTGCGTACATCACTTCTAAAGCTGCCAGTGTGGATAGAAGATGGAAGAAAGGGATTGAAAGATGGAAGAAAGCAGGATTTTCTTCTAAGATGGAAGAAAGCAGGATTTGACAGATTCACGTGATGGAGAGGAATGAAATAGGAATGGAGACATCTTGTGAAAAATGATTTTGCTAGAACATAGCTTAAAGACATAGTTACCAATATATCTATCCTTGGTAATCAGGATAGTACGCTGCACTGGACAGCTCACTGTAGTAAGTTCAAAATATATACTCTCTTTATTTGACTCTACACACATCAAAAAGACCTGATGGGGGCACAATTTATCCCACTATGAAGTAGATAATTGTGAGCCAAAGATTTATAGGTAAAGGTTAGGGAGGAAAAGTGATGTATTTTATCATGGCTGTCCTTTTCTGATCATAATATTTATCAACATTTATTTAGGTAGTGTACATGATTCATTTCTCTCTCTCTCTATCCTCCCTCCCCTCACCTTTTTGCTGGTCTCCATGGCAACTACAAGGGACAAAGGTCATGGCTTCTCAGAGCATTTTCTCATGTAATTGCTCAATTTTCATAGCTTTCAAGCTGTTAGTAGTGAATAGTTAGGTTATGTCCCCTTACACTATCTATCATGGTTGTTTGCTAACTCTCCATTTCAAAATGACCTTCGAGAAGCTTAAAAATTTGGAAGCTGTCTACACTTCTGCAGTTTCTATAGTCAATATGGAAGTAAAATGGAACAGGAAATTTTTTAAGTGCAGTATTCAAACATTCATACAGAAACAAAATAATAGTCTTAATGATGGTTCTTTTTCAAGTAAACACATTCAAAAATTGTTAATATTGCATTCCCTCAGGTGAACACAAAACACACATGGATTTCATGCAGTGAGAAATATGTCAGAGAATACAGTTTGGCAAAGAAAGGGAATAGGGAATCCTAAAAAGTTATTTGTATCATTTGTGCAGGTGATTATTGTGACATAGTCATATTGTTCTCCTAAATTTTCTGCATCAATTTACTGACTATAATTCATAATATATGAGGACATTTCTTTTTTCTTTTTTCTTTTTTTACAGGCAGAGTAGACAGTGAGAGAGACAGAGAGAAAGGTCTTCCTTTACCATTGGTTCACCCTCCAATGGCCGCTGCAGCCAGCGCACTGCGGCTGGCGCACTGCGCTGATCCGAAGCCAGGAGCCAGGTGCTTCTCCTCCCTTGTCCAAACTGTCGAGGAAGAGTTTGCTGTTTTATTATTTTTAGTATTTTCTTTTTCTACTTAATACCATTGGTTGAACTTTTTTTTTTTTTAGATTTTATTTCGTTATTTGAAAGTCAGTTACACAGAGAGAGAAGGAGAGGTAGAGAGAGAGAGAGGTCTTCCATCCGATGGTTCACTCCCCAATTGGCCTCAATGGACAGAGTTGTGTCGATGGGAAACCAAGAGCCTCCTCTGGGTATCCCATGTGGGTGCAAGGGGCCCAAGGAATTGGGCCATCCTCCACTGCTTTCCCAGGCCACAGCATAGAGCTGGATAGGAAGTAGAGCAGTCGGTCCCAAACCAGTGCCCATATGGGATGCCAGTGCCGCAGGCCAGGGTGTTAACACACTGTGCCACAGCTCCGGCCCCAGTTGAATTCTTTATTTAACAGAGAATTATTCTTAGGCATTTAAATCCAATTGAAAATTGACCCCTGTTAAAATAAGAGTGGGGATAAGAGAGAGAGGAGATGTACAGTTTTTGCACACGTTTCCTCAGACTTATCCCTTAAGGGTAAACCTAAAAACTTGACATGCGACTCCAAATCCCATTAAGTTGGCAGATACCAATGCTACCTACTAGTTAAAGTGATCACTTTAAGTTCATAACTGATCATAAAGATATGATTAAGTGTCAAAGGGATCATATAAATATGACCAAGTGCCTGCTGATAATAATAGATAGAATTAAGAAGGAGAGAACGATCCAAGATGAGAAGCAGGCCACACAGCAGACTCATAGAACGACAAATGCCCTAAATAGCACTCTTGGCTCAGAAGCAACCCTTTAGGCATTCGGATCTGGCTAAAAAGACCATGAGAGCATTTCAGGCATGGAAAGCCCAGATACTATGGTGAAAAATGACCTAAATGAAAGATCTCCATGAGATCCCGGAAAAAAGAAGGGGCCATCAAAGAAGGAGGTACCTTTCTCTGAAGGGAGGAGAGAACTACCACTTTGATTATGGTCCTGTCTAAATAAGATCGGAGTTTGTGGATTCAATAGGCTTCCATAGCCTTGGCAGCTCAGGACAAGAGCCTCCAGTAATCACTGATGTCATAAATAAGAGTGTCAATTGTTAAATCAACAACGGGAGTCACTGTGCACTTACTTCCCATGTAGAATCTCTGTCCTTAATGAGTTGTACTATGAGAATTATCAGTAAAACTAGTCTTCAAACAGTACTTTATACTCTGTGTGTCTGTGTGTTTGCAAACTGTTGAAATCTTTACATAGTATAGAGTTGATCTTCTGTATATAAAGATAATTAAAATGAATCTTAATGAAAAATGGGATGGGAGAGGGAGTAGGGAGGTGACCTGGTTTGGGGGTGGGAGGGCAGGTATTAGGGGAAGAACCACTATATTTCTAAAGTTGTACTTACGAAATTTATATTTATTATATAAAAGCATTCTATAAAAAATAATTTAAAAATAAGTAAAACTTTATTAAGACAAGAGCATTAGAACATTTCTTTCACACTATGAGACCCACTGCAAAACTGCTAGGCTCTGGCTCTGAACTCAAGGTCATGATTCCTGGTTCTTTATTGTTTACACTTAAAATACAAAATTACCCACAGAAAAGCAACAGACATTTTTAATTCAGAAAGATGAAGTCATACTTTCTTGGTCACATAAATTCTTACCACCTGTCAAATTTATCTTCTTTGACTATTCTCTATCCGACTTATATTAACATGATCAAATATGCTTTGAGTGCAGTGGTATGATATATGTATAAATAAAATATATTTTAACACTTATATTAAATGCATTGCATTAATACATTTTGATGGCCTTTGACACAATTAGTGTTACAAGTCAATTGGATCAGTAAGTTAGTGTTACAGAGCTAATTATTCAATGGAATTCTTTTTCCTTCAAATAATTCTTTTAACTAGAGGCTTACTTTTAAAGCTTTATGGCATTTTTTTCATTGAGCAATATAAAACATTTATTTTTAAATAAACTTTGTGAATTAAAACAAGGAAGTAATAAAGATATCTTAGAATAAAGATCAGAATTACATTGATCTCCAAAGGGGAAATCTTATATTTATTTCTATTATTGCATTAGTTCCTAAAATTTCAACTAAAAGTTTCAGGATGCATGCATTGTTCCAGTGTTTTCCTTTGTTTTGTATCTGCCAATTTAAAGACACCTCTCTATTTTATTCTAAATTTTCTCTCAATATTGTTTTTATAAAATACAACATTTTTTTCTACTCAGAACTGATTAATTACTGGACAGAAATTGTATTGGTGCATTTGCACAACAAAAAAGCTACCCATTAGCATGAATTTTCCCCTCAATAAGTAAATCTATCATATTATTCACCTTCAATGTCCATAACCCCAGCAGGAGAAAATCACCCACTTTCAAATTAAATTTAACCTTTCAAAGTATTAATTATTTATGCAACAATTTCCTTTCTGACTATTCACATGCAGTATTACTCACATGCATTGACTTCTGTGACAATGAATAATTACAAAATAGAAGCTGAAGAAATAGAATCCTCTGGGTTGGATTGGTTTTAGAATTGCTATTTTAGTTCTTTTAACTAGATGGCACTTTAAAAAGCCCTGTTTCAACATTAGAAATCCCTAATCAAATGAATGGTTTTGCATAAAAATTATAACATCAAATGATAATTATATCAGAAATGTTCATAGATTTTTTTACACACAAGGTAATTAAATTAAAACTTAATAAGTCAAGTGTAAAGACCAAATGTGAAAAAAAATGAGAGGTTTTAGGAAGTAAATTATTATTGTCATTTTTTTTCAAATACTAGAAGTGCATTGAATTTAATGAGGCTAATTTTCTTATTGTCTCAGAACCACTTCAGTGAAAAAGTAGAGGCATGATATATTGCTGTCTAAATTACAGAGTCCTGAATTCCAAATAACTCCCATCCCAGGCCCTCATCCCCAGAATGCTGAATGGATTAGTTTAGGGACAGAATTAGGCATTGATTCATCATCAAAGCTCTCTGGTAATTAAAATGTACAATCAGGGGGAATCCCTTTTATTTCATTTACTACAGGGTTTTCAACCATGTTGAACTTTGGAATGATATGAAAAAGCTTTTAAAAATCTGAGTGCCACCTCCAGTTTAATTGTTCTGGGTTACTGCCTGCACATCAGGGTTTCTCAGGCCCCCACCCCATCCTGCCCTGATCCTGGATTCCAGGGGCTGAAGTGTTCACTTGCTCCAGTCACCACCAACAAATCCTAGTATGCTCTGGGTCATCTTCCAGGTATATACCTATTGCTGCAGGCTAGCACTGTTAGTGAATGGGGCTGCCTGCCCAACCTCTTTGTGGCATCCCATTGTACTTTTTGCCTTATCTTCCCAACTTCATTTCAACGCCCCTCAAGTGTGATTTACATTATCCTCTAAAATCCTTGGGACACTTCCTGTCCTCCTAACTTCGCCTGGAGCCCCCTTTCACGGGACATTGCCTTCCTTATGATTGCATAGCTAATACTCCCATCAGAGTCAACAGGTTCTCTCCAAATAGGAACAAGATGAAACAGAGGCAGGTCTTGAACCATGATAGCTTGGGAGGCATGGGGACCAGGACAGGACAATTTGGGAACCCCTTATTCGAACTTACTCTTCCAAACTCCTGAGCTGACAAACTCCTAAAGCAAAAGTCTTTCATTAATTTTCTTCAGGAAGCCTTGACAAATAGATTCCTGAATCCCTGTGGACAAAATCCTGTAGTGTCCATTGATCCACAGAAATATATTACTTCTTAATTTGATAAATCGCTCATATGTTGTCCAGGCCACTCAGGGCTCTCACACCCCACATCCGTTCTCTTGTCAACCTCAGCACCCACAGGTGACTTTCTGTGTCCTTTTATGCACACACACAGACTTCACCAACAGCTAGGACAACCTGTTTCTGCTTCACTTTAGTTTAATGGAATAAGACATTAATAAGTTGTTTTTGGTTTCTATTGTTTTCAACTTTGTGTCCATTTACTTTGTGTTGCTAGAGTTGGAGGCTCTGAAATCTAATTTCATTGAAGCTCCAAAACTGAATTTCCAAAATACACTATAGAATAGCGCACTCAAAACCAATCTGCAAAGAAGTCATTCCACAGGCCGGCACCTTGGCTCAATAGGCTAATCCTCTGCCTTGGGGTGCCAGCACACCGGGTTCTAGTCCCAGTCGGGGCGCCGGATTCTGTCCCGGTTGCCCCTCTTCCAGGCCAGCTCTCTGCTGTGGCCCGGGAGTGCAATGGAGGATGGCCCAAGTGCTTGGGCCCTGCACCCCATGGGAGACCAGGAGAAGCACCTGGCTCCTGCCTTTGGATCAGCGTAGCGTGCTGGCCACAGCGGCTATTGGAAGGTGAACCAACGGCAAAGGAAGACCTTTCTCTCTGCCTCTCTCTCTCCATTCTGCCTGTAAAAAAAAAAAAAAAAAAAAAAAAAAGATGTCATTCCACAACTGAACTACTCATCATGTAAGCTTTGTAGGTTCATGCTGAATATAAATTCTTTGAAATGCTGAATTCTACAGGTCTAGATTATAGTCTGTCTCCTTCTATTTCTTTCAATGGATGTGAAATTATTGATTCTACCTGGAGTCCTAACCAGATGAGGAAGCAATTCAGTCTTTACAGTGAAAAGCTATTAATGAGGTGATTTTTGCTATTTTGTGAAAAATGAAAAGAATAAATCCCTGCTTCTTGATTGCAGAGAAAGATGGTGTGTGTTCCTTTTCACTTTAGGCCATATACTGAACTGTGATTTTCACGCTATTTATATCTTTCATACTACCCACTAATGATAAAATAAAAAAAAGGAACAGATATTTGATAATCCTTAAAGAAAAAAAGGGTAACTTAAATGGCAGACTTTTACACACTTTCGGACAAATATATTGAAAGCTGTATCAAAATTAATAATACATTTTTGAAACATTTGCAATATGTGTAATGCCTTCATAGCCTAATACTCAAGCTCTTAGTGTGTTTAAATTTTGCCAACATATTAATTCCATATTTCAATAATTTCAATCTAAAATAAAGTTAGGCAAAGATAACTTTTATAAATTATTTGGTCACTAAAATAAATTAAAATAAACATGTAAGACTTCTCACTATCTTATGTAAGTATATAGCATCTATTTTTATACCATTGTATAAAAATTTATACAACTAAGTACATTTTGAGTAGTTTTAAGAGAAGTAAGGCATGTGGCTTCAAGAATGGTATGCTAGGGGCCGGCACTCTGGCACAGTAAGTTAATCCTCCACCTGTGGTACCAGCATCCCATATGGACACCAGTTCTAGTCCTGGCTGCTCCTCTTCCAATCCAGCTCTCTGCAATGGCCTGGGAAACAGTACAAGATGACCCAAGTCTTTGGGCACCTGCACTCACATGGGAGACCCAGAAGAAGCTCCTGGCTCCTGGCTTCAGATCACATCAACACATAACTGATCCCTGTGGCCATTTGGAGACCGAACCAGCAGATGGAAAACCTTTCTATCTCCCTCTATCTCTAACTCTACCTCTCAAATAAATAAATAAAATCTTTAAAAAATTATATGCCAGTAAATGAATAACTGTCAGGCAAAGAGAACTATATTTATATATGCATCAACATTATAAATTTTACAAATAAATAGTAGTACAATATACACCATACAGGCAATAATGTATCCCGTATTCTTCAGTCTAAATTCCATATGCACAGTTAAGTCTGAAAACATGCTTGTGTGGATTTTTGCTGAACTCTTTGTTTCCAGAGTCACTGTGCTTGCAGGTGATAAATGAATATCGATCTAACACAAATGTTGGTGGATATTTTTGTTTAAATTGATGAGCAAGATGAAAGTGAAAGACGACACTTGTGGGAATTTCACCCTTTCATCAAGGATGTTAGGGGGCTTCTTTGCTGACTTGGATAATAGTTTCTGAAATAATGGAAGAACAGATTCTCATTCCTTCATGATGTTCATAATGTTATGTCAAAAGACATAACATGCTTTTCAATTTCAACTGCATTAACAATTTTCCATTGCTTTCTTAAGTTGAGATCATAGTTTTATAAAGTTCTTCCTCAAGAGCCAGATGATGCATGCTTTGGGCTTGTTGGCCTTACCTGTTACAACTGTATTCCTGTCATCCTAGAGCAGTGTTCCAATAGCACATTACTTATTAAAACAGGCAGCTGATCCACAGATGGTGGTTTACTGATTCCTGGTTTCGATAATGAATCAAACAATAAATCAAGTCCTACTTGGTAGAAATTGCTGACTGCTATGGTATAAGTACTCTCACCATGGCCAATTTCAAGCTACCAAGATTAATTCACAGAAAGCAGAGATGGGAACAGATATTTAGTTGCAGAAGTTCATATAGTATCTGACACACACATACACAAAAAGATACAAGAGGTTTTTATAAGGCTGATAATTTATATCATGATAAAATAATGACTTAATCAGGAAATAATACATTTGGAATTTTCTTTTTACCCTTGTTTGAACACAGTTTATTTAATTGTGTTCACAAATACACACACACACATACACATAACATGAGGGGACTTCAAAAAAGCTCATGGAGTGGGTATTGAGCCTAGTGGCTAAGACGTTGGTGGCTCCCTCATTGGAGTACCTGAGTTGAATACTTGGCTCTGACTCCTAATTTCAGCTTCCTGTGAATGCAGGCCCTGGAAGGCAGAGTGATGACTCAAGTAGTTGGGTTCCAGCCACCCACATGAGATTTATGGATTTAGTTCCTGGCTCCAGTTTTGGCCTGGTGCATTATGGGCGCCTGGAAAGTCGACCAGCCAATGGAATCAATGAAAGCTAGTGGTCTCTCTTTCTCTCTCTCCCTCTCTCTCTCTCTCTCTGACTCTCAAATAAAATTTTCAAAGCTCTTGGAAAATGAAATCAAAATGTTTTTTTGTTATGTGTTTCTTTTTCTGAAGACAAAGAAAAAATGGATACATTAAATTGAGTCAAACATTAAAAATAATATGCAGATTATAAGCTTAAAAACGTCCCTCCAAGTTGAAACACAACTATAAGAAAGAGCATTTATCATAGGTGGATATGTTTATGAGGATAAAACAGTAGGACTTCTTTCACCTTTCGATGCTTTCCCCATTCACAAAGCAAGGATTATGAGCCTTACAATATGCCTCCCTCCCAGGAATATCATCAGGACAAAGAAATATCCACAGTACTTACTTAGCTCTTGACTGGGAAGGCATTTTGCTAAAAACAAAGAGACTTTTAAACTCCTTGCACAGTGTGACCTAGTGTTACAGTAAATTGCAGCATTGAATAGGGCACACACGGCGGGTATGCCAGATCCTACCTGGGCTGGCAGTTCCACTGTTTCTCACCCCATCTCTTCACACCTTCCTTTTGAATACAACCTTATGGCGAGAGCATGATGGTTTGACAGAGGGTCCAGCAGAGAAGTTGCGGGATCCTTGACTTCTATATGCTAAACTCGGCCTCAGGTAATCCTTCATGGATCGACCTTTCAGATTAACGATGGTAACTTCAGCTTTACAGCACAAATACAAACGTGCTTCTGCCAACAATAGTTTGAGGCTGATAATATTCAGTCTTCATGTGTGGGAAAATGAAAGGATAACCACAAAACCCTTTGTTTGCTAGTTGGAGAACAGAAAAAAAAAAAAAAAACCTACACTGACATATGAGTACCTGCAAAATTACCTCTAACTTATTTCAAAATGAGTTTATTTAAAAAATCTATAAGGCAGGTGTATTTAATTTTATTTTCAGAAGTGAAGTTCAAAGAAAAGCCTTTAGTAAGAAAAAGGGCTGAAACAATTTATCTTCTAAACAGTTTTGAAACAGCTTCCATATTTAGTGATTTATGAAATGATTTCCTCAATTCCAAATTCTAATAAGTTTCCCAGGAGAAAATGAAAGAACAAAACAGCAAACCTGGAAGGGGTTCTGTGAGAACAGCAAGAAAACTTTCATGGAATCACTTATTTTTTAGCATTTTGTTATTTTCTAACCCCTCTGAGAAGCTTACATAATTTCAATATAACGTGATCAGCTTCCTGTCCTGATATAAGATTTTAAACATTTTTATACTTTTGCAAAAACAAACAAAAAGCATAAATGCTGAGGTCTTTTAAGGTTCCCATCAGATAGCAAAGAGCTAAAAGCGAGAAATTGCTGGTAGCATTCTGCTGTTGTTAAAGCAGCAATAGCTAGCTATGTTGTTGAACACAAATTTTTAATTAAGGCCTGAAGTAATTTATGAGTTGTTTTTCACCTGATCAGGAGAGGGAGATTTTATCAAACATGAATGACAGATGTCAGGGCACTGGATTAAAAACATTTCCTAGCCATTTCTAGTTGAGGTAAATTTATGTCACATTTAATTTATCACTGATAACAAAAATTAAACTTTGCTTAATCTTCTTTCTGTTTGAAATAAAGGTTTGTTCTTCAGTAGAACTGGACTTGAACCTAAAAAAGTTAATTATTTTTGAATTTATAAATGTTTTATCAAATATAAGCATTATGGCTCTTCATTCTTGATTTTTCAAATTAAAAATGTTTTTGCCTCTGAATGGAGACATATCCCATGTTTTCACGGAGAAGGCTCCTAGGAGTTTAGGTTAGTCTAGAAGAGTGTACACTTCACCTCGTTAATTCTTCTGTACCTTGGAGCTCTTCAGACCACCCTCCGGTGAGAACTATTGCATCAGGTACATATATGCCACATGCCCTTAAAGGTGTTAATTTCAGGTAGAATAAAAAGATGGCGGAATAACAAAATAACTGAGGGCACTATATACATAACTGAGAAAATGGACTGGAAAATGGAGCCCAATGAAGTCTATGATATGTGTCTGGGACAGACAGTTTTGTTTTTATCCATGTCCACATGTTCAAGTCACCTATCAAATATAAATGACAATGAGGAAGCAGTTGAATTTCACAACCTCAGCATGCTCATTTAGTGGCTCCCTAGTCTATTGTACAGTAATTTTTTGATGATAAAGAAATCAATGCCAAAACCATATCCCAGCTGAAGCGTAGAAAAATCTCAGATGGAGAAGACCTAGGAATCCTCCACTAACCAGTGTTAAAACTACTGTGTTGGCCTAATCAATAGTTGGTTCATATACATGTAACAAATCACCTGCAAAATATGAGTATTTTCAGAAACTAATGGAGTAGCATTTCAATTTTAAAATGTCTAACTTTTTTTTCTGCAAACATCTGTTCTTTAAAATGCTCTGATTTTTCTGATGTAGTCTCATGACTATGTGGAATACAAACTTAGAAATGTTTTCCTAAAGCTTCACAAAGCTACTTTGTTCCTGAGCAGAAATGATTAAGTTTTCACAATATTTCTATTTCTGAGTATTGTGTTGGGAAATGAAAGCACGGGAACTACCTACACAGCCACCTTTCTCTCCTCAGTTCCTTGCATCTAGAATGAGCCACGTGACCACACCCTACCAGTGGGATGGAAGTGGAAGCAGTATGTTCCACTTCTGCCCCAAAGAGGTTAAGCAAGCCATGTGCTTCTGCACCTCCTTTTACCACATCTGTGTCAAATGCGCAGGTCCTAGGAGTGGAATTCTCCAAAGATAAAAGAACATGAGGCCCTAAACCATCACTAAGAAGACAGGTACCCATGGAACAGCAGAGACATTGAATTTCAACTAAGTAGGATATCAATTCCTATCCATTTAAGCTACTGAGATTTGTGGATTTATTTGTTAAATTTATTTGCATTCCCTTAATGACTATAACCTATAAAGCTGATTAAAGATCCATTACCTATCTAAGCTTAGATCTCCTTCTTTGTCAGTCAGAAAATTTATTGAATATTGCTATGAAGTTTATAAAATCTAAATCTTGACCTAATTTAAAAAAATTAAAATTATATCCACAAAAAAAGAGGCAAGATGGCGGAATAGGAAGGGAGCACACTGATAGTCCGGGGAGAGATAGTTTAATAAAAGTGGAGATACTGCAGGTTCAAGGAAGAGTAGGGGAGGAAACAGCAGAAGAAACTCTTCCGGAACGCGTGATTCACAGCAGACCTGCGTGGAGAGCGTGGGAGCCCACAGTTCGGGACACCAGCGGCAGACTCAACACACCAGCGCTGGAACTCGAGGTGAGCCGAACCTCAATAGCCCGAGACACCAGCAGGCAAACGGAGAGAGGAGACTAGAGGGAACGTCCCCCAGGGGGGAAAAGTTCACCTGGCTAACTAGAAGAGAGAGAGAGAAAAAAAAAAGGTGACTGGTACGGACACGGGTTTCTCTCTCTCCACTCACCTCTCAAGGGCGAGCAAGACAAAGAGCAGGCGCCATCTTGGACATACATCATAAGCAGAGCGACCTCAGGTCTGCACCGGCCCTGAGCCTAGCAGAAAAACCTGACTCTGGGTGGGGCGAATTAACAGGAGATTAGGACCTAGCAAATTTGTGGTGCTACTGAACTGAGACTGTGAAAAAAGAGACGGTGGGGGAGAGAACTCACAGAATTCACGTGAGCACTCTCCAGAGACGCTACAATTCCATAACTTTGGCAACCCAGTGGGAGACTGAAGGGGAATTTGAGCCCACTCTGAGGGCAGAACAGATTCCCTGTGTGGTCCTTGGGAAAGAGCTTCCAATCTCTGGCTCCTGTGGGTATATCATTTGCCTGCTAACTACCTCCAACTTCGTTCAGCTGTGCAGAATTACTTCCCTTTTGAATCAAAAAAAGAAAGAGAGAGAGAGAGAGAGATTTACCACGCCTAACCTGGGAGTGTCACCTTTGTCACACCAAACAGAGCTCTCAGGCCACACCCATCTCAAGCCCTAAGGCTCCATCAAAAACAGATAGTCCACTTAATCTAGAGTCATAGTATAACAAGAAAAAGCACCACAGTGAAGAAACCAAATATCTCCAATATGCCAAATAACAAACGCAAAAACCGAGGTAATAAAAACAAGGAAGTCACTATGACGCCCTCAAATGAAAAAGACACCCCAATTCAAGATTATGAAGATGATGACATAGAAGAAATGCAAGAAGCAGATCTCAAAAAATTGATAAGAACATTAAGAAGTTCTCAAAAACAAATTCTGGAACTGCAGAAATCCTTAATGGACAAGATAGAAAATCTCTCTCGTGAAAATGAAATATTAAGGAGGAATCAAAATGAAACGAAACAACTAGTACAACAGGAAACTGTGATAGTGACTGAAGTGAAGAATTCAATAGATCAAATGAAAAACACAATAGAGAGCCTTACAAACAGAATGGGTGAAGCAGAAGAGAGAATATCGGACTTAGAAGACAGAGAACAGGAAAGGATACAGTCAGGCCAAAGAAAAGAAGAGGAAATTAGAAATCTAAAGCATATTGTCGGGAATCTTCAAGATACTATTAAAAAAACCAACATTCGGGTTCTAGGAGTTCCTGAAGGCATGGAGAGGGAGAAAGGATTAGAAGGCCTTTTTAGTGAGATATTAGCAGAAAATTTCCCAGGTTTGGAGAAGGACAGAGAAATCCTAGTACAGGAAGCCCACAGAACCCCTAATAAACACGACCAAAAGAGATCCTCACCACGACACGTTGTAATTAAACTCTCCACAGTGAAACATAAAGAAAAGATCCTAAAATGTGCAAGAGAGAAACGTCAAATTACTCTCAGAGGATCTCCAATCAGACTCACAGCTGACTTCTCATCAGAAACTCTACAAGCTAGGAGGGAATGGCGAGATATAGCCCACGTACTAAGAGAGAAAAACTGCCAGCCCAGAATATTATATCCTGCAAAGCTCTCATTTGTGAATGAAGGTGAAATAAAGACTTTTCATAGCAAACAGAAATTGAAAGAATTTGTCGCCACTCGTCCAGCCCTGCAACAGATGCTTAAAGATGTGCTACACACAGAAACACAGAAACACGGTCATCAATATGAAAGAAGGGAAAGGAAAGAAACCTCACAGCAAAAGATCACAGGGAATTCAAAGCATATATTAGAACTTATCTTTGGCAAATGGCAGGGCAAAGTTACCACTTTTCATTAGTCACATTGAATGTTAATGGCCTGAACTGTCCAGTTAAAAGACACCGATTGGCTGATTGGGTTAAGGAACAAAACCCATCTATTTGCTGCTTACAAGAAACACATCTTTCCAACAAAGATCCATACAGACTGAAAGTGAAAGGCTGGAAAAAGATATACCATGCCAACAGAAATGAAAAAAGAGCGGGCGTAGCCATCTTAATATCAGACAACATAAACTTTACCACAAAAACTGTTAAGAGAGACAAAGAGGGGCACTATATAGTGATTAAGGGATCAATAAAACAAGAAGATATAACAATTATCAATGTATGTGCACCTAACTACAGGGCACCGGTTTATCTAAAAGATTTGTTAACGGACTTAAAGGGAGACTTAGACCCCAATACAATAGTACTGGGGGACTTCAATACTCCACTCTCAGAAATAGACAGATCAATAGGACAGAAGATCAACAAGGATACAGTAGATTTAAATGACACTATAGCCCAAATGGATCTAACAGATATATACAGAACTTTCAATCCTACAGCTAAAGATTTTACATTCTTCTCAGCGGTACATGGAACCTTCTCTAGGATTGACCACATACTAGGCCATAAAGCAAGTCTCAGCAAATTCAAAAGAATTAGAATCATACCATGCAGCTTCTCAGACCATAAAGGAATGAAGTTGGAAATTAGCAACTCAGGAATCCCTAGAGCATTTGCAAACACATGGAGATTGAACAACATGCTCCGGAATGAACAATGGGTCATAGAAGACATTAAAAGAGAAATCAAAAATTTTCTGGAAGTAAATGAGGATAACAGCACAACATACCAAAACTTATGGGACGCAGCAAAAGCAATGTTAAGAGGAAAGTTTATATCAATAGGTGCCTACATCAAGAAATTGGAAAGGCACCAAATAGATGAGCTTTCAATTCAACTCAAGGATCTAGAAAAACTACAGCAAACCAGACCCAAATCTAGTAGGAGAAGAGAAATAATTAAAATCAGAGAAGAAATCAACAGGATTGAATCAAGAAAAACATTCCAAAAAATCAGCCAAACGAGGAGCTGTTTTTTTGAAAAAATAACAAAATTGACACCCCATTGGCCCAACTAACTAAAAAAAGAAGAGAAAAGACCCAAATCAATAAAATCAGAGATGAAAAAGGAGGCATAACAACAGACACCACAGAAATAAAAAGAATCATCAGAAATTACTACAAGGACTTGTATGCCAGCAAACAGGGAAACCTATCAGAAATGGATAGATTCCTGGACACATGCAACCTACCTAAATTGAACCAGGAAGACATAATAGAAAACCTAAACAGACCCATAAATGAGTCAGAAATTGAAACAGTAATTAAGGCCCTCGCAACAAAGAAAAGCCCAGGACCAGATGGATTCACTGCTGAATTCTACCAGACATTTAAAGAAGAACTAACTCCAATTCTTCTCAAACTATTCAGAACAATCGAAGAAGAGGGAATCCTCCCAAATTCTTTCTATGAAGCCAGCATCACCTTAATTCCTAAGCCGGAAAAAGATGCAGCACTGAAAGAGAATTACAGACCAATATCCCTGATGAACATAGATGCAAAAATCCTCAATAAAATTCTCGCCAATAGAATGCAACAACACATCAGAAAGATCATCCACCCAGACCAAGTGGGATTTATCCCTGGTATGCAGGGATGGTTTAATGTGTGCAAGACAATCAATGTGATACACCACATTAACAGACTGCAGAAGAAAAACCATATGATTATCTCAATAGATGCCGATAAAGCATTTGATAAAATACAACACCCATTCATGATGAAAACTCTAAGCAAACTGGGTTTGGAAGGAGCATTCCTCAATACAATCAAAGCAATCTATGAAAAACCCACAGTCAACATCCTATTGAATGGGGAAAAGTTGGAAGCATTTCCACTGAGATCTGGCACCAGACAGGGATGCCCACTCTCACCAATGCTATTCAATATAGTTCTGGATGTTCTAGCCAGAGCTATTAGGCAAGAAAAAGAAATTAAAGGGATACAAATTGGGAAGGAAGAACTCAAACTATCCCTCTTTGCAGATGATATGATTCTTTATTTAGAGGACTCAAAGAACTCTACTAAGAGACTATTGGAACTCATAGAAGAGTTTGGCAAAGTAGCAGGGTATAAAATCAATGCACAAAAATCAACAGCCTTTGGGGCCGGCGCCGCAGCTCAATAGGCTAATCCTGCGCCTAGCGGCGCCGGCACACCGGGTTCTAGTCCCGGTCGGGGCGCCGGATTCTGTCCCGGTTGCCCCTCTTCCAGGCCAGCCCTCTGCTGTGGCCAGGGAGTGCAGTGGAGGATGGCCCAGGTGCTTGGGCCCTGCACCCCATGGGAGACCAGGAAAAGCACCTGGCTCCTGGCTCCTGCCATCGGATCAGCGCGGTGCGCCGGCCGCAGCGCGCCGGCCGCAGCGCGCCGGCCGCGGCGGCCATTGGAGGGTGAACCAACGGCAAAGGAAGACCTTTCTCTCTGTCTCTCTCTCTCACTGTCCACTCTGCCTATCAAAAAATTAAAAAAATTAAAAAAAAATCAACAGCCTTTGTATACACAGGCAATGACATGGCTGAGCAAGAACTTCTAAGATCAATCCCATTCACAATAGCTACAAAAACAATCAAATACCTTGGAATAAGCTTAACCAAGGACGTTAAATATCTCTACGAGGAGAATTACAAAACCTTAAAGAAAGAAATAGAAGAGGATACCAAGAAATGGAAAAATCTTCCATGATCATGGATTGGAAGATTCAACACCATCAAAATGTCCATTCTCCCAAAAGCAATTTATAGATTCAATGCAATCCCAATCAAGATACCAAAGACATTCTTCTCAGATCTGGAAAAAATGGTGCTGAAATTTATATGGAGGCACAAGAGACCTTGAATAGCTAAAGCAATCTTGTACAACAAAAACAAAGCCGGAGGCATCACAATACCAGATTTCAGGACATACTACAGGGCAGTTGTAATCAAAACAGCATGGTACTGGTACAGAAACAGATGGATAGACCAATGGAACAGAATTGAAACACTAGAAATCAATCCAAACATGTACAGCCAACTTATATTTGATAAAGGATCTAAAACTAATTCCTGGAGCAAGGACAGTCTATTCAATAAATGGTGCTGGGAAAATTGGATTTCCACGTGCAGAATCATGAAGCAAGACCCCTACCTTACACCTTACACAAAAATCCACTCAACATGGATTAAAGACGTAAATCTATGACCTGACACCATCAAGTTATTAGAGAACATTGCAAAAACCCTTCAAGATATAGGCACAGGCAAAGAATTTCTGGAAAAGACCCGGGAGGCACAGGCAGTCAAAGCCAAAATCAACTATTGGGATTGCATCAAATTGAGAAGTTTCTCTACTGCAAAAGAAACAGGAGAGTGAAGAGACAACCGACAGAATGGGAAAAAATATTTGCAAACTATGCAACAGATAAAGGGTTAATAACCAGAATCTACAAAGAGATCAAGAAACTCCACAAAAACAAAACCAACAACCCACTTAAGAGATGGGCCAAGGACCTCAATAGACATTTTTCAAAAGAGGAAATCCAAATGGCCAACAGGCACATGGAAAAATGTTCAAGGTCATTAGCAATCAGGGAAATGCAAATCAAAACCACAATGATGTTTCACCTCACCCCGGTTAGAATGGCTCACATGCAGAAATCCACCAACAACAGATGCTGGCGAGGATGTGGGGAAAAAGGGACACTAACCCACTGTTGGTGGGAATGCAAACTGGTCAAGGCACTATGGAAGTCAGTCTGGAGATTCCTCAGAAACCTGAAGATAACCCTACCGTTCCACCCAGCCATCCCACTCCTTGGAATTTACCCAAAGGAATTTAAATTGGCAAACAAAAAAGCGGTCTGCAGCCTAATGTTTATTGCAGCTCAATTCACAATAGCTAAGACCTGGAACCAAACTAAATGCCCATCAACAGTAGACTGGATAAAGAAATTATGGGATATGTACTCTTTAGAATACTATACCGCAGTAAGAAACAATGAAATCCAGTCATTTGCAACAAAATGGAGGAATCTGGAACACATCATGCTGAGTGAAATAAGCCACTCCCAAAGGGACAAATATCATATGTTCTCCCTGATGGGTGACAACTGACTGAACACCAAAAAGGAAACCTGTTGAAGTGAAATGGACACTATGAGAAACGGTGACTTGATCAGCATAGCCCTGACTGTTAATACATAATTGTTAATAATAACTTAATACATTATCCCTCTTAGTAGTTTTTTGTCTGTTCTACTTTATATGACTGGTTTAATTCTGTAATTAATACACAATTATTCTTAAGTGTTGAAATTTAACTGAAATGTGATCCCTGTTAAACATAAGAGTAGGAATAAGAGAGGGAAGAGATGTATAATTTGGGACATGCTCAAGCTGACTTGCCCCAAATGGTAGAGTTAGAAACATACCAGGGGACTCCAATTTAATCCCATCAAGGTGGCATGTACCAATGCCATCTCACCAGTCCAAGTGATCAATTTCAGTTCACAATTGATCATAATGAAAGGACTTAGAGTCAAAGGAAGCACATAAACAAGTCTAGTACCTGCTAATACTAACCGATAGAATAAATAAAGGGGAGAGTGATCCAACATGGGAAGCGAGATACTCAGCAGACTCATAGAATGGCGGATGTCCTAAACAGCACTCTGGCCTCAGAATCAGCCCTAAAGGCATTCGGATCTGGCTGAAAAGCCCATGAGAGTATTTCAGGCATGGAAAGCCAAGACACTCTGGAAAAAAAAAAAAAAAAAAAAAAAACTCTAAATGAAAGATCTCTGTGAGTGAGATCCCAGTGGAAAGAACAGGTCTTCAAAGAAGGAGGTACCTTTCTCTGAAGGGAGGAGAGGACCTCCACTTTGACTATGACCGTGTCTAAACAAGATAAGAGTCGGTGAACTCAAAAGGCTTTCATAGCCTTGGAAACTCATGACTGGTGCATAGGGAGATTACTGATGCCATAGACAGGAGTGTCAATTGGTAAAGTCAACAACAGGAGTCACTGTGCACTTACTCCTCATGTAGGATCTCTGTCCTTAATGTGCTGTACATTGAGATTTAATGCTATAATGAGTACTCAAACAGTATATTTCACTTTGTGTTTCTATGGGGGTGCAAACTGTTGAAATCTTTACTTAATGTATACTAAACTGATCTTCTGTAAAAAAAAAAAAAAAAAGAATAAATTATCAATTCCCAACTTGACTCTCACTGGGATTAAACATGACAATAGGTCTGATCTGATTTCATCATCATTTAAAAAATCATCTATTATTTTTCACTTCATGTTTGTGTGGGAGCAAACTGTTGAAATCTTTACTTAATGTATGCTAAACTGATCTTCTGTATATAAAGAGAATCGAAAATGAATCCTCATATGAATGGAAGGGGAGAGGGAGTGGGAAAGGGGAGGGATGCGGGTGGGAGAGACGATATGGGGGGGGAAGCCATTGTAATCCATAAGCCGTACTTTGGAAATTTATATTCATTAAATAAAAGTTAAAAAAAAAATTATATCCACAAAGTGATTTATTAATCTTCATCATTTTTGAGAAAAGTATCCTGTGATAGATAATTAAAATTGTAATATAACTCCCCCAATTGGATTTCATATTTGTTTCTATATTCTAATTATATGCAATATAAATATATAAATTTTCAAATTTTTTGAAGTTCTTTATATTTATTTTAGAATTAAAGTATTCAAAATACGTATTTTATTTATCTAAAGGGAACAAATTTCATATATTTCATACATACAGCTTTAAGAACATAATGATGCTTCCCAAATTAATTTTAAAATAATTTTAGAATTTGATAGGTTAAGAATGCCACATTTGGGGCCAGCAATATGGCACACCATGTTTTGCTACTGCCTGTCACTCCTACATCCCATGTGGGGTCCCAAGTCCCAGCTGTTCCACTTCCAATGCAGCTCCCTGCTGAAGTGCCTGGGAAAGCAGAGAATGATTGCCCATGTGCTTGGGCCACCCAGACGGAGTTCTTGGCCCCTGCTTCAGCCTGGAAGTGTGGACATTTTGTGTCTCAACCAATGGATGGATGATCTTGCTCTCATATGCAAGTGCGCTGTGTGTGTGTGTGTGTGTGTATGTTTATCTCCCTCTCTAATTCGGCCTTTGCCTTTCAATCTAATAAAAAAACAGAATGCCAAATTTATTAAAAATTAATCAAAAGGAAAGTAGGAAGGAAGTATGTAAGTGCTGAAATGGAAGCTTAAACACACAAAATGAGAAAAAGAAGACTTGACATAAAAGATGTTGAAGTGGTGAGAAAATACATTATAAGATGCTGATTTTTTTTAAAAAAAACTTTTATTTGTGGAATACTTATTTAGGGTCTGGGAACTTACCTAGATACTTTACAAATATTAAAATACAGGGGCAGTGTTTGGTATATTAGCTAAAATGTACAACAAAACAAACAATCCAGTTAAGAAATGGACAAAGAACATTAATAGGAATTTTTAAAAAGAGGAAATTCAAATGGCCCACAGACACATGAAAAAATACTCAATATCACTATCTATCAGGGAGATGTAAATCAAAACCTCAATGAGGTTTCTCCTTACCTCAGTTAGTACAGCTCTCATGCAGAAATCAAAATACAACAAAGGCTGATGAGAATGTGGGGAATAAGCACCCTAATACATCTTTGGTGGGAATGCAAACCAGTACAGCCATTGTGGATTACAGTATAAATATTCCTCAGAAATATGAAAATAGATCTATCATATGATCCAACAATCCCACTCCTGGGAATTGACTCAAACAGAATGAAATGAGCATACGAACGGGCTACCTGCAGCCCCCATGGTTACTGCAGCTCAATTCACAGGATACAGAATCATCCAAGATGCCCATCAACCGATGACTGGACAAAGAAAATGTGGTACACACACACACACACACACACACATATGCATCTATCTATCTATCTATCTATATATAATGTGGTATATATACACTATGGAAAACTACACAGAAGTCATAAAAAATGAAATCCTGTCTTTTGCAATAAAATGGATGCAACTAGAAACCGCTATACTTAGTGAAATAAGCCAGTCACAAAAGGACAAAGAACATGTTTTTCCCTGATCTGTGGTTACTAATAGAGTACAAAAAATTTAATGTATATGAATGAAATTGACATTTTGACTACTGATTATGGTTTACAGCTCTTGTCTCTACTGTTGAGAAACAGTATTTTTTTCTACTTACCATTTGTTGAATTATTTACTTGATGGAGGGTTAAACTTATGATTTTAAAATAAGTTGAAAGTATGTCATTGTAAAATTAAAAGAAATAATAATAAAGGCAGGAGGGGAAGGGTGGGATCATGGGCAGGAGGGAGGGTAGGGTGGGAAGTATCACTAATCTCCTAAATCTGTGTATATGTAATACATAAAATTTGTTCACATTGTACAAATTAAAAGAGAAAAGAAAAAATGATGACAAAAAATCTTCTTTCCTAAAATTGATTTTGAGTAAATTCTACCCACTGACTTAAACTTCAGTAGTCAAATATTTGTCACATAAGCATGATCCATTAGAAGCATGTAAATGCTATATTTTAGATGACCATCTTAAGAAAACAAGCCTTTGTTATTATGAACGAGGAGAGGATACATTCTGAATAGGCTTAATCATGGCTTCCTCAAAATAGAACTTTTGCACATGCATTAGAAGCCATGAAAGGAATCCTTGAGGAAGAAGGATGGTATTAATCACCTGTGTACCATCAGCGATCAGCAAATAGAACACAGTCAAAACAAAATACATGATAAATTTATCTATTATATTAAGAACACCAGAAGAACATTTATTTGTATGTGCTATAACCATGACCTCAGCTCATACTATTCTTTTACTTTCTATTATAAACCTGTTCTCATACAGTCATAAATTTTGTCAGAAGACCCACTTTTAAGCCTGCATTTTAACACTTTTTATGTTCATTCTCGGCTGAGCAACATAAGGCATGCTACAGAATCTCTCTGAAGTATATTTTTCTCACTTACACACCAGGAAGTTAAGACTTACCTAAAAGGGATGTGAAATAATTACAAATGAATGTATCTATAAAATTCTTTTAAAAATGCCTAACACCTAGTTAGTGAATAGTCATTTTTATTTTAAGCATTATTCCTACATCAGAGAAGATATTCGTCTTTTACTACTCAATTTTTGGCTCAAAATTTTTGACTGAGAATAAAATATTTAGCTATTATTCTTGTTTACAAAATCCCAGGTGGATGACAAATTGTATTTACCATTCCTGATATTTCTTCTCTTGTAAAGGCAGCTCTCCATAGCAGAATGCTGGCCAACTTTCAGAAGCATCTTGTCCATTCTCCTTCATGCAAAAGCCGATGAAATACCTACAACTCAGAGTAAATATGTCAACTATATAGCCCACAGGATCTCAAATTAATCACAAAAAGGTCCATTATTTTAAAATTTCTATTTTAAAAAATCATATTTAATTACTTATTTAAATCTCACATGCTGGAATTTCAACTTATTTGCTCTTTGTGTATTCTTAGTGGAGCAAGTAAACTACTACTCTCACTGTTGGAGACAGAAAACAAAACCATCATTTGGATAAAACAAAAAAATTAAATTATGATGATCTTAATTTTGCATATAAAGAGTTGAAATGCATATTAGTAGGAAACTAATGGCTATCTTTCCAATGTTTAAAGTTTTAAGAAAGGTTTTAGTCACTGACTTCATAAAATGTCTGAAGTTACTAAACAAACACCAATAAAAATAAATTCACCTGGTAGAAAGAGTAGAAATAACCTTTCCTATTAGGATAGGAGAGTCAGCAATCCTTGAAAACTTATTCATCCTCTTGGACCCAGGGGATGCTCAGGTAATTGAAAAAGAACTCAGTAATACTGGGTTTCTACTGGGTCAGCAATGCTGCATTTATGGAAACATTGAAACTGTAGTTAAACAATCGTGGCGCACTGCTTAGTGAGCATAAATATAATGGAAGTGCTTTTAAAGATTTTTTGTCATGCGTTTACACAAAATGAAGGAGAATTTAATGTAATGTTTAGGAATAATAATTTACCATTTAATTTATATATTTGCTTACTGCCATAAAATCAAGCTAATCAATTTAGCTCTAGGCAATGTAATCTATTTTTCATAATTTTGAATAACCTTTTTATTTTCCAAAATGCATTTTAATATATGAGTTACGTTAATTGATATCCATGTGATTAATCATAGCAGAGCTCTAGACATTTGTTAGCTTTGGAGACATTCTGCAGCAAAACAAGAAATTCATTATTGGGTGTTTGCTTCTAACCATCATGAGTGTTTGTGTTCCAAATACATTTTTAATGGAATTACTGAGAAAGAATCACTAGTGTCTAAAGATTAAAAAATGGAGGGCTTTAAGAGTGACATTTATTAAAAAAATAAACAGGTAGGTGTGGGGAGCGGGGCCCTGTGGGGAGCAGGGCCCGTCTCCTGCAACATGGCGAAATAAGTATTGAGACTGAGACTAGACTAGACTACTGAGACTATTAAGACTAACTCTATGCGCCTGATCTCCCACCATATGGCGCTGAGAGGGAGTAAACAAATCTTACACAGCTGCTTCGTTAATTAGCTGATTCCTGATCCAACCTCTGATTGGAGGAGAACAGCGTGCTCAGCACGTGGGCAGCAGAGCAGGGATTGGTAGGAGAGGACTATAAAGGCGAGACAGAAGTGGCGCGGGGCGGGACGGGGGATTTGTTTGTGCGCCACAGACATCTCACACCAAGCGCCAAAAGAATAACAAGAATGCGGACACACACCAAGTGGAATGCGGTTAGAATGTAGTTAGCACAGGAGCGAACTTGACCGCACAACGCAGAGTCATTCACTTAAACAACAGCGTCTGGTCCGGTGTCGGTCTCCAGGTAGCTCACGGAGGAGCGACAGGTAGGAAGAGAAGGAGGTGAAAGCATGAAAAAATAACAAAATATGGAAGCAGAAAATGAGTGAAAAACTATGCAGTATGCAGGAATTTCCTATGCCTAGGAGTGATGAGGAAGGGGACAAAACAAGTGACAGAAGAAACAAATGCATTTATGAATTACATTACATCTTTTCCCTTTCTAAAAATAAAACATGTAAGAAAAATAAATAACTACAAAAGAGAAACATATCGTAAAGTTAAACAACATTCCTCTATGGGTTAAAACTTCAAGGAATGATGGTCAGTATGTATGTGGTTTACAGTTTAGAATGGAGCAGAATGTGTAGAGCTGAGTATAAGTGAGTTGCTGGTGAACTTTGTGAGGATACTTTTCATAAAAGAGAATATCACATAGGCCAATGAAGATCAAAGGCAAAAACTATCAGAGCTGTTAGAAGGCTCCTAGAGGTGACAATCACACAAAGTACAGTCTTAAAAGCTGAAGTTAGGGTTGTGGTGACAACTGTAGAGAGACATTGAAAAACAATTTACCTGTAGGAAAAAGAACTGGGAAAGTTTATCTGCTTATCAGAGAGCTGTTGTGGTTTGAGTCTGTGACGGTTACCTTTGCATGTCATTTTGACTGAGCCACAGGATGCCCAAATATTTGGTTAAACATTCTGGGCATTTCTGTGATGGTGTTTCTAGATAAGATTAATGTTTTAAAAACAGTAAATGGAGGGCCGGCGCCATGGCTCACTTGGTTGATCCTCCGCCTGTGGCACTAGCATCCCATATGGGCACAAGGTTCTAGTCCCGGATGCTCCTCTTCCAGTCCAGCTCTCTGCTGTGGCCCGGAAGGGCAGTGGAGTATGGCCCAGGTACTTGGGTCCCTGCAACCACGTGGGAGACCAGGAGGAAGCACCTGGCTCCTGGCTTCAGATCGGCGTAGCTCTGGACATAGCGGCCATCTGGGGAGTGAACCAACGGAAGGAAGACCTTTCTCTCTGTCTGTCTGTCTGTCTCTCTCTCTCTCTCTCTCTAACTCTATCTGTAAAATTAAGAAAAAAAAAAAAAACTGAACAGAACAGATTATGCTCCCTAATGTGGGTGGGCCTCACCCAGTCCATGGCACAACTGAATAGATCAGAATGATACAATAAGATAAAATTTCCTGTCTTGGAACCTCTGCCTTTTCTTCCTTTTGGAATCAAGGTGGAAGTGTCATCATTTCTACTGGGTCTCCAGCTTGCCAACTGCAGATCCAGGGACCTCTTGTCCTCCATAACTATTTGAGTCAATTCCTTACATAATAAATCTCTTTATATTTGCATTGTGCATATGTGTGCATGTGTTCTCTGAAAGCACAGATTAATACAGATTTTAGATTTTGGTCTGAGAATAATTCAACAAGAACTGAATTGTAAGGATGAGTTATCTGAATTAGTTCCTCAGTTTCTGGAATTAGCTCTCTACTCTGATTAGATTTAAAGACATTAATCACTCTAATTCCAATAATAAAGAGAATACTTGTAGTCAGTGGTATGATATGGCAACAGCCAGAGCAAAATATCTATGTTGGATATTCACAATCACCCACATATAAAAAACAAGGAGCTGTGAGACACATAGATGACAGATATGATATACATATATATATATGATATTCATTTATATCATATATATGCATGATCCATATACATACACATATATACATACATATATATATATATATATATGGCACTTTCAAACATTTTTGGAAGAGTAATTAACAAGGTTTGCTGATTGCTCCTAATGCTACTGTGCAAAGTAGTAAATGAAAAGGCTGATCTCAAGAATTTTAGCTCCCAGTATAAGTTCTGCATACGTGACATGAAAGAGTTTGTGTGTGCATTGAAGAATATTTATTTCCTGTAGCCACAGGGCTAAAACTGTTTAAAAAATCAAAAGCAGAACCCCATCTTACAACTGGTCAACTTACAACACAAGTTGAACTCTCAGGCTTACAAGGTGAAGTTACTCATTAGGAAATAAGGGATGTCTGTAGACTGGAATAGGGATATGTTGGAAGACCCTAACAGACTGGGGCAGTTGGATCTCTAAATTTTAAGGGATCTTCTTTGTCAGTGGAAGGTGCCTCCCCAACCCTAATGAAAACGGCCCATCTACTCCCACCTCAGGGAATTAACTCATTTCCTGAGAAAAACATAATATCCTGTTCCAAGGCACTTGCCATGCAAGACGACTGATTCCTGATTCTCCTCAGGACCCGTCCCCACAAGCCCTCTTTGCTTTCTGACCTATAACTAGACTAAATCCAGACATGACCTAAAAGGTAAGATACAAAGACAGACACTTCAGGAGGTACATAGCACTATGCAAGAACTACAGCCATGTGCCTCATGTCATTATTTTGCCCAACCACACACCTCATATACAAGATTATATGGCCTAGTGATGCCTTAGCCTACTCAGTTTTTGTAAGCATACTCTATGACGTTCATACAATAATGAAATCACTTTATTATAGATTTCTCTTAATACATCCCTCTTTTTAAGTGGTGTATGGCTATACATGAATTTTCTAATATAGAGAAACAAAAATATAGGGGATGTGTATAGGGATGGATGTTAATGAGGTGGGATAATGGTGCAAGGAACATAAAGTTGTATAAAGCTGAGGTTATTGATTTTGGCTCACTAAGCAGAAATTCTGCATTTAATGTTGCATTTTAGGGAGGCAGAAAGGGCTCAATAGTTTGGCTGACTGAAACACGGAACAAAAGGTAATATATAGTGAGCAAATAAATGCTGGATCTGGCTGGGTTTCATATGAAAGTGATTCAAAGTCTTAGGCATATTGGTTTGTTAGAGTGGATTTGACACTTAAGACCTACATATCCACTATGGAAGGGTGCAGAAAACATCTTTCACAACTTCTGTAAGAAAAATAATTTATGAAGGGAAACTTGGCATCACTAAAGATCTCTGTGATTGTACTTTTGTCTAAATGGGACCTCATTGTGTGGACTGAAGTCACTGAAGTGTAATACTTAAATGCTACAGGAGTAACTATATTGTGGAGTGACATAGGTCAAATAGTATCATTCAATCACAAATACAATGTGGGTATGGTTAGTATAATGGATTCCAAAGTCAAAGGAGCAATCAGAATAGCCAGACTAATGCAGATCTATGCTGTTGACTAGTTGATTTGGTATACCTAGAGGGGAAATAGCTAGGAAGTCCTACTTGATCTGTATAAGCTGAAAAATTCTAGGTCAAGTGAACAAAATCTAACCTGAATAATGAAAAGAAAGTCACATATTTCCCCAAATTGAGCAATTCTGTCAATTCAGAATCCCCTGAATGGGGGTAGGGGCAGTGCTGTGGTATAGTGGGCAAAGCCAGATATGTGGTACCAGTATCCCATATGGGCACTACTTTGAGTCTTGGCTTCTCCACTTCATATCCACTCTCTGCTAGTACACCTTGGAAAGCAGAGGAAGACATCCCAACTACCTGGGCCCCTGCACCAATGTGGGAGACCTGGAGGAAGCTCTGATCTGTTCTTTTCTGATCTAGAAAAAATGATGCTGAAATTCATGTGGAAGCACAGGATAGCTTAAATAGCTAAAGCAACCTTATACAACAAAAACCAAGCTGGCAGCATCAAAATACCAGATTTCAAGACATATACAAGGCAGTTATAATCAAAACAGCCTGGTACTGGTATAAAAAGAAAATTGGCAGACCAATGGAACAGAACAGATACACCAGAAATCAATCCAAGCATCTACAACCAACATATATTGGACTAAGGAGGTAAAAACCAATCCCTGGAGCAAGGACAGTCTCTTCAATAAATGGTTCTGGGAAAACTAGATTTGTATATGCATAAGTATGAAGCAGGGCCTCTGCCTTATACCTTACAAAAAAACTCATTCAATTGGATTAAAGACCTAAATCTACAACCTGATACCTTCAAATTATTAGAGAGCATTGAGGAAACACTGCAAGACATTTGAACAGGCAAATAGTTACTGGAAAAGATCCCAGAGGCACATACAATAAAAGCCAAAATTAACAAATCGAATTACATCAAATTGAGAAGCTTCTGTCCTACAAAAGAAACAGTCAGGAAATTAAAGGGGCAACTGACAGAATGGGAGACATTGTTTGCAAACCATGCAACTGATAAAGGTTTAATGACCCAAATATATAAAGAGATCAAGATAGTCTACAACAACTAAATAAACAACCCAGTTAAGAAATGGGCAAAGGAGTGGAAGGAACTGTATAGTTATGCATACATTCCTATGGATTTAATTCTAAGGGTAAAGCTAAAACTTGCCATGGGACTCCAAATCCCATTAAGCTGGGTGGTAATAATGCCACGCTGTTAAAGTGATCATATGAAGTGTTCAGTTGATCATATAGATAAGATTAAGTGTAAAAGGTAAAGGAATAATATAAGTGAGATCAAATGTTTGGTAATAACAATAGATAGAATTGAAAAGGTGAGAATGTTCCAACCTGGGAAGCAGTCCACACAGCAGACTCATAGATTGACAAATGTTCTAAACAGCACTCTGATCTCAGAATCAGCCCTTAAGGCATCTGGTCTGGCTGAAAAGCTCATGAGAGTATCTCAGGCATGGAATACCAAGACATTGTGGCAAAAAAAAAAAAATGTTCTACATAAAGAATCTCTGTGAGTGAGACCCCAGGGGAAAGAAGAGGCCATCAAGGAAGGATGTACTTTCCTCTGAAAAGTGTACTTTGTTTATGCCTTGTCTAAGTACTGACAGAGATTGTGGACTCAAAAGGCTTCCATAGCTTTCGCAGCTCATGTCAAGAGCCTTGGATGATCACTACCATCATTAACACATAAGTGTGTTAATTGTTAAATTAACAACAGGAGTCACTGTGCACTTACTCCCTATTCAGGCCCTCTGTCCTTAATGAGTTGTACTATGAGAATTAACAGTAAAAGATATTCTCAGCTTTTTATATTTTGTGTGTGTTTGTGGGTGCAAATTAATGAAATCTTAGTATAGAGTTGGTCTCATGTGTATAAAGTTAATTAAAATGAACATTAATGGAGAATGAGAATATGAATGGGAAAGGGAGGAATAGATGGGATGGGAGTGGGGGTGGGAGGGCAGGTATGGGGGGAAGAGCCACTATATTTCTAAAGCTGCATTTATGGAATTCGAACTCATTAAACAAAAGATTTCTTTGGGAAAAAAAGATAAGCTTATTTGGGTGTAAAAATTTTGAAATTTTTAAATATAAGGGGGCTTCAATTAGTTCATGGGAAATGTGTCTTATGGAAAAATTATACATGGATTTCAGACTCTTGTTGAACCAAAATAAACATCGTTAATTCAATTTCTCCACAAATTTTTGAACTCCTTTATATGTATTTACATGTATATATACTTACACTCTCACATATACATGAATATCTATATTCTCATTTAATGCATTGCTGAAAGTATGTTGTCATTTTATTGGTTGATTTGTTTAATCTCAATTTTCATGATAATCTGAAGACGTTATACATGCCTAAGACTGGATCTGGTTCTGTTACCAAATAACTATGTACTCTTGATTAATTCACTTAACTTAAAAAAATTCCAAATTTTCCACTTGTGAAAGCTAAATTAGTAAGTTAGCCTTTAAGACCTGTTTGTCTGTCAAATTGTATTCAATTCTCAGAGGTTTTACTTTTAAAAGTATCAAAATCTTACTGAGTACATTCAAAGAAGGCTTTGTATTTAGAAACAGGATATGTACATCTGAACTTCTGCATACGCTAAAGCAAGCTTTCTAAATTATCCATTTTAAGGAAACCTTCAAAAGTGATGACAGATCATGCTGCCTTTTATATTTATTGGATATAAAGCTGGAGCCTACATTAAATGTACCTAATAGCATTAATGCATGCATAGTGCTTTTCTCAAAGTGTCACATATATTTTTTGTGTAGTGGATGATATATGTAATGACTAAAAGTATAAACCACCTGTTGTTAAGATTCTCACTGCTGGAGAGTTCAGCATTGTTTAGCTTTTTCTACAGTGTGGTGCGTGTGTCAATATTGATTTCAGAAAAAGTAATAAAGGATCCTGTCAAAATAAAATTAAAACCTAAGGCAATTTACTTTGCTGAAGGGGGTCAGCTTTAATAACCATCACCATCTTACCAGAACCACTGTGAAATTTCATTAACACTGTACTCCAGTCACATATCAGCTAGGCTTACAATTACCACTTGATTATATATCTGTATAGATCGTTAGGCACAAGCCTCCTGTTTGTGCCCTGTATTGTTCAGCGCAAAGGGTTTCTTTTCAATTCAGGGGAAATTCTATTCAAAAAAGAAAATGATAAAGAAAAGGTGGGTACTGGAACTGTTCCTCAACTCAGCACAAAATTGCTAAGCACAAAGCAATTTCAGGACATTTGGGGTTTCAATCTGTTCACCCTTCTGAAGTTAGATGTCTATTTGAGGTCAAAACCATATGAATTTATATGTAAAGAAAAGGGAAAATATGCAAGAATTTAGGAGAATCAGGAGCTACATTCCAGGAAGAACATGCAACTGCTTTTCTCCCTACTTCTGAGATGAAGGATATTCTCTGTTCCCTGCTCTAATTATCAACACAAATTACCCCATCCAGTGCATGCATAACAACCCTTAATGGACATGGGAACTATAGAGGCTCTGAAAGAGTGAGAAATATAATCGAGTGGACACATAGTTTTGAAGGATGGTACAGACCACAGCTTCATGGGCCATGCCAGCATAGAAATGTATATTCAAATTAAAAGCAGAGACTTGCTAATCATTGAGGCTGTCACTCAAAGGCTCTCTATATAGACAAATGTCAAGGCAATCCCTGACCACATGGGCATTGTTTTAGAAGAACATATTTCTGGCATAGGCATTGGCGTAAAGGGTCAAGACACCACTTGGGACTCTTGCATTACAGTCCTTAGGTTTGGGTCCACTTTGCATTACAGCTTCTTACTAATATGCACCCTGGGAGGCAGGAGTTGATGATTTAAATTCTTGGGTCCCAGACCTGGATTAAGTTTTGGGTTCCTGGCTTTGGCCTGATCCAGTCCTGGGCTATTGTAGGCATCTGGTGAGTGAACGAGCAGATGGAAGATTCATTCTCTCTCTCTCTCTCTCCCTCCCTCCCTCCCTCCCTTTAGAATAAAATGAACATGAACAAAAGTTTTAAAAATAATAATTAAAAAGACCACTTTTCCCATAGGTAATTTCTAAATAATCACCAAGTATCAAGCCAAATGTCTAGTGTCCATCAGAACTCCCCAAATCTCTGAGGAACCATGCTCCTTACTAAGCCTGTGTGGAGTCTCCTTCAGTTTCTCATTCATGCTACAGCTTTTCTCCATGCCTGGGATCTTGCATTGAACCCTTATGCTTAGGACTAAGCCCTTCTTAGTTCTTGCTCTGGTAGGTAGAGCCCTGATTCCGTCTAATCACATCGTGTAAGATGAAGCTCAACTACAGTTAAGACACATTCCTTTTTCCTCCATCCATGGAGGTCCCCTGTTAGGACTTTCACCATCACCTTGAGATAATTGTTCACAAGGCCGACACTGCGGCATAGCAGGTAAAGCCTCTGCCTGCAGTGCGGGTGTTTCAAATGGGCACTGCTTCATGTTTCAGTATTCCACTTCCGATCCAGCTCTCTGTTAACCCCCTTGGAAAAGCAATAGAAGACGACTTAGGAACTTGGGCCCCTGCTAGCCAAGTGGGAGACCTAGAAGAAGCTTCATGTACCCGGCTTCAGCCTGTTCTAGGCCTGGCTGTTGCTGTTGTGGCCATCTGGGGAGTGACCCAGCGGATGGATGATCTCTCTTTCTGTCTCTCCCTTTCTCTCTGTAACTCTAAGTTTGAAATAAATAAATAATTTTCTTTTTAAAAAGGTCATTATTTAGTAAATGGATTAAAGCCATTGAATTTTTGAGTAAAATAGATTTTATTCCAAGTATTTCAAACATATTTCTTGTTAACTACAGGCAGGTATCACTCTATAACTCTGAGTTCTCTTGTCTTTTTAAGGAGGACAACAGTAATTATTTCTACCTCATAATAATATTAGAATATTCTGTCATAGGTAGTAGCAAATATTTAATAAAAGGAATATTTACTATGATCTCTTGCCTTACCAGATACTTTTTTTTTTTTTGACAGGCAGAGTGGACAGTGAGAGAGAGAGACACAGAGAAAGGTCTTCCTTTGCCGCTGGTTCACCCTCCAATGGCCGCCACGGCCGGCGTGCTGCGGCCAGCGCACTGCGCTAATCCGATGGCAGGAGCCAGGTGCTTCTCCTGGTCTCCCATGGGGTGCAGGGCCCAAGGACTTGGGCCATCCTCCACTGCCTTCCCTGGCCACAGCAGAGAGATGGCCTGGAAGAGGGGCAACCGGGACAGAATCTGGCACCCCGACCGGGACTAGAACCCTGTGTGCCAGCGCCGCAAGGCGGAGGATTAGCCTAGTGAGCCGCGGTGCCAGCAACCAGATACTTTGACTAACAATATTATTCCAGACTTATATAGAAGTTGGATTCCTCTTTGGATATTATAAACTAAATGACTAAACATTTACAGTGCCAGTTATACAGCTGGACTTAACTTTCTTTGTTCATTAGAACTGACAATAACAGGAATTATAGTACTTCTCTTTCCATAGAGTGCTTACCTCAAACATTTTCCTGCTACCTGTCTATACCTGTGTAAACAGTAAGTATTGCCTCTGCCACAACTACCATTTCAGTATGAAGACATATATACAGATAGAGGGGCAACCGCTGACTTTTTTTTTTTTTTGACAGGCAGAGTGGACAGTGAGAGAGAGAGACACAGAGAAAGGTCTTCCTTTTGCTGTTGGTTCACCCTCCAATGGCTGCCACGGCTGGTGCGCTGCAGCCAGCGCACCGCGCTGATCCAAAGGCAGGAGCCAGGTGCTTCTCCTGGTCTCCCATGGGGTGCAGGGCCCAAGTACTCGGGCCATCCTCCACTGCCTTCCCGGGCCACAGCAGAGAGCTGGCCTGGAAGGGGGCAACTGGGAAAGAATCCGGCACCCTGACCGGGACTAGAACCCAGGGTGCGGGCGCCGCTAGGTGGAGGATTAGCCTATTGAGCCATGGCGCCGGCCCAACCACTGGCTTTTCACCTCAATTAGGCACCATTGCTATATACAGTAGAGCTCAAGATGAATATAAATCTAAGTATTAAAATAACATTACATTCCCTAAAGAGTGGATTTATACTTTCAGATTCTGAATAACTCTCTTTCTGAAGGACATCATATTGGGCAATGGGATGCATTTCATTTGAATAATACCACTTGGTGTCACAGGACTCTCACTCTGGATCTTTCCATACTAAGAGGCAGCCAGAGGCTCAGCTCTCAGTCTGATTCCTTCTGCAGTCTTGCCTCAAGTGAGACCCCAGTGATGCAATGCAGTTCTTCAGATCCTCCCAAAATCAGGATTCTTGGCAGTCCTATTAGTAGCATATAGAAATTCTGAGTTGAGCATGAGGAACAGGAATGTTTTGGAACAACAAACATTTTGTACTTTCGAAGTGAAATCCTTCTATTTGACTTTTCCCTATTTTCAAACTTTCTGTTTTATACTTTCCAAGGGTTTCCTTCTTTTCTGCCTCAAATTTACAGAAGTTTTTTTTCTTTTTAAGGAATGAAGAATGTGAATCAGACCAGCTATGATAAAATTCTAGGTCTATCCCTTGTTTTTAAAGATTTCTTTATTTATTTGAAAAGGATGCGCTGGCTTGAGCGATCCCTTGATTAGAGAGCTGTCAATGCCATGTTGACTTACATGTGTTCTTCAAAGACTCAATTCAATGCAGAGAACTCCTGCTTTCTTGATTCAGGAAACTTTATATCACCTCTGGATCTCCCTAATCCCTCACTTCACACTGGGGATTTGGGACTACTTCTAAATCCTTTTCTGCTAATTGACTCTTGCTCTTTAGGAAGGCATCAGCGATCCAGTGAAGCCTTTCTGTCTAGTTGACACAGGATGTTGCTCTTTTAATTTTCCAGGTTTAAGTTTGTGTCTCAGGGGTGGGAATCCAGAGGTGGCACTGTCAGCCCACTATAAACACTCAAAAATTCCTAATTGCTAACCAATCTCCTTAACTTTATGACTTTCTGTTTTTAACATGAGCAAGGGTGGCTCTACAACTCTCTTTGAAATGTGGAGTTGGTCAATTCATCCCTTCTGAGTTTGAAGACTCAGAAGACATTAAGAATAAAATAATCCTCTTTTAACATTTGTTAATTTAGCCAGACTTTTGTTACAAATCTCTGTATACTCTAATATTAAAAAAAAAGAAATTGGGGGGACACATATTAGCCTTAAAATATCTACTGGCCAGGGCCAGCATTGTGGCATAGCTGGTAAAAGCTACTGCCTACAGTGCGGGCATCCCATATGGGCACTGGTTTGAGTCTGTCCTCACTGCTCCATTTTTGATCCTGCTCCCTACTAGGGTACCTGGGACGTTAGCAGAACATGGCCTGCACCTATGTGGGAGACCTAGAAGAAGCTCTTGGCTCCTGGCTTCAGATTGCCCCAGCTCTAGCCATTGTGGAATTTCAGGACTGAATCAGCAGATGGAAGATATCTCTGTCTCACCACCAACCCCAGTCTCTGTAACTCTGGTTTTCAAATAAAAGTAAGTAAATTTTTTAAAAAATGGCTATAACTACTTGTACTATGAACTAGTACAAAGACTAGCTTAGCAATCTGTTTCTTCCCTTGGACTCATACCCACCCTGGCTTCTAACTGACTTTTATTTTTTTACAAAATAGGAACTTATGCTCATTTTAAATAACCAAACTTTTGGGTAAACAGATGAGGAAGGAAGCATTCAAAATTGTTGGCTCACTAGCAAGAAAGCACTGCCTATTTATATTAAAAGAGCTGCAGGTCTTTGCTGTCAGGCACCAAGACCTGTCACTAGATGGATGGCAATGCATTCCTTCTCTGTTTCCTCATGGTGGTCCTTGGGATCCAGAGGTGGTCAGATTAGATTCATCCTGACCAGGTCCTCCTGCTCTACAAAAGAGGTTGAGACAAGGAACAAGACAATTTGTGCCTTAAAACATTGACAAGCCAGAAGCCAGCAGTCCTCCCTGAACCATCAAATTCCTGGATTTACATTTAAGTAGTAACCATTCTTTGTTTATGCTATTTTATACCTGGTTACATATCCATTTACTTACAGATCACTAGATTCTTTTTTATTTTAATTGACAGGTAGAGTTATAGAGAGTGAGAGAGAGAGAGGCAGAGAGAAAGGTCTTCCTTCTGTGGTTCACTCCCCAAATGGCTGCTACGGCCGGCGCTGCGCCGATCCGAAGCAGGAGCCAGGTGCTTCTTCCTGGTCTCCCACGCAGGTGCAGGGGCCCAAGCATCTGGGCCATCCTCCACTGCCCTCCCGGACCACTGCAAGAGCTGGACTGGAAGAGGAACAACTAGGATTAGAACCTGGTGCCCATATGGGATGCCAGTGCCACAAGCAGATGATTAACCAACTTAGCCACTGTGCCAGCCCCCAGATCACTAGATTCTTAAAGATGTAGATCACATGCAACTTTTCCTATTACCCATCCCATTGTCTAGCATGTAAGAAATACTTATGGGGAAATTAGATGCTTAAATCATTTAATTTCTTGAAAACACACATAACAATATATGAATTTTATTGTGTTTCACTCTAAAAGGTAATGGTAATTGGATATAATGTAACAGGAACACTCAGAAAAAACTTGAACAGAATTTGGTTTATCATTTGAGTAACAGGCTCTTTGACTTTCATTACTCTTTTTAATTCTTTTTGTTTCAGCAGATGACTGAATGCTGACCATCCATGAATTAACTCAGCATGAGTCAGTGAAGCTTATTAGAAAAAAACCTCTTGCTTTCCATTGTTTCTACACTAAACAACATGTTTTTGCCTTAAGGTAGACTGACAATGACCAAAGCACAGTATTAATAATGGCAGTTCGGCCGGCGCCGCGGCTCACTAGGCTCATCCCCCACCTTGCGGCACCGGCACACCAGGTTCTAGTCCCGGTCGGGGCGCCGGATTCTTTCCTGGTTGCCCCTCTTCCAGGCCAGCTCTCTGCTGTGGCCAGGGAGTGCAGTGGAGGATGGCCCAAGTGCTTGGGCCCTGCACCCCATGGGAGACCAGGAGAAGCACCTGGCTCCTGCCTTCGGATCAGCACGGTGTGCCGGCTGCAGTGCGCCAGCCGTGGCGGCCATTGGAGGGTGAACCAGCGGCAAAAGAAGACCTTTCTCTCTGTCTCTCTCTCTCACTGTCCACTCTGCCTGTCAAAATAAATAAATAAATACATACATACATACATACTGGCAGTTCACTGTGTTCTAGAGACCTTGACTCAGCGGACAAATATTCCCAAATGAACTCATATTTTATCACAGAATAATTTGCAAGGAACTCTTGATTGCAAATATTCTAGTTTACAAAAGAAAGACTGTGGTTATTAGTGAGCCTGTTTTATTGAAAACATTCATTATGTTGCATTGGAAATTCTATTGAAGAAAATTCCTCAGATATAGTGTTTACTAAAGACTTTTTAGAAGTCAAATAAATAAAAAGATGAATCTAGAAAAAAAGGACCGATTTCTGCTAAAGGCTTATAAAATCTTACACCTCTGAAGGACCACAAAAATTAATCCTCTGCCTCAGATCCATTCAGAAGCAATCTTGTATTTCCCAAATTCTTTATCCTAGACTCAATCCTTTCAATAAAGAAGCATTTCCTACATTCCTACAATATGAAATAAATTGCAGTGCTTCATAGAAGCAACTTTGCCCTTGATAATTCCAAATGGGAATATATACACACACACACACACACACACATGCACACACATACATATGCATATATATACACACACAAAGATAATTAAAATAAAATCAATGATTAACAGATTAATTAATGAAAGAAAAATGTAGGTGTAAAGAGAGATTGAATAGGAAGGAATATAATAAATGAAGAGCTCAAAAATTAAGTAACAGTTGAGCTTTTACTTAAATATACAAAATAAGAATAATTTAAATAGAAGAATAGGGAAAGAGGGGTTGGCATTGTGCCATAGCAAGTAAGCTGTCAATCTGGGTGCCTATTCAGGTCCTGGCTGCTCCACTTTTGATCCAGCTCCCTGCTAATGGCCTGAGAGAAGCATTGGAAGACGGCCAAGTGTTTGGGCCCCTGCCACCCATGTGGGAGATCCACATAAAACTTTTGGCTTTGACCTGGCTCAGCTCTGATTGTTGGGGCCATCT
Source organism: Oryctolagus cuniculus (assembly GCF_964237555.1). Classification (NCBI taxonomy): domain Eukaryota; kingdom Metazoa; phylum Chordata; class Mammalia; order Lagomorpha; family Leporidae; genus Oryctolagus; species Oryctolagus cuniculus. The sequence continues at coordinate 98,659,461 of NC_091439.1, read as the reverse complement.
GGGAAGTGAACAAGCAGGTGGAAGATATCTCTCCTCCTATCTCTCCCTCTTTCTATGTAACCCTGGCTTTCAAATAATAAAAAAAAAAAATCTAAAAAAAAAAAGAATAGAGAAAGATGAAGATCTTAGATAAAACCATAAAATAATATTTTAATCATCTAACATATCCAGTTTCAATTTCTCTTGTCATTAGACAGATAGAATACTTTATGATATGCATTATTAATACAATTTTAACTTTTGGTACTGTTAAATTTATTCAAGCTTTAAGGGAAAAAAATCTCACAATTTGCTTATTCTAGAGTTTATGCATGGCTTGAATTAGCAGAGTTCTAGCACCATCCCCAAACCTGACATGAGCCCTCTGCCCTATTTTTTTTTTTTTTTTTGACAGGCAGAGTTAGACAGTGAGAGAGAGAGAGACAGAGAGAAAGGTCTTCCTTTACCATTGGTTCACCCTCCAATGGCCGCTGCAGCCAGTGCACCACCCTGATCCAAAGCCAAGAGCCAGGTGCTTCCCCTGGTCTCCCATGCGGGTGCAGGGCCCAAGCACTTGGGCCATCCTCCACTGCACTCCCAGGCCACAGCAGAGAGCTGGCCTGGAAGAGGGGCAACCAGGAAAGAATCCGGCACCCCGACCAGGACTAGAACCCAGTGTGCTGGTGCCACTAGGCGGAGGATTAACCTATTGAGCCACGGCGCCCTCTCTTGTAGGTTGCAGCTTTCAGCAGCAAGACTCTGAATAATATCCACTGCATCTGTCTCACATCTGCTACCTTCTTCCTAATTACAATTTATCTGAACTGGGAAGGGGTAGCTCATCTAAATGTTTAAGCTGGGTTTGCTGTAGAAAGCTACATTTGGGATTCTGATTATCACTGATAATCAATAACAATAAACAATATTGTTTCTTCTCTTGAAAGACTTATGTAAAGCTTTGGACATTATCTATGAAGATGATATTTAAATGGATAGAGAGACTAGAAAGTACGGTTGAGTTGATTTTTGCAGAGCATCAGACCAAATCATTGTATCTTTCTGTTCCTGAGTCTCTGGAACTGACTTGAGTCATGAATGATGCTTCTTGTTCCACAATCAATGAAGTCTGCCCATATAAGAGTTCTTATATGTGGATTTCTATGAATTTGCACTCCATTTGCTTCCACATGAACACACATACTAACCCCTTTACATAAGCTGGATTTAAGATGCCTGTTTGTTAAGTCAAAGGGTTTACTAATGCATGTGTCAGAGGTCCTTGAGGGTCTTTGCTTTTTTCCCTTTGCCTGAAATACTTTCTATCTTTATAATCTTACCTTCCACTACCTAGTATGTGCTTAACGATCCTTTTTAGGATCTAACTGAGGTTTGCGTTCCTGATATAAACCTATCTAACCCTCCAAACATGCTGTTTGTGGCTTCCTAAAGGCTGCTATTGCACTCTGCCTCACTTCCACTTTTTTCATATTTGTCACACCCACGGTATGAGTTGGTAAATATCTTCTTTCTTTCCACCAGGCAGTAAGCTTTCTGAGAATAAGTACATTATTGGACTCATTTTTACTTCCCAAGGAGTGATAAAACAGCACCTGGCACACTGTAGACACTCAGAAATTATGGAATGAATAAAAGGGACAATGCTTTGAAGCATTCAAATAATCGAACATTGGAATTTACAAGACATGGCAAATATTTTCTATGATGCCACTGGAGGGCTTCTCTACTTGGCCTAGAGAAGTTAAATAATGAAAAGAAAAATGAATATCAATAGCAATAAAAAACATTAAAATAATGCATCTCTTATAGTTTGTCAAATGAGTACTATGTTAAGGTAGGGATTTATGTGAAATAGATGGACAAATTCTGTGATATAAAGTTAATGTAGAGAGAGTATATAATGAGGAAGGTATTCACAACTGAGTCTGGAAGAACAGAATTTGAACTAGGTTATCACCACAAATTTACATTCTTCTAGAACTTATGAAAATATAAACTAGATTTATGGCAGGAAAAGAATACATAAAAGATTCACTATATTCAGTTGGATGATATAGATATCCTTTCCCATTTCTAAGTGATTCCAACACTCATATAATTCTGAACCAGTCTTTAACTATATTATTTATGAGAATCTTCTGAAAATATCAGTGGGATGCAAGCTGTTTCTGTGGATAAAGTATCCAATTTATGTAGTACAGAATTATGTTAAATGTCTTAATAAAATTTCATTTAATATTAAATGTACATCTTATGACTACATGTAGACAGTTTTGGAGTCTTGTTGGGGTTTTGTATTTTTTTCAAGCTTAGGAAACCAAAGTGCTGAACAGTGAAGCAAATATGTGCCTAAATTCCTTAACTGCTCAGCCCCTTCTGATACTCCCAAAAGCCTTCTTCATGTAGCCCTGTCTCTTATTTCATCACCATGCTTGCCAATCAGTTACAGTCTCTGGCCTCATGTCACTTTCATCCCATTGGATGACTGTCATGGGAGATGCCCAATGGTGCGCTGCTAATGAGGCAGCTTAAAGAGCAGCTGGGGATGTGCAATTGTTGGATTAGGGTCAAGGCCAAGAGAGAAAATGGATGAGAGAGATAGAGCCTGAATGACTGCCAATAAGCAGGGGTTCTATTATCCTGCTAAAGCAGGACATTCATTACCATCTATTGTAACATAATTTGGGTTCAGTCAAGCTGTCTCTCCCTCTCTTTGGATTTACAATTTATAAACCACAAACGTCCAAAGGGTGCATTGTCCCCTGTGGCCATGTAACCCTGGGAGAAGGGGAAGTCTGGCAGAAATGAATGAGCTACGAAGCCCCTAGTGTGAGCACCATCAGGGCTGCCACCTTGTTCGTTGGAGCTGTGACATAAGTTGTACGCACAGTGCTGAAATAGTTTCTCATCTCTCTGCAGCCAGTGTGCTCATTAAGCAAAGATAAAATAAAAAATTCCTTGTTTATCCTTTGCAAAATCAAACCCTAATGCTAACAGCCAGTATTTCCATGCTAATTTCCTGTCACTGGTGAGATCACTGCACAGGAACAGGAGTGAAGTTTGTTTTCCACTAGCATACAAACCCCTGGCTTTTTTTTTTTTTTTTAGACAAATTTCTTCCAAGTCTCAGAAAGCAATCTGGTCTTCAATTTTTCAGTATGTTTATGTTGTTTCTGTACATGAAAAGTGACATGTAGAAAACTGTCTCACATGTCTTATCAAAAAGAAATAGCAAACTTATGTCATGACATCATTGCTATTGCCATGTGAAATAGGGCAAATGCCTCCTCTCTCTCTGTGCCCCTGCCAATCTTTCTCAATTATGCTACTTACGATCCTTTGGATTCAGTGCTGAAGCCCACCTGCCACCCAAACTAATGGAACCGCCAGTGTTTTGTCTCCGTGTCTTACCCAGGAAGGCAAGCGAGCTTGGTGAAAAGAACGCAAGTACTGTGATTCACAGCAAGTTAACCCAGGCACAGTGAAAACAGTGAACCACTGTGGTAAAGCAGAGAAAGGAAGTAGAAGCATCCTCTGTGTTCCACTTGACTGCTAATGGGAAACCTGGACTCAGTGCACGGGGCAGGAGGACTTTGCATGGCATCCTCACACCCCTATCCAATGGAAAGTTCTGTGAGTCACTGAGGCAAGGCCTGGAAGTACAACTGTAGTCCTTTACTATTATGGCTCTAATACAGATGAGTTTTAAATTGTGCTTACATCTTCTTAGGTTTGTAAGAGTTATTCTACATTGGATATGCCATTGATGTTAGCAGAAGTAGTGAGGAACCTAGTACTATCCCCATCTGTGCCATAGCCCCACGTGTATCCCACAAAACCCCACCCCTTCTACATAAATACAGCTGCCAGTGTGGAGCCAACAAGAAATATCCAACATGGCTTCAGGCTTGTCATAACCACTCACATGACGCATCAGACACCATAACACTTCTAAGATTTCAAAAAATGGGGCATGGAAATGGAGGTACTCAAGTGTTGCCAAAACTCTACCACCATCTGAATATTTCATTAAGCTCTGCCCAGGCACCACCCACTATACTATAAAAAGATGACCCTAAGCTTTGTTCATTGCATCACTCTTCCATGACATTTTCTGTACTCACTCCTGGGTGTGTATTTTTCCTTTGCTCTTAAATAAATATTGTTTCTTTGCTTACATTTACCTGCATCTCCTTCTTGAATTCTTTCACACATGGAAATAAGAGCCTGGAACAAGCCTAGCCATTGGTCTCCCCCACAACATAGTGAACCATCCAGGAGGATGGAGCATGAATTAGAAGTCCATCTGATATAGGTGAGTGGATATTAATTTTTTGTTTAATTTTGGTCTCTTGTCATGCATAAAGATAAGCATTCTAAGTGCTGACACAAATGAAGTGCACAAAGTGGTAAGATTTATTTAAAAGATGAGAAAGTGAACAGACACACACATGTGAACATGGGTTGCCCCACACAGAGATACCTGTCATGGATGGGCAGTGGGACAGAATATTGCCCAATAGGAGAAGGATTTGGGAAGGGGAGACAGAAAACACCTGGCAGCCTTTCCTGCCATGGTCTGAGGTACAAGAGACAGGGAGAGAGAAACAGCTCATCCCAGCTGTTGGTCTCTTTTATGAAATAAGAAACGCCTTCTCTGTAGGTGTGAAGCCACCTGGGAATTGTATGACATGTTCACAAGTTCCACATGGAACTCAATACCCATATTTTCATGGTGTTTTCCTTAGGTCCCAGACAAAGTACATGCATCCTGGCATGGGGGTGTTTTCATTGACAAGTAGGAGGATAGAATTACACCGGGGCAGTGGTGGACAGGGACTTCAGCTCAACAGAGCTAGACTAACTCCTTCCTGTTTATTTCATATCACACCCAAACATCAGTTAGTGAATATTTTTTTCAACTGCACTTAGAGGTTTTTGTTTCTATTGATTTGCCCATTCCTGAAAATTATCAATTGGTGGTGCCCATCCTCAACTGAGTCAGCCCTCAGAGTCAATCTGTTATCCCAAAGATCTAGCTTCCCATGTCTGTGTCTGTCTGTCTTTCTCTTCTGTTCCTATCCACTATGGACTAACTCTGCTTGCTTTATAAGAGTAGCTAGGGGGCATAAGAGTAGCTAGGGGTCAGGAACTGTGGCTTAATAGGTTAAGTCTCTGCCTATGGTGCCAGCATCCAATATGGGCACCAGTTATTGTCCTGGCTGCTACACTTCTGATCTAGCTCCCTGCTAATGCACCTAGGAAAGCAGTGAAAGATGGCCCAAGTACTTGGGCTCCTGTACTTGCTCTTGGCTCCTGACTCTGGATAAGCTCAGTTCAAACCATTAGAGCCATTTGGGAGTAAATCAGAGGATGGAAGATCTCTCAGTCTCTGTCTCTTCTTCCCCCTGTAGCTCTGCCTTTTGAATAAAATAAAAAACAAGAAGGAAGGAAGGAAGGGGAGGAAAAAAGGGAGGGAGGGAGGTAGTTGGGACTTTTTCCCAAGCCATGTAGTGCCCTGATGATCTCCTTATTTTCTATTGATATCTTCTTTTGGCTTGTGCCTTCTAAACTTCCCCACAGTTGGTAACTTTCAAAAAAAATCATATTGCTTCTGGCTAGACCTAAGGCACTAAGCAGGATGCTGCTTTGATGAGGCATTAAAGCTGAGGCTTAAAATCTCTTGTGATCAAACCACCTCTCATAGAAACTGCCCCCAGGGATTCCCCAGAGCATGGAGGACATTTGAAGACTAGGGTTGCTGGATTCAAGCTGTCCTGTAGCAAGGAGCTCCTAGGTTTGCCTGGGGTATAGAAGGACATGTTTGAGACTCTGGGATGCCACGGCAAGGGGTTCCAGGTTTAACCAGGGCAAAGATAGAAGTGTTCAAGACTCGCAGACTGCAGGTTCAAACTCTCCTGCAAAAAAGCACTCTCAAAGGTCCATGAATGACTATTTCTCTCCCAAGGGCACAAAGAGGCCATGGGTAACTTCCTACCTGTTTCCAGGCAACACAACTTGTCCCAGCACAACCATCTCTAGAGGAAGCTAGGTCCTCCCCTCTCCTTCAGGCCCTGATTCTCTTTCGCCTCCTACTATCTATGATGGTTTCTGAGAAGTGGGGCCAAAAAGTGGATTTTAGTTATTTGGGGCATGCCCTTGGGGGGTGTTTTCATGACAGGTTTGAATATTTGAGTTAAGATTTTCCAACCAGGCATAAACTAACGATTTTAACTGTTTAAATGTAAAGAATGAAGTTGATGTCTCAGGGCTCAGATGCTGAATTTCTGCTCCTACAATGTGGTACACGCTGCCTTGTTCCTTATCTCAACTTCTTTTGCAGAGCTGGACAAGCTGGTCAGGCTAGATCTAACCTAATCACCTGTGGGCATCAAAGACCACAGTGATGAAACAGAGGAGGGATGTAATTGATTGACTGGTTATCATTGATCTAATGAGAAGCCTTGATATCTGACACCAGAAGCATGCGACTCCTCTATGAATTTGGCCATACCAGCACCCCCTTTCATTTATTCACTTTACAACTCCCTAAAATCACCCCGATCCAGCAGAGTGGTAGCCATTGAGACCCAGAGGTTGGCTACCCTCTCAACTGCCAACAGATTAAACGTCATCTTTCCTTTACCCCCAAACCTTGTCCTCTTCATTTTAATTTAGCACCAGGGAGAGGGACTGAGCTTTTAGTATCAGTGCGGCTTTGGTTTCTCTGCTGCTTGCCTTGCCAGGTGATCAGTGTCACTGTGTCTGCCATAACCAGTCTCCACCAGACTTCAAGCAACTCTGCATTCCTGCACTGTGATCCTCCACACTGAAAGCTGAAATACAGCTTTTCTTTCTGTCGCGAGCGCCTACTGTCACATAACTCGACAGTAGCAAGTACGACGTACGACTACTCAGTCATGGGGAAGAATGGAACACACGGACACGAGATTGCCTTTCCTATAAAAGATTTTTATTGCTTACACACCAGGGACACACCAGGTTTATTGCATCACTCCACTGCTTAGTTATTAGGATCAATATACTCATCTATATCAATATACTTATCAATCTATACTATTTAATACACTTATCAATAAACTTAACACCACTACTTAATGTGACTTAATTACTTTGCTACTTAGCTTAACATAACTACTTAGCTTAAGTACTTGACCTAATCACCTAACTTAACTACTTAACACACTTATAAATATCACTAATATCACTATCAATAATATCACTTATCATAACTTATAGCTAACAACAAACTTACTAAATTACTTAGTTTAAGATAACTACTTATCTTAATATATATACCTAATCTTAACAATATCACTTATGGGCCAGAAAATCAATATTCTTATACCATAAGTCACAACAAACACTCTTAAAATAATCTTAAGTACTATCACAATGAACACTACAAGCACAGCAAAAGATTCAATACATAACATTGGATTGCTACGTATCTAGGCTCATATCCCTGTCATAAATGTGTTTCTCCAATGGGGAGCGTACAGTGTCCAGGGTTCAACATCCCAGCAGGGACGGAACTCGGATCAGTCACTTACAGGCAGGAAGTTGTGGGAAGGCTATCACTCTGGGCAGTAGGCTCAAAGTTCCCAGGTGGGCGGCAAGGCGAGAAGTTGGAGAGGTCCCCCGCTGAGAGGCCTGGTCCGGATCTGTGGTCAACTCTGGCAGCGGGCTGATGAGGACTCCAGGCGAGGCGGTGAGGCAGCAACTGCGCTGGTCAGACACGGTGGCAGGGAGGCAACGCAGCAGCTCTGCTGGCCTCTTGATCCTGTCATCGCCCTGTGCCGCGTAGCAAAAGCTAGCGGGCTGGCTCTTCGACTCCAAATGCAAGGAGATCCAGAGCTTCGCTTGCACTGGGCCCATGTACACACACACACTCACACAGACAGAGGGGTATTACAGCTCAGGGACAGCTCTGCAGGTTGGCTTGTGCTGCTACCGGCTCCGTGCAGAGTAACGGGTTGCCTCTTCAGCTCCGGATGTGTGGAGATCCAGAGGTTCACACACACCGGGCCCTTGTTTCGGCTGCAAAGCTGAAAGTGTTATAGCAACTCTTATTAGACAGGAACAGGGCAGCTCATGCGGCTAAGACCGCACAGGAGACTGCGGCAGGAGCGGCTCAGGAACAGATGCAGCTCAGAGAGCTGTGGCTGGGACAGGTCAGGAACGGTCAGGATCTCGTCCGTGACAGCCCAGTGACAGCTCAGCTCAGCTCCGCTCTCCTTTCTTCCGCTCCCGGAGGTTTACATGCACCAGGCCATGATCCTCGAAAGGATGGAGAGTGGTGCAAGGGCTCCCCATTTTATCTTCATTTTCCATCAGTCCTCCAGCTTGCCATCCTCCAACTTGTCCAATCAGTGCTGGTTCCTCCTTGCTTGCAGTTGAACAGTCCAGTCAATACTGTTCCCGCCTTACTTATGTTTGAACTGTCCAGTCAGCGTGGGTAGGAGGGTATTGCCTCTAGCACCCTGTTATCTGACTGACCAGAGATGTCTGCTTGGTGTGATTAGGAGCGCCTCCCTAACAGCCATTAGGTATTGCCTCAGCTCCTGACTTGTAACTCCACTTTACTTTTATTTTGTGGCAAGTGGTAACTTTTTAACTCAATATTTTACTGTGTTTCCACAGTTCATCTCCTTTGCAGGTAAGCGGTGATCCATGACTCTTTCTGAGACTCCTGTGGGATTCTCCACACTTTCCCCCACAATTCCTTTCAGGTATTTTAGTTAAGGAAATGAAAAGTAGATTAGTGTAGAAAATTGGGACTTACATGTGGAATTGATCTTCTTTGTACGTGAACATGTGGCGGAGTCTTGGGATCAGTTTGCTGGGAAATTTTAGGACAGCGTGGAGGAGCAGGCTAGGGAAAGCCCAGAACATTGTACACTGAGGGTGTCGGGTAATTCTGGTGATGTCTCAGAAGTTCGCAATGCTGGTGACCGTGGACAATGTAGGTTATATTGATGGTGTTTCACAAGGAAATATTGGAAACTGGACTAAAGATCAGACATGCTACACACTGGCAAAGAACTTGGCTGCATTGTGTCCCTAACCCAAGGGTTGGATTGTATGAGGTTGAACTTGCAGAGGCTGGACTGGGTTGTGTGGTAGAGGAGATTTGAAGGCAGCAGCATCAATGCTAAGGGCTACTCTAATCATATTTTACAGCCGGAATCAGGAGCAGAAAGGGACAGAGCACAAAAATCTTAAAAATCCCCAGTATGACCCAGGAAGGAAAGAAAGGGTGGTGATAAATTTGGGGTAGGAAACTGCTCACTGAAGAGAAAGTTTGAGGCAGAAGGTAGTCACATGTTAGTGAGCAGGATAATAGGAGAAAGAACCTGCAGGCATCTTAAAATCTTTCAGGCTGCCTCTCTCATCACAGGCTTATCAGAAACATAAAAACCAGAAACGATCCACGGGGCCCAAAGCTCATCAACCAGATGCTAGATCTAGCATTTGGAGTGTTTAGTAATAGAGATAAGCTTAGTATAGAAAAGATGGGAGTGTCCCAATATAGGAAACAATGGTCTAAACAATAGGTTTGTAGTACAGCAGTCACTGTGAACAGAACCTTGAAATCACCAGGCTAACACTGGTGGTGTTAAATAAAGAAGAATGGCTGACAAGCCCAAGAGAGAATGCTTTGGATGTAGGAAGCTGGGATATTGGTGCAAGAAATATCCCCACCTAAATAGCTTGCATGGCCCCTGGCCTCCATATAAACAAGAGAGGCACTGAAAATGGGATTTCCTCAGCTCTGTGATTCCCTCGTGTCCTTATTAAAGACTGATGGGGCTTAGAAATCCAGGTGGCTCTCACAACACATATGACCACCACATTCCTGGAGTCCTGGGGTATCACAGCTAAGAATATCAATTATATCATTCATAGGGCACCTTCTGCAAGTGGCATGTTGCTCATTGCAGGGGACACAAAGAAGAGAACAGCCATATCACCAGAAACAAAGCACTGGCAAACCAATTTGGGTCAGGTGTAGAAGCTTCTGACACAAAATGGCAACAAGGTTCTCCCAGCACCAGACTCAAGATCATAAACAACCAGTTTCCTAAGGAGTTTCAGTATTGCTAAAAATTTGGAGACAGGGACCAGGGACCCCCACCAACAATGATCATTTGCAGCCTAAATTAAAGAATCTTATCAGGTGCTATTTAGTACTCCAATTGCAGTTAAAGTACAGTGGATTTTTAGCTGGATATATCTGTCAAGAGTTAAACGTGTACCACAAGTCTTCACAGGAACACCAAGGAAATAACTCCGTCTACTCTTGTGAGCCAATTGAGAATGTCAAGCTTATCTTCAAAAGGACAAAAGATAGTAGATTTTTTGCTTCTGCCATACACTGCTCCCTAGAGAGACATTAAGACTCTTGTACTTCTAGGCTGATGTGCTTTTCCTGCTTCTCCTATGTTTCTCAGAAAACTGCAATTCAGGAAAACTGCCTGGTAAACTATTCTACCATAATGGGAAAAATCTTATTATGTCCCATGAAGTTGCTTCATGAAACCTGTCTGTTGCCTTTGATGACTTATACCAGACCCCTGGCAAAGCTGTACAGCAACTATACAGCTCTTCAGATTGCTTAGCTTAACTGGTTATGGACAGCCAAATAGCCCTGGATTACCTCCTATGAAGACAATGTGGAATATGTGCAGTTTCTAATAAAAACCTGCTGCACTTACATTAACAACAATGTGTTCATGGCAAAAGGCATCAACAGGATTTATGATCAAGACAAGCAGTTTCATGATTTTCATAAGAGAATTCCCTCAGCTTCCAGCATCTGGAAAGCAGTTAAAAGTGCACTCCCTTCTCTAAGAAAGTTCCTATCCTTGTCCCTTTTTGACTCGAGTACTCTCATCCTAATTATCAAACTTATGTCTTCCAGAATTAAACAGTTTCATGTAAAAATGATGGCCATGCAGGTAGTCTAGCCATTGCCAATGAATCTCTGGCTCCTCTACAACAGTTAACAAGAGATTTTCCTTCCCTGGCTAAGCAGTGACAGTGCCCTGATACAGCGTGAAGCAGCTACAGAACACTGATCTTCCTCCCTCTACCTCCATTAAAGAGTAAGGGATGACAATCTTGAGGAGGTGAATGATGTAGGCAGGGAAGTAGTGACAAGTGGAGGATTGCTAGCATCTGTGCCACAGCCCCATTGGTACTTAACTCCACCTCTTTCCATGCAGACACAGCTGTCAGGAGGGCGCCAGCCAGAGATATGAAACATGTCTACAGACTCGGCATGCCCACTCTCATGTCCCAGAAACCACGACACTTCCAAGACACTTTCAAAAAATGGTGCATGGAAATGGGTGGTACTCAATCCCTGCCCAAATTCTGCCTCCATGTGAATATTCAATTATGCCCTTCCTCAGGCACCATGCCCTATACTATAAAGGGAAGATCTCAAATCTTGCTAATTGCATCAGTCTTCCATGAGGTTGTCCACACTCCCAACTGAGTGTGTATCTTCCATTTGTCTTTAAATAAATCTTCCTTCTCTGCACCCCTTTACCTAGATCCCCTGCTTGAATTCATTTATGCATGCAGATAAAAGCCCGGACCAAGCCTCATCAGGGGTCTCCCCCACAACACCATTGCTTGATGTAAATTTGCTACCATTGCTTTTCTAATTATTTCCATTTATTCTTTACAGAAAGAATGCTTTAATATTATCTTAGGGGGCAGCACTGTGGCATAATGGGTTAGGCTGCTGTCTGCCATCCAGGTATCATATATGGGTGTGGGCCCGAGTCCTCACTGGTATACTTCCTTTTTTTTTTTTTTTTTTTTTTGACAGGCAGAGTGGACGGTGAGAGAGAGAGACAGAGAGAAAGGTCTTCCTTTGCCGTTGGTTCACCCTCCAATGGCCGCCACGGCCGGCGCGCTGTGGCCGGCGCACTGCACTGATCCGATGACAGGAGCCAGGTGCTTCTCCTGGTCTTCCATGCGAGTGTAGGGCCCAAGTACTTGGGCCATCCTCCACTGCACTCCCTGGCCACAGCAGAGAGCTGGCCTGGAAGAGGGGCAACCGGGACAGAATCTGGCGCCCCGACCAGGACTAGAACCCAGTGTGCTGGCGCCGTAAGGCAGAGTATTAGCCTAGTGAGCCGTGGCGCCGGCCTGTTATATTTCTGAAAAGCTCCCTGCTGATGTGCCTGGGAAAGAAGCAGCCTAAGGGTTTGGGTCCCTCATGTGGGAGACCCAGAGGAAGCTCCTGGCTCCTGGCTTCAGCTCAGCTCAGCTCCAGCCATTGCAGGCATTTGGGGGGTGACCCAGTAGATGGAAGCTCACAGCCTCTCTCTCTGCCTCCCCTTCTCTCTTCCGCACCGTAACGCTACCTTTCAAGTGAATAAACTTTTAAAATATTATTTTAAAATTCAGTGTTTTGACTATACATGCCCACCAGCATGTGTGTTTCAAATCTCCCATACACAAATAGAAAATGATCCATTACTGAACTCTGTCTCTGATTTTCATTTTATACTTGTAAATATATTACAACGTTTAAAATATACATTGAGGAATGGAGAATTTAATGCATGAGGAATGGAGAATTCTCTTAACTCATATCATTTAATATCATGATTATAATAGTAATGATTTTAAAAACAAATCATTTTTCTGATCAAAAATTTCTACAAACTCTTAACACAATCATTATTCCTGAGGGTATAAATTGCTGAACACTGACATTTGTGTATGTGTGTGTATAAATGTATTCGTGTTTTTTGTGGTTTAAGACAGTTGATTCTTCCTACTTAACGCGCTTAATCTCTGGATCACTGATCTGATATCTATTTTTGATAATTCAACTCGTGTTCTTATCATACACAGTTCAAATTAGAACTTTTGAGGATATGGATAATAGTGCCTTACTCAAAGCCATAAAGTCCAATCTTAAAAGAACAATCTGAATGACACAATGGCCATAAGTAATAATTTTGTCCTCAAAGACCTAGACATACTGTTTTATATTGACAATGATTGCTTTATTGAGGTGAAGTTTTCCAGTCTCAATTTCTTCATGAAAGAATTCCTAACCTGCCCAGCGCCATGGCTCAATGGGCTAATCTTCCGCCTGTGGCGCCGGCACACCAGATTCTGTCCTGGTTGCTCTTCTTCCAGTCCGGCTCTCTGCTGTGGCCCAGGAGTGCAGTGGAGGATGGCCCAAGTCCTTGGGCCCTGCACCCCATGGGAGATCAGGAGAGTCACCTGGGTCCTGGCTTCGAATCAGCGTGGTGTGCCAGTCGCAGCACGCCAGCCGCAGCAGCCATTGGGGGGCCAACCAACAGAAAAGGAAGACCTTTCTCTCTGTCTCTCTCTCACTGTCCACTCTGCCTGTCAAAAAAAAAAAAAAAAAAAGCCGGTGCCGGGGCTCACTAGGCTAATCCTCCGCCTTGCGGCGCCTGCACACCGGGTTCTAGTCCCGGTTGGGGCACCGGATTTTGTCCTGGTTGCCCCTCTTCCAGTCCAGCTCTCTGCTGTGGCCAGGGAGTGCAGTGGAGGATGGCCCAAGTGCTTGGGCCCTGCACCCCATGGGAGACCAGGAGAAGCACCTGGCTCCTGCCTGTGGATAGGCGCGGTGCGCCTGTCGCGGCAGCCATTGGAGGGTGAACCAACGGCAAAGGAAGACCTTTCTCTCTGTCTCTCTCTCTCTCACTGTCCACTCTGCCTGTCAAAAAAATAAATAAATAAAGTCAGGGAACTTACAGAAAAACGTTGAATCTGTACTTAATCATCAGCCTACTGACAACAAGGCGGAGAATCTGGTTTTCTGAGGTAAAATTCAAGGACACAAAGTTGCCAAGAACATTGCGTGTTCCCAGAAGAAAAGGCTGGGAGATGGGGCTTGGATCAGAGATAAGGAGAACTTGTTAATATGGTTCCTCCACAGGATCCTCAAAATCTTTGGTGAAATTATAAAACACACAACATGCTTAGTGAATTCACAGGTTGTGGAGTGAAGGGGTTAAATTTATCTGAGTAAAGAAAAATCAGCTTCCGGGGTTCTTTCAAAAAGTTCACAGAAAATGCCCATTCTGAAAAATTGTGCATGGACTTCAAACTTAAAAAAAAAAAAAAAGATTTATTCATTTGAAAGGCAGAATGATAGGAAGGGGGGGGGGGATGGAAAAGGAAACAGGGGAAGAGAGGGAGAGAACCTTCCATCTGCTGGTTCACTATTGGTTCATCTATTGGTTCCCAAATACCTGCAAAAGCTGCCATTGAGCTAGACTGAAGCCAGAAGCCAAGAACTCCATTCCTTTCTCCCATGTGGAGGGCAAGGGCCTAAGCACTAAGTAAGTCATCGTCTGCTGGGCCAAACACACGAGCTGGATTGGAGGGCTGAGTAGCTGGAACTGAAACTGGCTCTCTGACAGGGCTGCAGGTATTCCAAAGCGGCACTTTAACCCACTGCACCACAATACCCACTCTAAAATTTTGTTTGGCACCAAATTAAATTTATATTTTCATCCCACTTACTGTGAACTTTTTGAAGTGTGGTGTAGATAAGACGACAAATGGGTGACAACCATAGCCATAGCCATAGCTGTCAGGCAATGTCATAGGCCCTAAGACATCCTCCTGGACATGACCAGACACCCTGTACATGTTTGGATGCTGTCCACAGGTTGTGCGCCTGCCAGAAAGCATGATTTTTGGTAATAACAGCTCACATTTAGTTTTCTTATGGGTCTGGGAGTGTGCTAACGTGTTTTACATACATCCTTACATTTATTCTTCAGAACATACTTCTTCTAAAAGGAAAATATTTTACCCTATTTTTTTCCCCAAATTGAAAACTAATGCTTACAGAAAGTTCGGGTGCTTTGTTGTAACTCAGCCGGCTATTAAACTGCAGAGCTGAAATTCAAATCCAGGCAGTGTGGCTCCACAGCCCCTGCCCTTTACATGCGCTAAACCAGGAAGGAAGGAAATGCTAATGGCTTCCCCCAGTGCTGCATTTCTGCCAGGGAAGGACTTTCACGCCAAGAGAGAATTGGCCTTTTGGAATGAAGCCCTGAGTGGGGGACAACAAACAGAAACTTTGAGTTAGAATGAAGGAGGGCTACAAACAGAAACACATTTTAACATTGTCATTTTGTCATTTTGTCTGCTTGTCCATTTAGTTTCTAAGAAAGCTGCAGTACTGCTCCTTGGATCCTGGAGCTTCTACACGCTTATTAATTTAGCATGCATTTGAACTGATCTAACAGTCCATTTTCCAGCCCTTCTTTTTGCTCATTTCTAGAAGAGTCTCAAGACATACATGGACAAATTACCTTCCTGTATATTCTAGAATCTTCTAGAAGTGAATGGAAAGGTCTTCCCAGGCTCTAACTGGCTTTCATCAAATACCTTCTCTCTTGAAACTTACTTACAGGCAGATATAGGTAAGAATCAAATATTTTTCCTTGAAATTCTAATACAATGTTATATTTTAGAGGCTACTTAATGGGTCAAAAAATAAAGTGTCTATATATACACAAATGTACATCTACCTCCACCACCATTCTACTCTCTCAACCTATGTAGGCAATGATCACTTTTTGTAGACAAGTACAAGAGGTTTTTTTTAAATTTTTAAATAGTTTCAAATAAGTGGAAACAGCTATAAAACCTCAACAGCTTAAAATATATATCTTTTAATTCTATAGGCAAAAAAATATACTTATTATTTTAATGACTATTTTCCCAGAAAGTCATTAACATATTCTCAGAGGCTTCCGGAATCCATTCTGCATCTGGCATTCCCATGACACCCTTCACAGATGATAACATTGGTGGAATGGTGAATCAGAGCTAGAATGGAGAATACAAGTGAGAAGTGGTGTGTAAATCAGCCTGGAGATTGTCCTGCTGCTTTCCTGGGGCGCAGCAGTGGGGGGACAGTTAACTCAATGCTGCAGGAGCTCATCTTGGCCCTGATGAAAACCACAATTGAGTTGCAGACAAAAAACAAAGTGCTCCCAGGAGAATACCAAAATGGGAATTTAGGGAGGCTGCCACAGATTACCTGCTTGTACAAGTTCAAAATTTGCCATCACATCCTTGACCATCTGTACCTTTTTATTTTGGTAAATGCTAGGTTTATACCTACTTTTAGCATTCTCTTGAAATAATTGGCACTCAGCAAGCTAATGCTCTCTGGTGGGCTAGATTCACCCAACAATCCACTTAGTTGCTCAGTGATTGCCTATGAAGGCTACCCTTTCCCTCTTGTTCTTGTAAACTGTCCCAAGGCTAAAATGCAGCAATAATATAAGAATTATGTAGAGAAAAGTGTTTTGAAATATCATCTGAATGAATATGCAAACTCCAAGCCTGAAACATCATCCCATGTTATAAAGCCCACTTCGCAGTTGAATTTACAAAGCTCATTGGTGTTTCCACTTTCTAGTGTTTTTCTAAAGAATTAGAGCAGACAGGTTTCCTAGGGATTGATTTACTTTTTTTAAGTTTTATTTATAGATTTATTTGAAAGACAGAGTCACAGGGGCAGAGGCAAAGAGAGAGAGAGAGGTCCTTCATCTTCTGGTTCACTCCCCAAATGGCCACAATGGCCAAAGCTGGGCATATATGAAACCAGAAACTCCCTCAGGGTCTCCTACATGCATGCAGGGGCCCAAGGACTTGGGCCATTTTCCACTGATTTCCCAGGCCACAGCAAAGAGCTGGATCAGAAGTGGAGCAGCTAGGACTCAAGACGGTTCCCACATGGGATGCTGGAACTGCGGGCCGCGGCTTCACCCACTATGCCACAGCACCGTTCCCGATTGATTTGTTTTTAATGGTAAAATATATAAATTGATTTTGTACACACAAACACACAAAACACACAATTTTGTTTTAAACTCTGGGAGAGAAATTTAAAGTATTTTTTCCTGAATTTGTGTACAGTAAAGAATTCTGTATTTACACATCACATCCTAATAACTTGCTGACACTTATCTACAATTATTTGAACGTAGACAAAAATTGAAATACATATTTCTAGTGTGAGCATTTGGCCCAGCAGTTACAAAACCACTTAGGACACCCATATTCCATATTGCAGTACCTGGGTTTGAGTCCTGACTCTGTTCCTGCTAATACTCTCCATGAGAGAGAAGATGATGTCTCAAGTACTTGGAACCTTGACATCTACCTGTGTTAGGGTCCAAAAAAGCCCACCGCCCAAGGAACGATTCCAAGAGACTTTTTTCTCTCATGCAACCAGCAAAGGGTTAAATTTATTGATCCAACATGTTGGGGCCCTCTGACAAGGACAGAGGAGCAGTGAGGAACTACAGCATAGGGTTTATAAAGGCAAAAACCGCAAAATCGGGAGGAGGGAGAGAATACACGGTTGCTAAGCGGTTGCTAAAATCTTACAATCAGCAATTATGATCTTAAGACATAGACAAATCACATCTTCATTATTAGCCCAGGTAACCCAGGTGCAACCTTTCTACTTTTAAGCTTGAGCAATCATGCTAGGGGGTTTTTGTGCGTTGCCAAGGGTGATGTAGTGCACTGCTATTGTCCGACTATTTGAGATCATAGTTTCAGACCAGAGTCTCACGGTGGGGGGGGGGGCTGCTTTCCCAGAATGCAGTCTCAAGTGCTCCAAAATGGAGTCCCTACTGTCAAGGTGCTACTTTACTCTGTCTTATTTTTACAGCTGCACCAGGAAGGTTTAAACCTGTAAGCTTAAGCTTAACTTTTTACACCTGCACATATACAATTTTAACTCTTCACCTGGGAGACCCAGATTGAGTTCCTGGCTCCTGGAGGTCCAGCTTTGGCTCTTGCAGGCCTTTGAGGAGTGAAGCAACAGACATGATATTTCTGTTTTCCTCTCTCTGCCTCCCACACAAGTAGAATAAAAAAATGTTTAAGTGAGAAAACAAGATATTCCTGAAGAAAAAGTACTACAACTCTATTTTCATGAGTGAACTGAGAATGAAAAGTGTTAAAACTTGTGTAGAGTCCCACAATGATTTCAGAGTCCTGAGCATGTTCCCCTCTCCACCACTGTAAAGTGGCACAAAATGTATCTATGTATATGGTTGGTTGGCTGAGGCATTTCATTCAAATTAGGCCAGGAAAACAGAGACTAGAAAAGCAATCACACTGTTTGTTTTACTTAATGAATTACTTATACAAAGCTAGTCAATAAATTGATACCCAACAGCCAGTCTTAAGGCTCCATGTACTGATAAGGCAAATGACTGCTTCTTTCAGAATTAGCCTAAAGAGTGAAACGCCTAATAAAACACAATATAAACTTGGAGTACACCAGTGTTTATAATTTTTATGGCTCCTTTGGGTGCCTATATCAAGAAATTGGAAAGGTACAAAATAAATGAGCTTTCAGCGCATCTCAAGGACCTAGAAAAACTGCAGCAAACCAGACCCAAATCTAGTAGGAGAAGAGAAATAATTAAAATCAGAGAAGAAATTAACAAGATTGAATAAAAAAAAATTACAAAAAATCAGCCAAGCAAAGAGCTGGTTTTTTGAAAAAATGAACAAAATTGACACCCCATTGGCCCAACTAACTAAAAAAAAGAAAAGACCCAAATCAATAAAATCAGAGATGAAAAAGGAAACATAACAACAGACACCACAGAAATAAAAAGATCATCAGAAATTACTACAAGGAGTTGTATGCCAGCAAACAGGAAAATCTATCAGAAATGGATAGATTCCTGGACACATGCAATCTACCTAAATTGAACCATAAAGACATAGAAAACCTAAATAGACCCATAACTGAGACAGAAATTGAAACAGTAATTAAGGCCCTCCCAACAAAGAAAAGCCCAGGACCAGCTGGATTCACTGCTGAATTCTACCAGACATTTAAAGAAGAACTAATCCCATCTCTTCTCAAACTATTCAGAACAATCGAAAAAGATGGAATCCTCCCAAATTCCTTCTATGAAGCCAGCATTACCTTAATCCCTAAGCCAGAGAAAGATGCAGCACTGAAAGAAAATTATAGACCAATATCTCTGATGAACATAGATTCAAAAATCCTCAATAAAATTCTGGCCAATAGAATACAACAACACATCAGGAAAATCATCCACTCAGACCAAGTGGGATTTATCCCTGGTATGCAGGGATGGTTCAACATTCGCAAATCAATCAATGTGATTCACCACATTAACAGACTGCAGAAGAAAAACCATATGAATATCTCAATAGATGCACAGACAGCATTCGATAAAATTCAACACCCTTTCATGATGAAAACTCTAAGCAAATTGGGTATAGAAGGAACATTCCTCAATATAATCAAAGCAATTTATGAAAAACCCATGGCCAGCATCCTATTGAATGGGGAAAAGTTGGAAGCATTTCCACTGAGATCTGGCACCAGACAGGGATGCCCACTCTCACCACTGCTATTTAACATAGTTCTGGAAGTTTTAGCCAGAGCCATCAGACGAGAAAAAGAAATTAAAGGAATACAAATTGAGAAGGAAGAAGTCAAACTATCCCTCTTTGCAGACGATATGATTCTTTACTTAGAGGATCCTAAGAACTCTACTAAGAGACTATTGGAACTCATAGAGGAGTTTGGCAAAGTGGCAGGATATAAAATCAATGCACAAAAATCAACAGCCTTTGTATACACAAGCAATGCCACGGCTGAGAAAGAACTGCTAAGATCAATCCCATTCACAATAGCTACAAAAACAATCAAATACCTTGGAATAAGCTTAACCAAGGAGGTTAAAGATCTCTACGATGAGAATTACAAAATCTTAAAGAAAGAAATAGAAGAGGATACCAAGAAATGGAAAAATCTTCCATGCTCATGGATTGGAAGAATCAACATCATCAAAATGTCCATTCTCCCAAAAGCAATTTATAGATTCAATGCAATCCCAATCAAGATACCAAAGACATTCTTCTCAGATCTAGAAAAAATGATGCTGAAATTCATATGGAGGCACAAGAGACCTTGAATAGCTAAAGCAATCTTGTACAACAAAAACAAAGCCGGAGGCATCACAATACCAGATTTCAGGACATACTACAGGGCAGGGTACCTTTCTCTGAAGGGAGGAGAGAACTTCCACTTTGACTATGACCTTGTCTAAATAAGATAAGAGTCTGTGAACTCAAAAGGCTTCCATTGCCTTGGAAACTCATGACTGGAGCATAGGAAGATTACTGATGCCATAAACAGGAGTGTCAATTTGTAAAGTCAACAACAGGAGTCACTGTGCACTTACTCCTCATGTAGGAGCTCTGTCCTTAATGTGCTGTACATTGAGATTTAATGTTATGACGAGTACTCAAACAGTATTTTTCACTTTGTGTTTCTATGTGGGTGAAAACTGTTGAAATCTTAATGTATACTAAACTGATCTTCTGTATATATAGAAAATTGAAAATGAATCTTGATATGAATGGAAGGGGAGAGAGAGCGGGAAAGGGGAGGGTTGCAGGTGGGAGGGAAGTCAGTGGGGGGGGGGACCAATGTAATCCATAAGCTGTACTTTGGAAATCTATATTCATTAAATAAAAGTTAAAAAGATAATTTTTATGGCTCCTTTGGATATTGGCCTTCATCTGAATTATTTTGTTAATATAATTAAGTGATTATTTCTGAATCAATCCATTAAAATGATTCTTTAGGAACCTATTGTGTGATCAGAATCAGATCGCAAATACAAGTACAGGAACATGAAGACATGAAGACGGAGCAACCACTCTACCCGTCAGCTTCTTGTTGATGTACTGAACATCTAGGTGCCTCCCGCTCATTAAGAGAAAAAGCTTATTTGGAAGTTCAAAGTCTAAATGGCATGGCACATGCATTAGCTCTGGCGAGACACCCACAGAGAATGGCAGAGCACTTGGAGAAAGTACCACATGATGAGCCAGGACAGGGAGTGGGGGTTGTTTGTGCCCACATTCAAGCTTTATAAACGTCCTGTCATGAGGGCACACCCTCAAAGACCTGAAAAACTCCCACAAGGCTTCCCTTCCCACAGCTTCTACCCTCTCCCTGGGCTGCCACCTGGGGACCAAAGGTGTTTAACCACAGACCTTTTAGGGAACATTCAACATCCAAACCAGTATCCAAATGATAGCACAATCAAGCTTCTAAACAGGGGTAAAAAGAGGAGGTCTTTGAGAGATAAATGAAAGCATTTAGAAACTATAAGGAAGAAAATGCAGTCTAATCTGACTACAAACTACCTTAGGAAGCCGTGTCTGACCCAAGTCTTACAGGTGAATTCTAGGAGAGAAGCCGGCAGAGTCAATACCCTTGACACTGTTGCAGTAACTTGACGATGCGCGAGGGTCCAACGTGGAACAGCGACAGTGTTACAGTTCTTTCTTGATTCTTCCTTGTTTACTTTTATTGTGCCTTCAAAATAAATTAGTCTTTCAATGCTTGCACTCTTAGTTTTGTTATTCAATGTAGTAATAATGGAAAGCAAAATGGGATTTGATTACAAATTACCCAATACAATTTTAATAAAATGTTTAGTACTAACTTGCATGATTTTAGGGAAAACACTGTTCTATGAGCTCAGTTTCTCAGCTTTCTGGTGGAGAAAGGAATGGGTTCCTTAAATGTTGCAGAGTCTTCAGACAAAAGCATTGGGTGGAAATTTATAATTCATCCCTGCTTTTTCTCATACTGTTGTTCCGTCATTGGTGAGAAAAACCTTCACTTTTCATTATTTGCCTGTTATTAATTATTGTTTACATTGTTAAAGATTCACAGATCAATTTACAAAGTGCTTTGATATGCCGTTCCTTATAAAACCATCAAAAAGCATGCTATCGTGAAATTAGATTCCTCCATATTTTAGATCCTTTAACTTTGTCCTCTGTTAGCATTTGCTGTCCCCTTGCCAGTTTCTAAGAATGTGGATTCAATGTGTCAGGCTACTGACACTACTATTCCAGAACTCAAGGCTCATGTAGGCTTACAAAGCAGATGAGGAGCAAATATGAGATTCCAGGAACAAATTGAGCCAGAGAAAAAAGGAAGTACTAGTTATGCAAGCACATTAACACAAGAATGGATAAATGCTAAGAATATAAAGATAAGAATATTCATATTTTGTGTCTTTTTTCTCACTGTAGATACCCACATTTTCCTGTGTATTATCCCTCAAATGCCTTTACATCTACATGTTCTTTTACTTATTTATTTATTTTTGACAGGCAGAGTTAGATAGAGAGAGAGAGAGAGACAGAGAGAAAGGTCTTCCTTCTGTTGGTTCACCCCCCAAAAAGGCCGCTACAGCTGGCGCACTGCACTGATCCACAGCCAGGAGCCAGGTGCTTCCTCCTGGTCTCCTATGTGGGTGCAGGGCCCAAGCACTTGGGCCATCCTCCACTGCCTTCCCCGGGCCACAGCAGAGAGCTGGACTGGAAGAGCAGCAACCGGGAAAGAATCCGGTGCCCCGACCAGGACTAGAACCCAGGGTGCCGGCGCCACAGGTGGAGGATTAGCCTAGTGAGCCGCGACGCTTGCCTACATGTTCTTTTAGACCATTCTCATCATCACAACTCAAACCTGGACACTACTACAATAGTCAAAATTTTCACCTGCTCCTCAAGTTTCAATGTGTTTCCATTAACTGAAGAACTGAGTTCAGTCTGCTAAGTAGTGAAATGTAAGTGTCTCCACACGTGATCCCAGGACCTGTTCCATGGATTCATTCAGATAATGACAGGTATGAAAGCTAATTATGCACATTTCTTCCTTCTTCTGTGTGCAATGATGATGGTAGTAGCTTAAATCTGCCTGTGGTTGGAATATTGACCACAAGAAAATCAGCAAGCATTCAAATCAGGCTTTGTTTCACCAGAGAGCCAGTTGTTCAACATTTTTTCTGCATCCTGCTGGTTCTGTTCCAACCTACTTGTCACTATGTTTGTCGTACACATTTGAATTCTCCTAAGTCTGTCCTCATTGTGATTGTTTCAAACACCCTGTGATGATATATCCCAAATTCATATTTTTAGGTGAAAAATTATGACTCCTACGGGATTGACACCTTTTGGTAGATTTTTTCCTCTGTTATAGAGTTTTTTGAGGAGCATGTCTTATATCTCAAACAGAAATAAAGTAAAATCTTTCCTTCTGGGCCGGGTTGTTAATATATCTCTTTCCAATGGGTAACTTATTTTTCATCGTGGAAAAATAATTTCACTCTCCTTGTGATCCCATAAGATTTTACTTGTATTTGCTTGATAACACGTAACATCTCACCTAACATTTTTGTTTATTTTTATCCTCCCAACCATACTTTAAATTTCATGAGGGCAAAGTTTGCATCTTGTTTATGTGGATCCCCAGACTGATTCATTTAATGTGTGGCAAATGAAAGGGGCTTTGTTCGTGAATGTTTCAGTAAATGGATAAATAACAAGACATTTTACGGGCTTCACATTTCCACAGTTTGTCCACTTTTCCTCCTTAACTCTGTTAACTCTTATCAAAGGGGTACTGCAAAGATCTTTGAAAGAGTAATGAAAATCTGCCCCATTCACTGTTACTCCATGATTGAGTACGCTGTACTAAATGCCGCATGAGTCACAGGCCCTGTTTTTGAATGACACTTATGAAGGAAAAAAATAGAAAACAAAATGTGAAAATAACCATTGAATTGCAGATCTATTTCTAAAGAAAATAATGCAAACCAACACAGCTTTTACAGTAAGTGCCCCCCAAAGGTCAGCAGGAGAGAAAACACCACTTGAAAAACATGTTCTGTATAAATATTTACTCAAGTGTTAGTTTGGGGAGAAAAATATTCGCAGGATGGAATTGCTTTGTTACCAGTATACTGAGCCTACTTTCTTGACTTGAAAACAGCCAAGGAATCCCAATACTATTTTAATCTTGTTTTGTTTTGTTTTCCCACTAGCATAAATGTAGACTACTTGCTTCAGATTTAAATCTCCCAACACTTAAATACTTCTCAGAAATGGGGAGCTCCCTGAGTCAGCTCAAATTCAGTAGTTTTAAAGCCACAAATAATATATCCTCACTTACCGTTTCCTATGAAGGAGGATTTTCTCAATTCTAGCCATTTAATTTCCTAAAAGACCCAATAAACATGTTCAATCAGCAGCCCATTGAAAGAAGCGATTCACTGGGGAGCAGAGCAGGTGTCGCTGACAACCCAGCTTGGAAGCAGTTAACTTTTTTTATTTTAATGGTTTTCATTAGTTCCAGTGTTAGAGAAGTGTGCTAGGGCTAAAGTGGTTAAGACTTAGATGTCTCTTTGCTTTGTCCTGTGACTTGACCACACATGCCCTTAACTTTCATAAGCTGTGTGCATCATATAAGCCCTTGATGACAATGAAACAAATTGAGAGATCTAGCTGGATCACAACAGAACCAAGCAGGCTACTGGAAGAAGTGATCTGAAGCCTGC
Organism: Oryctolagus cuniculus; assembly: GCF_964237555.1. Lineage (NCBI taxonomy): Eukaryota > Metazoa > Chordata > Mammalia > Lagomorpha > Leporidae > Oryctolagus > Oryctolagus cuniculus. The sequence goes on along the minus strand of NC_091439.1, from coordinate 98,634,985 downwards.
ACATACCACACTAATTGTATTCTGTGACACCATCTTTGCATAGAATAGACAGTAGTGTTACCACTTAAGATTTTTCTCTAATTAATGCTTATAGACAAAGAAATTCCTCTGGGTTGCTTTTAGGGTATGGCAAGCAAGGGGAGAGGGGGGAAGACCTAGAAATTTAAGCTGAGACTCGATGGTTGTTGGTTGATGTAATTATAGAAGAGAAAATATTGCTGGAGACCTGCTATTTTATCAAAATGAACTGTCTCCTCTTAATACTGTCCCAGATTAGAGGGGTCAGCAGATGTTATTTCCATGCTGTGGAAAACCATCTTGAAAAAGGTCACTGTGCAAAATAGCACAAAGCAGGGAAGTATCTATAGAACTGGCCAGAGAAAATAATTGAAGTAATTGATAATCTGCATTCTGCTCCATAGTTTAATGCTGATAATTCCCAATGGGTTATTTAGCTTGAATATACATCTATTTGAGAAATTGTTTACCCATAGGTATATAACATATCTATAATTATACATGCAATAGGATGTGGCAGTACTAAAAATTAAACGTATCATTACTTTATTCATGAATAGGATATAAAGTACTCTAGAAGTATTATAATATTTATTAAATCAATAGTACCCACTATATATTTTGAAGAGCTTTGATGTCAAGCAGTACGTAATACATATTCTTCTATTAACTCATTGAACTTTACAATTACTACACAGGAATAGGTAATATCTTCCCAATTATACAGCTGAGGAAATCAACGCTGGAGGAGAGGATTTTTTTGAAATGCCACAACCCATGCCACACCACGATCACTGAAGCCTAAGATTTTCTACTTCCAGAGATTTGTCTCATGACTGCTGTACCAAATGTGGCAAAGTACAAGAAATTTACAAGTTTTTCTTAAGATACATTTAAGAATTATAAATATATACACACATTTATGAAACACTGACTTCCAGGTCTTTTGTTTTTCATGTAGATATTTGAATATTTAGAGTGGAATTTTCCCAAGTGTGCTCCTATAGAGAGTAGCTATGCAGGTCATTAATAAATATTTCAGGAAAAGCTGTCAAAAATTCAAATACATTTTCATTAGGAACAATTGAGTTATTGCAGATTTCATTTCTCAAATTACAATATGCAAGTTGATTCTTCAATGAGAGGAATAATAACTGCCAATTTTTATTGCCTGCTTGCCATGTTTCAGGTACAAACATTACTTCATTTAATTCTAACAGGATTTAGGAGTTCAATTTGTCAGAAAATAAGAGATAAGGAAGCTGATACTAAGAAATGTTTAAGATGTTGTCCAAGGTCACAAAAATAGATTGACACTGATGTCTGTCTGACCTCAGGCTCTGGCTATCTTTCCTGCTATGATATACTGCTACATTGCTGTCTTTTCTGTTGATTGCCATTTTTAAAGCTTTGTATACACTTGGAATCATCAAGAAAGGTTGCAAAAACATAGTCTTGCTACTCCTAACACACCATTGTCATTTCATCAAGATCTGCACTTTAGATCTGTTTGTGAGCTCCTTGGATACAAGATCCATTATATTTGTATTCTCAGTCCCTAAAAAAAGAGTGTTTGATACATAATGGGTTCTCAATAAGCATCTGTAGATTAGCCTCTCCTTGAGTTGTCAGATCTACAAAGATCATCTTGTTGATTCCAAATCAGCTTCTAGTGTTAGAGATGAGAAAGCAGGTCAAAGTGAAAGAAACATTACAGCAGCTTTTTTTTTTTTAATATTATTTGAAAGGCACAGAGACTGACAGAGATCTCTCACCTGCTGGTTTACTCCTCAAATGTCTGCTACCACCAGAAGAGGTTTCCTACATGGGTGGCAAGGACCCATGCACTTTATTTATTTATTTATTTTTGACAGGCAGAGTTAGACAGTGAGAGAGAGACAGAGAGAAAGGTCTTCCTTCCGCTGGTTCACCCCTTAAATGGCCACCATGGCCAGTGCGCTGCGCCAGTCTGAAGCCAGGAGCCAGGTGCTTCCTCCTGGTTTCCCATGTGGGTGCAGGGCCCAAGCACTTGGGCCATCTTCCATTGCACCTCCCCCCTGGGCCACAGCAGAGAGCTGGACTGGAAGAGGAGCAACCGAGACAGAATCCGGTGCCCCAACGGGGACTAGAACCTGGGGTGCCGGTGCCACAGGCAGAGGATTAGCCTAGTGAGCCACAGTGCCGGCCGGACCCATGCACTTTAACCATCACCTGCTGTGCATTAGTAGGGTGCCGGAATCAGAAGCAGAGCCTGAGCTTGAACTCAGCCATTCCTACATGGGATGAGGAGTTCTCCAAGTGGCATCTTTTCTACTGCAACAAATGCTAGCTACTAAATCTCTATTACATACAGAATCTTGATAATATATTTAATAGGTGAAAATAATTAGTTAACACGTAAACAGAGATTATAGAACCAAAAATTCACATTGTCATTCCCATAAGTAACTATTACTTCAGGGACTGGCATTGTGGCATAGCAGGTTAAGCCACAGCTTGCAATGATGGCAACCTACATCAGACCACTTGTTCACATGCAGGCTACTCTGCTTCCAATCCAGTTCACTGCTAATGCACCTGGAAAAACAGCAGACAACAGCCCAAGTATTTGGGCCACTCACACCCAAGTGAGAGACCAGGATGGAGTTATGGGCTCCTGTTTCAGCCTGCCCCAATCCAAACAGTTGTGGCCATTTGGGGAGTGAACCAGCGGATGGAAGACTGTCTTCTCACGTTGTCTCTGCCTTTCTGTCACTCTATCATTCAAATAAATGTCTTTTTTTTTTTTTTTTTTTTTTTACAGGCAGAGTGGACAGTGAGAGAGAGACAGAGAGAAAGGTCTTCCTTTTGCCGTTGGTTCACCCTCCAATGGCCGCCGCGGCCGGCGCGCTGCGGCCGGCGCAGCGTGCTGATCCGATGGCAGGAGCCAGGAGCCAGGTGCTTTTCCTGGTCTCCCATGGGGTGCAGGGCCCAAGCACCTGGGCCATCCTCCACTGCACTCCTGGGCCACAGCAGAGAGCTGGCCTGGAAGAGGGGCAACCGGGACAGAATCCGGCGCCCCAACCGGGACTAGAACCCGGTGTGCCGGCGCCGCTAGGCGGAGGATTAGCCTAGTGAGCCGCGGCGCCGGCCAAATAAATGTCTTTTAAAAAACAAATATTATTTAAAATTTATCACTATGGTTAGAATAAAAATGTTTTTGCTTTGTTTTGTTTTGTTGTAATGTGAGAAAGTTAGGAATGCTCATGTTTAGCCTGGGATTAGGTATGGCAGACTGGAATTCCACCTTTTCAGATTCCACACTTTGGCAAGTCTTCACAGTATTAAGGTCCACTTTCCCTATTTCAAAAAGGTCTTGTTATATTTCTTGTAGGATTTTGCAAAAATTAAATGAGTTAAACCACCCATGAGAGCATCTGGAACATCAGAGTCACCAACAAATAGTAAGAATTACTTTTTTGACTTTAAATCAATTCAGATGGCTGATTTTTGAAGAATTAACTTACTTATAAGGGAATTGGATCCATGTAAATAGTCATAATCTGCTACACTGAATTTACTTCTGACCCTGCCCACTGCTAACAGATTCATTTCTCATTTTTAAAAACTGCTGATGCTAGAAGAAAAGTGGGTGCATTGTAAGATTGTCCTATGAAAATCTGCCATTCATCAGGATACTCACTAACTTCTCCAACAATCTGAAAATTGACTTCAGGAGTTTCCTTCATCTAGATACAAACTTAAGCATTTTGAGATGTATTAGGTTGTCATATACAGAACAAAAGAGACTAGCGATTCTGCATAAACCAGATAAATGCAGAAATAAATCTGCTGCTATTTCTAATAGAGCATAGGCCTTCCTGACATGCCACTGCTAAATGTTCCACTTTACAAGATTGAAATTGTCCAGAGTCACTCACTATTCTAAACAGGATCAATACTAAAAGGGATTTACTACTCAGCTCAGTGCATAAATCTGCTACGATAAAAGCTGGTTCTATAGAATATAGCACTAACACTGAAAATTTTCCTTTGGCTTTTCAGAGGAAGGGATGAGACACTCATTTTAAGGATGACATAGCAAGCAATTTGTTTTTTCACCACAACTATCAATGTTACTCACTAATAATTCATTGGCTCATTTCTAAGATATCTTTAAGATTTATTTATTTGAAAGGCAGAATTACACAGTGGAAAGGGGGGGGGGAGAGGAGAGAAACTTCCATCTGCTGGTTCACTCCTCGAATCAACATCTGCTGCTTTCTCAGGCACATCTGGAGGGAGTGAGTGGGATTGGAAGTGGAGCACCTGGAACTTGAACTTGGGGTGCTGGATATGCCACAGCACTGGCCTCAAAGATATCTTACGTTTCCTAAATGCAAGGCACTTTCGAAGCAACAACTTTGATCATGCATGGAACCTTCCCTGGAGAAGCTTAAAACTGTTAGGTATGGTAAGCACATCAATAGAGTTTTAGGGAAAACTTAACATTTGGCCTAGAAATCATAGAAGTCTTTAGAGAAGTTTCCTGCATACATGGCCTTAAAGAATGGATACATTTACAGTTAAAGCAGAAAATTTTTAGATTTTTAAAATCGATTTTAGCTTTTCCAGTAGAATAGCCACCAGCTATGAGCATTAAACCATTTAACTAGACTTTACTAACAAAATAATTTGAATCTCATGTACAAAACTGGCATGTATTTCCCAAACATCTCAATCACATTCTAGTTTAAGTATTTTAAGAAATAACTTGATCTGTCCTGGTTTCAGGAAAACCCTCTGCTATTAAAGAGTAGCTGCATACTCAGGAGACTAAACCATTGGTGGCTTAGTCTTTATCTCTCCTGCTTGTTAAATGAAGATGATCATTAAAATTCTAGCAACTTCCCTATGATGTCTGGTTAGAGTATGAAAATAATATTTGAGAGATTATGCTTAAGATTTATATGTTTAGAAACAAATATATAAATAATCCTTAGATCAGGAAATAGGTATTTAACGAATTCTAACAATTTCCCACAAGTAAATAGTATCTGTGATTTTAAAAAAAGTGAGCACTACTTCCACCTTAATATTTTTAACATTTATTTTGTATTCTGGGAGACCTTGCTTCTTTACTTCTGTGGAATTTAAGAGTTTTTACTGCCCTTCATTGGGGATTAGATGATCAAATACATTTGTGCTAAAACAAAGTTAAGCAAGCTTCTTTATCGCGGGGATTAGCAAGGGCAGCATGAATTTCTCACACACTACCTAAAATGCAGTATCTCATAAGATCTACGATAATGAAATATTCTTTTAAAAAATCTTAGGTCATCTTCCATACTCAGATAATTCTAAGACTTGAAGCAGATATTCAACTAAAGATGAAAACTTCATGAATATTAAGAGGACTGACTTGTGCATTTATTCAATTAAAAGCAAACAAACAAACATGGGCAGGCATTTGGGAAAGCAGTTAGGCTGCTGCTTTGGATGCCCTCATCCCATGTCAGAATGCCTGCAGTTGAGTCCTGGCTCTGCTTCCAATTCTAGCTTCCTGCTACTGTGCACCCTGGAAGACAGCAAGTAACAGCTCAAGTATTGGGGTTCCTGCCACCAATGTGGGAGGCTTGAATTAAACTCCAGGTTGCTGGCTTTGGCCTGTCCCAGGTGTAGACATTGCAGGGGGTACGGGGTAGTGGTGAACCAGCAAATTGGAGATCTTTGTCTTTCAAAGAAATAAAACCACTAATAATTGAAAAGAAAAAGCTTTGGACTACCAGAGCTTCCTATTTTTAAAAAGTAACAGTTTCATTGAACTATAATTGTCATACAATTCACCCTTTCAAAGTACATGAAGCATATATTTTTAGTGTACTTATGAATTATATAACCATCAACTCTAATTTAAGAATGTTTTCATCACTATATCAAGAAACTGCAGTCAACAATATCCATACAGAATTTCACACTACCCTAGCCTTTGATAGCCACAAATCTTTCTGTCTCCATAAATTTTCCAATTCTGGGCATATCATATAAATGGAATCTCACAATATGTATTCTTTCACTTAGTTCCTTTCACTTAGTATAATGTTTTCAAGGTTCAACCATGTTGTAGCATGTGTTAATACATTATTAGTTCTTATTGCTAAATAACAGTAGTTCACATTTATTTATCTATTCACCAGATGACAGATATTTGCATTGTTTCTGCCTTTTGGCTACTATGGAAAATCCTGCTGTGTGTGGTTATAGGTTTTCAATTCTACTGAATATGCAGTGGAATTATTGGGTGGTATAGTAAATCTATGACTGACATTTTGTGGAACTTCCAAATTATTTTCCAATTTGGCTTCACATTTTATAATCCCACTGGCAATGTGTGGCTATTCCGGTTTTTCCTTTTTCTCTTGAAACACTTTTGATTGTCTATCTTTTTTTTTAATTTTAGTCAACTCAGTGAGCAATTCATTGTGCTTTCAGAGAATTCTTACAGGACTGAAAAGTGGATTTTTTTATTTTGAGGGAAGAGATAATCTCAAATAATGTCACATCTTTGCAGAATGGAAAATAATAAACTAAATGTCTTGCAATGGCCATGAGTACATTGCTGTTTTGATGCATACTGAAGAATAAATTCCATTCTATGAAGACACACTTAACCTACAGGGTACAAGACAAAGTTCTCAAATAGTACCACATTTGAGTTTCAACAACTCTATATAAATCGTAGGTCTATCTGGGTAAAACTAAACTTTTTACACACAAAAATATGAAATATTTAGAAGAATTATAAGTATACATTGGATATAGCTTCAGAAGTAGTTATTTAAAATATATCTCCAAAAGAACTTCTCACCTTAGTAACTAGAAAAATTGAATTATAAAAAAACAATATTTCTGTTCATATTTTCATCCTTATTCCTAACTGGTACCCCATAACTTTACATATCAAAATATTTTCCCTAGGCACTTCCAATAATCTACAGAATTTTATTATTCATATTTGCTTTAGGTCTTTGTGGCTCCTTTACCAAGCACCAGAAATGTGGCATCTTAGAAAACATACATTATTCTCAGACAGTTCTGAAGCCCAGAGTCCAAGGTCTGTTTCATTAGGTTGGATTCAAGCTGTCAGTAACATCACATTCCCACTAGAGTCTAGAAAACAATCTATTCCTTGCCTCTTCCGGCATCTCATGGCTGCCAGCATTCCTTCAATTGTGGCCCCATCACTTTAATCTCTGCCTCTGTGGCTACATACAACTGTTTATATGGCTGTTGATTCAGATGTATTATTTTATGTCTAGGGATACAAATGTGATTTTTTTAAAAAAATTCAGTGGTAATGAGAATACTTCATATTCTTGTAATCTGATTTCCTTAGTCTCAATAATGTCCTATTAAATATATGGAAAATAATTGTCCTTGAAGGTTATTATAAACCTATGTGAAATCTCAAGGCAAATCCATAGTAACTATATTATTTCAAAAAGGATTTATTGTGCATTTTCTGCTTGCCAAACATTGGAATTAAGGCAGATGCTTGATGTTACTAGTGAACTAATAGCTAGTGGCGAGCCAGGTATGGAAACAGATAACTGACTACAGTGTAAAAAGCACTACAAGGAACATCCGGTTCAAGCTGAAAGATGATGAGATAAGCTTGACTGGAAGTTTTAGTAGTTGGCACCGAGCCTAATGCACTGTAGACAAGCAATAAATTATGATTGAGTAAATAAGTAGACAATTCACATGCCATAGACAGATTTCTGAAATTTTTTCTAAAAGACTATGACTTCATCACAGTTGATAAAGTATAGGTAGATTTCTAGGAAAAGGGAAAACATTGGAAATCTATGATTCTTTGACTTAAATACATAAAAGGAGACCATATTTCTAATCATGAAATAGTTTGATGTGATTAGTCTTCCTTTAGACTAAAACTTATTCACACCCAAAAAGTCTTTTTAGTGTTACAGATTATCCCTATATACTACATTAGAAATAAAGACTAAGTTGGTTGTGGATGCATAGGTTGATTTCTGGAGCTTCAATTCTGCTCCATTGGTCTACCTGTCTGTTTCTGTGCCAGTACAGGCTATTTACATTATAACTGCCCTGCAGTGTGTCTTGAGAACTGGTATTGTGACGCCTTTGGCCTTGTTTTTGTTGTCTAAGGTTACTTTAACTATTTGGGGTCTATTGTGTTTTCATATGAATTTTACCATCATTTTTTTCTAGATTTGGGAAGAATGCCAATGGTATTCTGATTGGGATTGCATTGAATCTGTAAAATGCTTCTGGTAGTATGGACATTTTGATAATGTTGATTCTTACAATTGATGGACATGGAAGATTTTTCCATTTTTAATGTCTTCTTTAACTTCTTTCTTTAGTGTTTTGTAATTTTCATCGTGAGATCCTTGACATCCTTGGTTAAACTTATTCCAAAGTATTTAATTATTTTTGGAGCTATTGTGAATGGGATTGATCTTTAAAGTTCTTTTTCAGCTATGACATTTCTGTGTATACAAAGGCTATTGACTTTAGTGTTTTGATTTTAAATCCTGCCACTTTACCAAACTCTTTTATGAGTTCCAATAGTCTCCTGGTGGAGTTTTTTGGATCCCTTATATATAGAATCATGTCATCTGTAAATAGGGATAGTTTGAGTTCTTCATTTCCAATATATATCCCTTTGATTTTATTTTTTGGGCCTATTAGCACTGGTTAAAACTTCCAGAACTATGTTAAATAGCATTGGTGAGAGTGGGCATCCCTGTCTGGTACAGGATCTTAGGGGGAATGCTTCCAGCTTTTCCCCAATCGACAGGATGCTGGCTGTAGATCTGTCATAAATTGCCTTGATTGTGTTGAGGAATGTTCCTTCTATACCCAATTTGCTTAAAGTTTTCATCATGAAAGGATGCTGCATTTCATCATTGCTAAAATCAATCCCTAGAGCAAGGAGTCTCTTTAACAAATGGTGCTGGGAAAATTGGATCTCCATGTGCAGAAGTATGGAAGTAGACCCCTGCCTTGCACAAAAATCCACTCAAAATGGATCAAAGACCTAAATCTAAAACCCAATATTCTCAAACTTCTGGATAACTTTTGGGAATGCCTGCAGGACATTGGCATAGGCAAAACTTCTTGGAAAAGACCACAGAAGCACAGGCAATCAAAGCCAAAATTGACAGATGGGATTACATTAAATTGAGGTACTTCTTCACTGCCAGAGAAACATTCAGAAAAAGGAAGAGGACCAACAAAATGGGGGAAATTACTTGCAAATTATGCAACATATATAAAGAGCTCAAGAAATCAACAAAACAGTTAAGAAATGGGCAAAGGACTTGAACAGGAATTTTTCAAGAGAGGAAATTCAAATGGTCAACAGACATTTGAAAAAATGCTCAGGGTCACCAGCCATCAGGGAAATGCAAACCAAAATCACAACGAGGTTTCACCTCATCCCAGTTAGAATGGCTCTCATACAGAAATCAACAAACAACAAATGCTGCCAAGGATGCGGGGGAAAAGGTACCCTGGTACACTGCTGGTGGGAATGTAAACTGGTATAGCCACTGTGGAAAACAGTTTGGAGATACTTCAGAAATATGAATATGGACCTACCATAAGATCCAGCCATCCCACTCCTGAGAATTTACCCAAATCAAAAGAAATCAGCCTCTGAAAGAGTTATCCATACCCCCGTGTTCATTGCAGCAGAATTGATGATAGCTCACATATGGCATCAACCTAAATGTCCATCAACTGTTGACTGGATAAAGAAATTATGGCATATAAACACTATGGAGTACTACTCAACTATAAACAATGAAATTTTGTCTTTGCAACAAGATGGACACAACTGGAAACCATTATACTCAGTGAAATAAGCCAGTCCCAAAAAGGCAGATCATATTTTCCCTGATCTAACTAATAGAGTACCTAAAATGTAATGTATTGCAGGGAAAAGGACATTTTGAGATTTGATGATTGTTTACAACCCTGTTTTCTTCTTCATACTATTTGTTGAACTCTTTTACTTAGTGTAGGATAAATTTTATGATGATTAAGTAAACTTAAAATAGATATTTGTAAAAATTAAGAGTTGGAATGGGAGAGTGAGCAGGAAGAAGGGTTGGAACATGGATGGGAGGAAAGGAGGGAATGGTGGGAAGTCTCACCATGTCCCTAAATCTATTTATATCTATCTATCTATATATAATACATGAAAATTGTATAGCAATTTAAAAAAGGAAAAAGATTAAGAACTAAAAAAACTATAAAAAATATTTAGTCATTTTAAAAAGAAAATCATAAAGCTAGTGCACATTAACATATATAACACATTTTGATTTAAAGGATTATATTTTCCAGAACAAAATAACTTAGGGGGATGATGTTGTTTTACCTTTGTCAAATATCTGTTATAATTTAAAATAGCTGGAAATTTCACATTTGTTGGTTTCATATTTTATATTTACTTCTACATTCATTCTGCTATGATTTCTTCATTGCAGTATATTGAGAACATTCAGCCACATTGTTATTTGATTTGAAAATAATTGTGTCAGACAGTAATAATCATTGCTAAGTTTTTGATATTAAAGTGAAAGGTAACAAGTGGTGATTTTTTAAAGATGAGTGGTGAGACTAGTTTAGTTTGCAAATTAAGCAATTTCTGTTCCTCCCATTTTTTTTATCCAGAGTATTAGAAATATATCTAAGGGTTAATATTGAATAAAATTACTAATTTTAGTATTTCATTAATTACATTGTTAAATGAACTGGGGTTTTTCTCCCTGCCAATGTATCTCAGTGAAGAAGAAAATAACTGGGGGCCGTGGTTGTGGCATACCTGCAATGCTGGCATCCCACATGGGTGCCAGCTCTTGTCGCAGCTGCTCCACTTCCAATCTTACTCCATGCCAGTGGCCTGAGACAAGCAGCAACAAATGGTCCAAGTGTTATGGTTCCTGCCACCAACATGGGAGACCTTGAAGAAACTCCTAGCCTTAGGTTGGCCCTGTTCTGGCCATTGTGGCTATCTTGGAGTTTAACCAATGAATGGAAGATTTCTCTCTGACTTTAAAAAATAAATATTTAAATATAAATATCATTTAGAAATAATTCAATATTGATACATAATTTTTGTTACTAAAATAGTCTTGCAGTCTCCGGAATTATTTTAAGAAATACTAAATTCTCTATCATATTTCATGTATTATATTCATATCAATATAATGTAAAAGAGCACTGAAATATCTTTCATGTAAAAATTACCTCTGTTATTATTCTTTCAAGCAAGAGCTGTGTTTTCTCATGCCCGCCAGTTGTACATTACAAAATCAGCCCTTTACTCTCAGAAGAATCCACAGGTATTATAATGGATTCCGTATCCTCTACATACTGGTAATTCCATCAACATTTGTTGAGTGTGTGAAAGATGGAATGAGCAGACGCCAAGTTAGAACAGAGCACTGAGCTGCTAGTGAAGGTAGCAAAAATTGGCAAAAATTGTGACGTGATGGCTGATAAATCTATGAACAGGAAAGAGAAAAAGGATTTAGTAATAGTCAAAAGAGCTTTAGAAGTATAGCTGGTGGTCTACTAGATTTTGTAGAAGTTAATAATTTTGATGGATATGTTTTTCTATAATATGAATCTATTTCTCTGGATACTTTGTCAAAAAGCATCAAACATCAAACATCACCCATAAATATTTTATTTTTTTAAAAATGGTTCATCTGAAGAAAATGCAAAGATTAGTGTTACAAGAAGAGTATTCATGACATAGAAAATCTCATTTTAAGGATTCCAAATCATGGAAGCATAACTTGATATCTTACCTCTTGCTCTATTTAGTCCCTACATAGCCTATAACACTGTAAGGAAACCTTTGAAAATGTGAACATTTTGTTGTCAATGCTGTTTAACTGCTCTACGGAGGTTCTGAGAGAAGAATTTTGTAGGCTGGTGTTTTACTTGGTATGGATTAAAATATATGGAGTACAGAATGGCTGAACATGTACAGGGGAGATACATTGGTTTCTTTACTCTTTATTATGGAATTGTTTCTGGAATTTGAAATAAATTATAAATATGAAAATGCAAAATAAAAAACCTATCTGAAGTCTATTATAAATGCTTTGTAGCAACTTGCCATTTTAAAATACCACGTCCGTTCTCAGATCAATGTAATAAAAATAGTTGAAAGCCTATGTTAGATTAAGAATCTGAGAGTTGATATAAAGAAAGGCCAATAAAATTACCAACCACTAAAAGTCAATACTAGAAACTGTATTGAATTTCAGAACTCCTGAGACCTACATATAAGTGCAAATTATTTAACAATACAAATTGTTTGTTTTGGCTTAGAGATCTTAGATTATCTTAATTGAATCTATATTATCTGATTTATTATATTTTTATATTTGTCACCTCAATTTCTACAAGGAAAATTTATTAAAATGATCAATTATGGTAGATATCATTTAAATACAAACTAAATTTTTAACATTACTAAGATTTAGAGAGTTAAAAAAAACCTTGTTGGCTGGCGCCACGGCTCAGTAGGCTAATCATCCGCCTTGTGGCGCCGGCACACCAGGTTCTAGTCCCGGTCGGGGCATGGGATTCTGTCACGGTTGCCCCTCTTCCAGGCCAGCTCTCTGCTGTGGCCAGGGAGTGCAGTGGAGGATGGCCCAAGTCTTTGGGCCCTGCACCCAGTGGGAGACCAGGATAAGCACCTGGCTCCTGCCTTCGGATAGGCGCGGTGCGCCGGCTGCAGCGCGCTGGCTACGGCGGCCATTGGAGGGTGAACCAACGGCAAAGGAAGACCTTTCTCTCTGTCTCTCTCTCTCACTATCCACTCTGCCTGTAAAAAAACAAACAAACAAACAAACAAAAAAACAAAAAAAAAAAACAAAACAAAACAACAAAAAAAACACCTTGTTGACATTTCCAATTTAATATCCTTAATAAGCCCAATAATATCTAATATCTTCCAGCAAAGACGCATATTTTTAATAAGTACTTCCTATTATTGAACCAGTGATAGTAACAGGATGAGTTTCAGATGATTGCACATACCAGTATAAGAAGTATAAAAATAACTTTTTTGGTAGGGGAGGATACAGTAAATACTAAATGCCAGAAAACTAGGTTGATTGAAAAATTTGCTACATTCTGTATTAGTTTACATTTCTATATATCTACTTTCAATTACACTGAACTAAATGTTTTCAACAAGTATTTCCTAAAAGCTAGCATTTTTACCATTACAAATCTTCATCTTACATACTGTGAAGGTGACAATAACATTTCATACTCATATGATATAGCTTATATTTTTATAGTATGAAAACTAGCAGGATCATATATTACAAAAACCTTTTTAATGTGCTGAAAACTATCAGGATCAAATATTACCAAAACTGGAAATTACTATAGCCCACATTGGCATTAAAATGTAACCTCCCAAGGGCCCCTGTGGGAATCACTCTCCAACATGTTTTTCAGAGAACAGTAAGACAGGGCTCAATATCATTTCAACCGTGTTGACCATCAAGTGTCTCATAAGCAAAATCAGGCTCAGAAGTCGGCTACACAATTTCTTCTACAAACAGCAATGTGCAGATTATCAGTGAAAACGCCAAAGGTGGCTTTACCCAGAGCGCTTTTTTGGAACATGAGGATCTCAGCAAGAGCAGTGCAGCCCGCAGCATTTAATCCCTCGAAGCCCAATGGAAACAGCAGATGCGCACATTACTCGGTGGCTATCTCCTTTCACTCCAGCCTTCCTCTGAGGCCCACGCCTTGTTGTGCCTTATTTATTCCCTGCCATGTTTGCTACAGCATCTATATGGGCCATATGTGAAGTTGCTTCAAAAAGTTCATGTAAAATGGGGATTAAAAGATGTTTATTTTGGTACCACCCCCCCAAAAAAAACCCTTTGACATGTGCATTTTCCACAAACTTTTTGAAGATCCTGAATATAAAAGGTGTTCAGAGGTCATAAGAAACCCAAGAATAACAAATTTTGAGACCATGTTAGAGTGTCATAATCTTAAATATTCAGAATCTTAAAACTGAAAACCACATCTTAATTTGATGTTAAAATGCTATGATGGTAACTGGCACACTTGGAGAGCTTAAAATATACAAGATATCTTGAGATTTCTATACAAATTTCCTGATCTAATTCTTTACACATTAGAAGTAAAATCATGATTACCTTAATAAAGAAAAGAGATAAATCTGAGGCTTAGAGTTTCAACTATAGGTACAAGTTCTCACAGTTAACAAGTGTTCTCACGCTGAAGAATTTATGCCAAATCAGTACATTCTGTAATAGACCAGTATGAATTAAACAACCTGGTCCATCATGGGGCGAGAAAGATAAGGATATATTATAAAGTGGTAATTCAACTGTTGATGCCATAGTGTTAAACAAGTTATGGTAATCAGCTGCTGCCTTCACAAAGCTGCAGTTATGCACTGGGACTTCTTATCTAAACAGAAAATGTTTACTTCGTTCCAGGTATGGTTACTTGCAGAGAACACACTGCAAAGCAAAATCAGGAAGATTTCTGTGTGCATGCAATTTGCCAACTACAGAAGCCTTCAGCTTGACATAACAAAACGAAACCAAATCAGGTCAGTATGGACTATCAGAAGAGGCGACTTCAAATGTTCTCCCATTTGCTAATTTCCTGGAGCCATGTACATTAGTATGCATGGCTCTTATTGATCACCAACTGCCAGAGTCTCAGAATTCCCCAGGATTGCAGGGCCAACTTTCCAATTTATTTATCATGAGAACCAGTTTACTCTTCACTCTGCAAGTACCTGACTTTAGGCCATTTTACTAATGTTTACCTACAGCAAAAATGAAATTGAAGGTCAGTCAACAAAGTAGTCCTCAATTCTGACAGTGCTGGGGAAATTAAATGTAATGCTTGAAGAGTATGAGATTCTTTTTATCAGTTTTGTAGATTGTACTTATTTGTTTATGTTATCAGTTGCTTCTCTTGCTGTAACTTGGAAAGCTTTGGGTAAAGAGTGGGGGCATTCTTTATTCAACATAAAGGACATTCTATCTAATTCAGTGACACTGAAGAGATCAACAAATGAATATTATAATCTAAATTTTAGCTGCTTACACTATTCTTTGAACAAAAAAAGACAGCTCAGGAAAATGTCAACCTGATCAATCTGTATCACAAGAAAAAAAAACCTGTATAGTGTTCATGCAATGAAATTCTGGTCATGGGGACTAATAGGTGCTCAGTAGGTATCCAGCAGGCTTAGGGAGAAAAAGCACGTTTGCTTACAACGCTAAACTCATAGTCATACTATAAAAAGTGGGAAAAAAAATACTGAACAAGACACAGGTGTCATGGTTTCTGTGACTTTTTCTGATGGTGTCATATTGGCATGAGTAGTGCTTAGCACTGTGCTGGTGATAAACATAGTTTATACACTTCCCTATATTTAACTTGCAATTTCTTCTGTAATAGCTATAATTTTGAGTGCATTGAGTGCTATTCAAGTGACAAGGGGAATGCTACTGGATGCATGCACTTTTCTATAATGATGCCAGACTTGTTTTAACCCTTACAGTTTTCAAGTGTTTAGGAACACACAGTGTTTATAAACCTACTGAAATAAGTTAAATGACTTAATTACTCCTGTAAATGCTTACCAAGTGTGTTACAGGTATTCCCCATACCAGTTTCCTCAGCAGGGGATTACAATTCTGCAAGGATTTGAGGATCACAAAGCAACACTAGTTTGAAAAAGGGTCTGAAGCCAGTGAGGCTTGACATTTTCCCAACAAAGCATTCTGGGGACATTTGGGAGAGGGTCATCTTCTAAGAATAGTTTAAATGGACATATATTATTCTCTTTTCATTTCTAATGCAATACTATACAGCCCAAAGCATGCTCCTTTATTCTCAGGAATAATTTTGCACCGATGTGGGTATTGCATATTCCATTTTCAACATAAAAATTGCTATGTGTACATTTAATTCTACTAAAAGTTAACATTATTTGATAAAATTATAGCTAATGGACACTTAGATCCTAAAGTCATTCTTGATTTCTCCCTGTCTCTCTTGACTGACAATCAATCCATCAAGTCCTGTCTAATCTACTTCCAAATGATGGCTGTAATCCATTGACTTTTCTCCACTTCGACTGCTCTCCCGGTCTGAGCCATCTTCATCATGTTGAGATACCTGGGTAATTTCACTGCCATCTTTTCATTCGTGCCATGTTCTTGCCATCCATTCAGCATATATTAGTAAGAAGGATGATTTAATAATGGCAATCACATTACACACACCTGCTTACAATCCTTTTCCCTCTTACCAAGAATAATTAAAATTATTATTTTTTAAGTTAGAAATTTATTTATTTTTTTTAACTTTTATTTAATGAATATAAATTTCCAAAGTACAGCTTATGGATTACAATGGCTTCCCCCCCCCATAACTTCCCTCCCACCCGCAAGCCTCCCCTTTCCCTCTCCCTCCCCCCTTCCATTCACATCAAGATTCTTTTTTTTTTTTTTTTTTTTTTTTTGACGGGCAGAGTGGACAGTGAGAGAGAGAGAGACAGAGAGAAAGGTCTTCCTTTGCCGTTGGTTCACCCTCCAATGGCCGCTGTGCCAGCACGCTGCAGCCGGCGCACCGCGCTGATCCGATGGCAGGAGCCAGGTACTTATCCTGGTCTCCCATGGGGTACAGGGCCCAAGGACTTGGACCATCCTCCACTGCACTCCCTGGCCACAGCAGAGAGCTGGCCTGGAAGAGGGGCAACCGGGACAGAATCCAGCGCCCTGACTGGGACTAGAACCCGGTGTGCCGGCGCCACAAGGTGGAGGATTAGCCTAGTGAGCCGCAGCACCGGCTACATCAAGATTCATTTTCAATTCTCTATATATACAGAAGATCAGTTTAGCATATATTAAGTAAAGATTTCAACAGTTTGCACCCACATAGAAACACAAAGTGAAAAATACTGTTTGAGTACTAGTTATAGCATTAAATCACAATGTACAGCACATTAAGGACAGGCTCTTGTCATGAGTTGCCAAGGCTATGGAAGCCTTTTGAGTTCACCGACTCTGATCATATTTAGACAAGGCTGTAGTCAAAGTGGAAGTTCTCTCCTCCCTTCAGAGAAAGGTACCTCCTTCTTTCATGATCTGTTCTTTCCACTGGGATCTCACTTGCGGAGATCTTTCATTTAGTGTTTAGTGTTTTTTTTTCTTTTTTTTCTTTTTCCCCCAGAGTGTTTTGGCTTTCCATGGCTGAAATACTCTCATGGGCTTTTCACCGGATCCACATTCCTTAAGGGCTGATTCTCAGGCCAGAGTGCTGTTTAGGACATCTGCCGTTCTATGGTCTGCTATGTATCTCACTTCCCATGTTGGATGGTTCTCTCCCTTTTTTATTCTATCAGCTAGTAATCACAGACACTAGTCTTGTTTACATGATCCCTTTGGCTCTTAGTCCTATCATTATGATGAATTGTGAACTGAAATTGATCACTGGGACTAGTTAGATGGCATTGGTACATGCCACCTTGATGGGATTGAATTGGAATCCCCTGGTATGTTTCTAACTCTACCGTTTGAGGAAAGTCAGCTTGAGCATGTCCTGAATTGCACATCTCTTCCCTCTCTTATTCCCACTCTTATATTTAACAGCGATCACTTTTCAGTTTTGTTTCAACACTTGAGAATAACTGTGTATTGATTACAGTATTCAACCAAAAGTATTAAGTAGAACAAACAAACAAAAAAATGCTAAGAGGGATAACGTATCAAGTTGTTCATCAACAGTCAGGGCAAGGGCTGATCAAGTCACCGTTTCTCATAGTGTTCATTTCACTTTAACAGGTTTCCTTTTTGGTGTTGTCAGCGATCCAGGAGAACATATGATATTTGTCCCTTTGGAACTGGCTTATTTCACTCAGTGGCTATTTTTGTATTAGACAAAGTCAACTTTAAGTCAAAAATTGTCATGAGACAAAGAAGGTCATAACCTATTTCAAAAAATTGGATTTTTGTCAAACATTCTAAGAAAATATATACTAAAAGCTAATATGGTTCAAGCATCTTGTACTCTTTAAAAATCAAGAGAAAATAAAATTTAAAATTAATGCTAGACACTATTTTCTTCAATCACATTTTGCAATTGAGTAAAGTGATGATCCAAAATGGTCCCACTACTTGCCTACAGTCGTAGGGCCAGCAAGTGATGGAATCAGCCTTGAAATTCAGGCTGTCTAATGTCAGAAACTCCATTGACGAACCTTGGGACACCCTTGCAAGTGAGATGCCTTCAGTTTTTTAGAGTCTGCATCTGGGATTAGAAGTGACAGAAAACCAGTCAACTACCAGGTACCCAGAACACCTCCCTCTTTCAATAATAATTTTGAATCAATGAACTATCCTAAATATTTATATGATATTATGGAAAAGAAAGTTGCTTAAAGAGTTTTCTAATAAATGGAAATGTCTTAATTTGCACTATATGGCAGTTTTTCCATGAGATATCTATTGTTTGAGAGATCTGATCTGTTAAAAGTCAAGAATTCCCACTGATATGTTATATTTCACAAAATACTAGGATTTCATTTTTTACCTATCTAATCAACTTCTTCATGAATTGACAGAATGGCAGAATGAACTTTTCTAAGGAAATATTTAGTATCACCTTCCCTAATAAATACACAAGTTAAACCTTAAATTATAAGTTTTCAAATGTTTTTCTGTTGTATGCAGTACTTTGTATTGTCATTCATTCAACTCATTTCAATTCACTCACAGTAATTCTAAAATTAAAGGATAAAAGAGTAAAAAGTTATCTGAAATACATTCACAGGATCAGTTGTAACAACTTTATAAATGTACAAGCACCAATTTTAACAAAAATTACCTTAAAAGTAAGTGAAATATATTTGATATGCCTGATATATCTTAATAGAATTTCTTCTCTAGAAGACACATTTTGAATATTGTTTCATAAGTTGAGTCTACCTACCATCCACAGCTTGTATCATAAAGTTACATGTATACCATCAAAACTTGCACATTCTGAATGACAACACAAGGATGCTTTTTGTGTTCTATGTGTTTACTCCACAGGCAATAGCAGTCTCTAGGGAAATTTATTGCCAGATTTTTATGAAAGAGTCTTCTGGTCTATTTTATTCTCTGTGATAAAATAAATTAAGATACTAATTAGATGTGCAAAGCTCAGGTGATGATATGCTCATACAGGAGATAACAGAATACCACATTTTGAAATGTTTCCACAGGCTTTGAATGCAATAAAACCAATAATCGTTTCCTTTCCTTTAATCACAGCTCCAAAATGAACTACATAGTCCCTTTAAATAAAAATGCTAATAAGATCAATTTAAAAAAAAAATTTTAAAACCCAAGATTTCAACCAGGTATTTTTTTTTTCTTTTTTTTATCCTAGACCAGTAGGGAATCAACATGCCAGTCCCTCGTGAAGAGGTTAAAAGCAAAGGGTTTTTCTTGGAACTATCTCTCTACCATTAATGTGAAAGCAACGTCATTTTTCCCAATAAATAAAATCAATTCTGTACCTTGTCTGCCGCTGGCCTGGATGGAGTCGCTGCATCCATTTAGTCCATCAGCTTCTTATCTCACAGGAGTACTGGACTAAATGCTTTTGTTCAAGAGAAAACAAGAAATGAAACCATAGCTGGCACTTAAAAAGTCTAAAGTTTTAAAACCTTGCATCTAGCCCTAAGCAGAGCTGATTAGACTCCTCAGTTTAAGCTATTTTCAATTTCTATAATTATTACTACTTAGGATGATTTGAAAGTCTAGCTACTCTTTGAAATAAGGTGACTCAAACCTCACTGAGGAATTTTTGTCAACATCCATGGATTCATGTTACTTATTATCAAGGTAACTCAAGAATCAATGTTCTAACAACTTAATGTTTTTTGAGGGGGGGAAATTTCATTCCTGCTTTCTCTTGTATTTTGAGGTTGTTATGCTATTCAAAATAGTAAACACTGATTTTTTTTCAACCTAAATTATTTTTAAGTAAAAGGCAAAATCAGAGCTAACTTATTTATTTTCTGCACATTAGTTCTAAGTTGAATGAGAACTTGCACCCGCATTTCCTGAGTTGCTTCACTTTGATCATGTACTAGTAGCCTCAGAAAGACAAAGATCTGCTTATAATAGATTAAACAAACAGGGAAATTCACTGGAAAGCTCGGGAAGGGCAGGAACCAGGAATGGAGCATCCCCGGAAATCTGAAAACTTGGCTTTATGTAAGTTTTATGCAAGTTTTGCGTGTCGCACGGTGTAGTTTTTGTTTTGTTTTGCTATTGTTTTGTTTTGGCTTTGACTTTTCCAATCCAGCTTTGATTTTGCCATAATTTCCACCTAAGTAACTAGCACGTTAAAAGTTCAGTTACCTTTTGTAACCAGTTTCATAATCTACCTACACGTTTCCAGAAAAGCCCAAACTCTGGATCTTCCAGAGGTGACAAAGGAATATCCCTCTTTCACCTGCTATCTAATACAATTAGCCATGGCCATGGTGTAGACTCAGGGTATCAAAAGTGTTCAATAAGATTTCCAACTCAAATAAATACTTATTGAATACTCCATATGATACTGAATGATATGTTGTAGATGTGATGAATAAAATTGTGAACCATTAAGATTCTTACAATTTTATAGAATAAGCATTTCATATAAAAATTGGAATATGCAATATTTGTAACAAGATTTTTTAGTATTCCTTTTAATAAGGAATATTTGGTTATGAACTTTAAAATTATCTCTTTGGGGAGAGGGCATATATTTTATGGGGAGTGGAAGACTATTTCATATTGTTTCAAATAATTTTTAGCTCCATGGATTTATGACATGGTATAGACACTAAAATTTCAAGTCTGTTACTTCACCAAGAGACACCAGATCCATCAAAATTTAAGGGATTCTGGGGATAGCGCTGTGGCATAGCAGGTAAAGTCGCCACCAGCAGGCCAGCATCCCATACAGGTGCCAATTCAAGTTCCGGCTGCTCCACTTCCAGTGTAGCTCTCTGCTATGGGAAAGCAGTAGAAGACGGCCCAAGTTCTTGGGACCCTGCACCCATGTGGGAGACTAGGAAGAAGCTCCTGGCTTCAGTTTGGTTCAATTCCAGCCATTGTGGCCATTTGGGGAGCGAACCAGCAATGGAAGACCTCTCTCTCTCTTCTTCTCTGTAGGTCTGCCTTTCAAATAAATAAATCTTTAAAAAACAAAATTGAAGGGATGATGATAGGTATGTTTACATGGAAACATGTTAGTAAATATAATCTGTAAAAAAGATTTAATTCAACTCAAATTAATCACATACCCATACAAGAAAATATCTTTACAATATAGCAAACATATTAAAATATAAAATAGGGTGACAAACAAAATGTGTTCCTTAAAATCTTGCACAAGCATCAAAGACTTGACTATGAAATTGTTGCAACCAATAAAAGATAGCATTCAATTTCCTTCATCTACACATAAAATTACAAATATACTAGTTATTCAGGGGAAGCATGAGTATTTCCATGCCCAGGGTTATAAGATTATTCCCTTGCAATCTCAGAGAATATAAACGTGAGAAATATGGGACTGATGAATATCCTGAAATTGATCCTCACAGTGATCACAGTAACAGGAGACAGTAACAGGCTGATGCTCTGATCCTTCCTCCATTCTCACTAATGCATTAGTTCAAAGGGCAATTCATTAAAAAGGACGGTGTTCTAGGGGATGGTGGAGGAGCACAGGGTCTCATAGAAAAACCTATGCGGAGGCATGTAAGGCCACGACATATGAAATCAAAGGATGGATGTATCACAGAGCATTAAAGAACTGATCATGCATCTCCTAGACAATTCACTGACTGCTGATTATATTTGCACTTCAGTACAGTATATTAAGTGTCTTAGTCCATTTTGTGCTACTGTCGGAGGATTCCTTAGATTAGGAAACTTATAAAGAAAAAATTTATTTTCTCACAGTTCTGGAAGCTGGCAAGTCCAAATTCAAGGTGTCAGAACGTTTGTCTGGGGCACCCTCTGGGGAGGCAGACTGCTGCCCTCCCATGGTGGGAAGTGGAAAGAGAAGCCGGGAGAGTACCCTGGGAAGCCCCTTTTCTCTGGGCCTTATTCCCTTGTGTGAGGGCTGGAGGTCTGTCTGTCAAACTCCTCTTAAAGCTCCTGCCTCACTGTGGCAACAGCTGAATTTTGGAGAGGACACCTTCAACTCATAGGGAGCGAGGTTTAGCATAAATTAAAAATGTGAGGTCTTAGTCTTGGAAAACAGTACCTTCAGAGTAGGTATTGCACATTATTTGTCAAATACAGAGCTATGTGCTTCTACTATTAGATCAAGAAGCAGGATGGTAGGTAACCTTTAATTATCATGGACCAGGGATCCGATGATTATGTGTGCCTGGAAAGAATAACACCATTGACAGAAGAGGCAACTCAGGATAAAGGAGCTTCTTCTCTAATGTAGTTAAATGATGAAGATCAAGCACCTGCCTGCTTTCCCAAATTAAGGAATCATGTCCGTTACGTTTACTCCTAAAGAACTTAAAATATTAACAGAGAACATAATTGTATTATTGCTTAATACATCTCACTAGTTTCTGTTCAATATGAGGATTCAAGTTCCCTGTGATGATCTGTTAATTCAATCAACATTTGGTGACCCTGATGCAGTTTCTGGCTCCTGGCTTCACCCTGGCCCAGCCCCAGCTGTTGCACCCATCTGGGGAATGAACCATCAGATGGAAGCTCCCCTTGGCCCTGTCTCTGTTCCTCCTTCTCCATAATTTGCTATTCAAAAAATTAATTTTTAGAAAATTTTTAATTGAAGCCTCCTATCCCATCCCATAAGCTTTCTTATTCTTTACTGAAATTTGAGTACTCTGGGAAAATAAACGTGTAAAAGAAATTTCTACAAATAATATTCATTGGTTAAAAGCTGGAGAATATTAAATGTGAATAAAGAGCACCATTTTATTCTCCAAAAATAGTTTGGATTTCTATTAGCAATACAAGTACAGTTTTCCTATTCTCATGCGTCTTTACCAATATGATTTTTATCTTTTAAGATTTGTCAAATTCTTAATAAATATGATATCATAATTCTGCATTTTCCCTGTGTTTTTCCTGTTATTAATAGTGTCATCTGTCATACAGATTTTCAGCTTTAATACCCTATCTCATTAAAAATATAAGTACAGGGCTGGAACTGTGGCAAAGCAGGTAAAGCCACTGCCTGCAGTGCCCGCATCCCATATGGGCACCGGTTCGAGTCTCAGCTGCTCCACTTCTGATCCAGTACTCTGCTATGGCCTGGGAAAGCAGTAGAAAATGGTCCAAATCCTTGGGCCCCTCCACGCTCGTGGGAGACCCGAAAGAGGCTTCTGGCTCCGGATTGGCGCAGCTCCGGTCCTTGCGGCTATCTGAGGAGTAATACAGTGGATGAAAGATCTCTCTCTGCCTTTGCCTCTCTGTAACTCTGCCTTTCAAATAAAATAAATAAATCTTTTAAAAAATATGTACTTGTTTTATTCTAGTTCACTCATTGTTTTAGATCTTCTGTTTAGACTGAATATACATGTGAAATGTGATTAGGGTAAGATGAATATTGTATTTCCCTTATAGATACCAATTAATTCAATGGATAAATATATTTCTACAGCTTCAAAACACAAATTTAATATGCCAACCACTTATGTATGCACAATCTACAATGAAATCTAGATTATCAGTCCCTTTATTTTCACACTGAATACCATACCGTTTGAGTCAGTATAGTTAGATAGTACAACTTCATATCTAGTACAGCAGGTGGTTGCTAAAATTTTAGTAAGTACTTTTTAATTATTTTACCAAATGATATACAGAAATTGTTTGTTAAGTGTTTCTAGTATTTCACTGAAATATTAATAAAAGATGTTAGCTGGAAAACACAATAAGTACTTACTTTTAAACTTGTTTGATATTCAAAGACAGCTTTTTTACACAATTTGGCATTTCTTTCAAGATATCTTATAGTTTGTTATTGTGGATATTTTTATGTTGTAATTGGTTATTACCAGAATTGAAAGGCATTAATCTCCATTTATCTATAAGCTGAAAAATGTGAATTCTTAACAGTTCTATTCCAGCTGATTCTCTTTGATTTTCTGGATTAAATTTCTTTTCTTGAGTAATGCTATTATTATGACTATACTTTTATTATTATTTTTTATCAACTTATCTCAGGAGTCTGAATCTTAATACAGTGCTTGATAAGACATTTATTTCTAACTTGTTAATGCTTGTAGTAATTTACTCTAAAGATCTATTTGTGACATTAGTTACAATTTAAAAAAAAAATCAATATATTTCAAAATCTATTAAGCTTCAGTATTAACACTGTGCCACATCTTTTTGTAGGAATTAACTTTACCATGTTTTCAATTTATTCTAAACTCATTTGTGACAAACTCATATATTACTAAATAGGTTGATACTTAAAATGATCAAAGTTTATATTTCATTAAAATACTTGAGGTTATCACTAGATAATTTCATCAGTGTTATGCTAATAAAATATCACAATATAGTTTATATAAAGACCACTGAGACTATGTATATGAACTTCTCTTTGTTTATCCAACCTTCTATCTACATCTTGTTCTGAAAACACCACAATCATCAGGCTTTGTGTGCTAGGACAAAGGGACACTTTGGATTGAAACCCTGCTATTTATTCTATTGCCAACTGATAGCATTTTATACAGGCAAATAAAATATCTCTTCCTGACCAGTCATAGAATTAGAGCTCTAGCATCATTTTAAAAAAAATTATTACTAGCTTTTCCTAATGACCCATTTGTGTAAAAAATACTTTTCAAGCAAATTGAAGCGGAAGCCTCATCAGCCAGAGGAGAACGGGTGCAGCCTCTGAGGAGGAGGAGCAGCAGATTAGTATCTGCAGAGCGTAATGAGAATGCAGTCGTGCTGATGTTCGGACCGATTCTCATTGCAATCTTTGTCACTGCAATGGATTCACGGCGTATCATTTTCCATCCTTGTTATATTCTTTGTCAGAAAAATGAGATATCACTCATGCCATCTGCCTTTCTTCCACACCCCGCTCCCTTATACTTGATTATATTTTTCACAGATTGCATTAGAGGAATAAATTGAGTAGCTCATACAAAGTCCATGGAAGAGTCTTGATAAATATCAGGACAAAGTCACAAAGCAGGAATCCATAAGCTATCTAATGGAATTGTAAAATAGAATACGATAGTTATAGATAAACACGTCACTCTGAAATTAAAGTGTATGCAGATTCATCCCTAGAGAAAATTACCAAGGTAAACAAACTTTCTGACACACTTGTAGCTTGAAATGGGAATATTGTGAATTAAATCATCTGTTTCATGGCCTCTTTCCACAACTTTCCCAATAGGCCATGAATACAAGTGGGATGATGAAGAAATACATATGTGAAGGGTCTTCAAAAAATCATGGAAATATGCATTTTGAAAAAATTATGCATACATTTCAATTTTTGCATCAAAATATTCTTATCTTTTAATTCTATTTAACTCCTTTCATATGTAACTGTGTGATTTGTTGAGTTTGCTTTTTCAGTTGTTTGCTTCCATTTGGAAACTTTTAAAAAAGTAGTTTCAAATTCATAGCAGATAGAAAGGTAACAAGATTTGTCAGTCTATCTCCTGCCCCCCAACACTCACAGCCTCCCCTATGATTGCATTCCCACAGTGGAATGGTACACTTGTTAATAAGCCTACAGGACACAACATGCAGCATAATCATCCGAAGTCCACCATTTACATCACGTTTTACTCTTGCTCCTGTACCTTCTGTGGGATTGGGCAAATACAAAGTGATAATATAGACACCATCACCTTCAGAGTATTTGCCTTAAACAATCTCTGAGATCCATCTATTCACCCCTTCCCCCACCTGCCCCCGGCAATCAGATATTTTTGCTGTTCCTGTCCTTCGCCTTTTGCAACATGTCCTGTAAGTAGACAGCTTCCTCAGACTGGCTTCTTTCACTTGATAGGCATTTAGTTCCCCTGTGTCTTTCCACGGCTTTTTTTTTTTTTTTTTTGACAGGCAGAATTATACAGTGAGAGAGAGAGAGACAGAAAGAAAGGTCTTCCTTGGCCATTGGTTCACCCCGCCATGGCCACCACACTGC
Source organism: Oryctolagus cuniculus (assembly GCF_964237555.1). Taxonomy (NCBI): domain Eukaryota; kingdom Metazoa; phylum Chordata; class Mammalia; order Lagomorpha; family Leporidae; genus Oryctolagus; species Oryctolagus cuniculus. The sequence continues at coordinate 98,608,669 of NC_091439.1, read as the reverse complement.
GCCAATCCGAAGCCAGGAGCCAGGTGCCCCCTTAGCTCTGAGTAATCCATTGTCTAGAGATTTACCACGGTTTATATACCCATTTACCTACTAAAGAACTTTCGGTTGTTTGCAAGTTTTGACAAGTATGTGTATAGCTGCTATAAATATCCTTTCAACTTATTTGAGGGAATAAATAGGAACTGGGTAATGTGGTGTCTATTTTGTTTCATAACGAATCACCAAATTGTCTTCCGAAGAGGCCAGCAATGTTGAGTTCCTGTCAGCAAGAAAATGGATTTTCTGTTGCTCCACATCCTCACCAACGTTGGATATAGCAAGTGTTCTCGAATTTAGTCATTCTAACAGGTGCATAATGGTCACTTGTTTTAAGTTGCATTTCTCAGATGAGAAGATGGGGGGCACCTTTACGCATGCTTATTTGTCTTCTGCCTATCTTCTCTTAGTAGGTGTGTGTTAAGATTTCTAGATAATTTTTTGAACTGAATTGTTGCCTTTCTTATTGTTCTTATGGTTCTTTTTGGTTTATTTTGAACAAGTTTTTTATCAGATGTGTCTTTCCAAATATTGTCTTCTAGTCTGACTCGTCTCCTCAATCTCTTGATATTTTTCAGAGAAATTTCTTTTAAAGATGTATTTACTTGAAAGAGTTACACAGAGAGGGAGGGAGGGAGAGACAGAGAGACAGAGAGATCCTCCATTCCTCCGTCTGCCAGTTCACTTCTCAAATGGCTGGGGCCGGGCCAGCCTCAAGCCAGGAGCTTCTTTAAGGTCTCCCACATGAATGCAAGGGTCCAAAATACTTGGGTCACCTTCTGCTTCTTTCCAGGCACATGAGCAAGGAGTTGGAATGGAAGTGGAGTAGCAGGGACAGGAACCAGCACCCATATGGGATGCCAGCATCAAAGGAGGCAGCTTAACCTGCTGTGCCAGGATGCCAGCCCACACAGAAATTTCTAGATTTTAGTTCAATCCAATTATCAGTTATTCCTTCATAGGTCATACCTTTTATGCTGTATCTAAAATATTACCATACCCAAGTTCATCTACAGTTTCTTCTTTCTTTCTCCCTCTCTTTTTCTTTTTCTTACTTAAAGACAGAGCTGAAGCTGAAAATTTCGGGGAATGGGAGGCATGGAAAACTTACCATTACACTCTTAGGGTCTTTAAACTGACTTGAATTTGATATGTTATAAGACAGACTAATGGGAGTAAAGTATCCAGATTTTTACATCTACGTGGGAGCCCTCAAAGGAAATCAAAGTCTCAAAGAACTAGCAAGACCAAAATGCTTTTATACTAACTTGAACAAAGTTAAATCATGAAAACTAAAATATATAGGGAGGGTGAAAGAAAATACTAAGCAAATACGGTTTTACAGGGGAATTTGACCAAATAATTAGTAAGTAGTTGAAGATTTCTACATAATTTTCTAGAAACTAGTAAAAAATCTGGGTCTTCCCTTGTATATTTTATTAATCTAGCATAATTTTATGTAATATGGAAAAGGAACATTAGAAAACAAGCTTACTCATGAACATAGGTATTTTTTAAATCCTATAAAATATTAGTAAACTGATTCTACCAATGTTTCAAAATTATTATGACAATTTAGTATTTATTCCACAAATGCCCCATTGTTTTAATATTAGAGAGTTAATAAATTTTTCTCTATGTGTGAGTTACATTATCTTCATAGATGCAAGAAAGGTATTTGAGATGACTGAATGCTTAAGAAAAAACAGCACTAATGGATTTTAAATAAAAGAGAACTTCCTTGGCATGGAAAGTTATAGCTATAAAAAAATTCACAGCAGATAACATGCTACAAATATTTTATTAAGAAAAAGAGTAAGGGGCTGGTGTCATGGCCTACCAAGTTTGGGACCCAGGTGCTCCAATTCTGATTCAGCTCCCATGCTTATGCTCCTGCGAAGGCAGTAGGAGATGGCCTATATGCTTGGGCCCCTGTACCCATGTGAGACCTGGAAGATGCTCCAAGTTCCTGGCTTTGGACTGGCACAGTCCCGGCCAGTGCAACCATTTGAGGAATAAACCAGCAAATGGAAGATCTGTCTCTATCTCTCTCTGTATAACTCTGACTTTCAAATAAATACAAAGTAAATCTAAAAAAAAAAAAAAAAAGGAAAAGATAGATAAAGTAAAAGGACAAGTGGGAGCATTGCTACAAAGTGCAGCAGCCTTTGTAGAACCCTGCATGTGAACCCTGCTTCTTCCAGTTACTAATGGGTTGGCACTAGGAATCTGCTAACCTGTCTATTTCATTTTCCTCATCTTGAGCACTACAGTAATAACAATGCTCAACTCAAGAACTTACGACGATAAAATTAAGTAAACTTTTAGGCTTAGAACACTTTCTGGCTTATATTAAACAAAATAGGAATATTTGTTACAAGAATAGTAAGATTCCTCAATTACCATTTCCATAAATACTGTAACTGAGGGACTAATATTATTTCAATAAGAAAAATAATATACACCCTCACACACTCATACACACTTACTGATGTGGCTTTTAAGAGGTTCAGTGTTTGCAGATAATATGATTATCTGCACAGAAAAACCATTTCCAATAGTGAAATAAAACAAACTATCAAAGGATACATCTAAAACAATGTGCAAGCCTTTTATGGAACATAAAACTTTACTGGCTGACTATAAAGAAAACATAGTGAGCCTAGCCTCTTAAATAGAAAGTCTCACTATCATGAAGTTCTCCCAAAAGTGACTTATGTATTCCATGTATTATCCTCAATTCCAATATTTTTCCCTCTGTGGAAACTGATCATTGATTTTAAGATATTTATAGGAATAGTGACCACCAGATCTATTTCTCTGAATAGAAAGGCATAATTGGAATGAATTTACTAAAATGTATCTATCATGATTCTTCTGGTATCACAAAACAAATAGACGTGTTAACTAATAACAGGTAATACAGAGAGACCAGAAACATGCTTTCATGCAGAAATTATTTATAAAAAATCTGGTATTACATATCAGTAGGAAAATAGGGAAATGTTTAAAAAAAGTCTGGACCAATTAGTCACCCTTGTAGAAAAAGTATAACAGACACCCATGTCACAAACTTAAAAAGTAACATTTTCAGGCCAGCACCCGTGGCTCAATAGGCTAATCCTCCACCTTGAGGTGCCAGCACACCAGGTTCTAGTCCCGGTCGGGGTGCCAGATTCTTTCCCGGTTGCCCCTCTTCCAGGCCAGCTCTCTGCTGTGGCCCGGGAGTGCAGTGGAGGATGGCCCAAGTCCTTGGGCCCTGTACCTGCATGGGAGACCAGGAGAAGCACCTGGCTCTTGCCATCGGATCAGCGCGGTGCACCAGCTGCAGTGGCCATTAGAGGGTGAACCAACGGCAAAGGAAGACCTTTCTCTCTGTCTCTCTCTCTCACTGTCCACTCTGCCTGTCAAAAATAAATAAATAAAAAATAACATTTTCAGGTAGATTCATAACTTAGATAAAAGACTTTAAAAATTCATGAAGTCCCATACAGGAAAATTTTTAGAAATTGGATTTTTATTGACCAAAAACTAATAACTGATAAATCTGAGTAATTTAAGAAAATCTTGTCAAAAGCAGTACTTGCCTTTTTCTTTTACTGTGAAAAGAAAAGATTAAATTTACCACCCCATGAGAGAAATTATCAGATTTATTAATGTAGGGTTAAGTTTTAGATGTCCAAAAACCTTTTATACAGTTTTTTTTTTTTTTTACTCCAAAAGCACCATTTGCCCCTTTTATGATGTCACTGACCCTCTTGACCATGCATGATCTAAAGACACCTTAAGGAAAGCCGAAGCTAAAAAGCAAATGGGAAAATATGATTGTAGTATGTTAAGGCCAACAAAGCATTTACATACCTACTTTAAATCAACAGAAAATAATTAACCCAGTAGAAAAATTACTCCAGTAGAAATTAACTCCAGTAGAAAAAGAATATGAAGAGGCATTACATAGAAGAAACATAAGTGGCCAAAACACGGAGAGGTGCTTGTCCCAGTTAGTGATTAGAGAAATGCAAATATTATTTAATACCCAAAAACTTAATAGAAATATACGGCAAGCTACATATGTAATACATATGCAGATATAATGCATGTTTACATATGTATGTATATATGCATACATATATGCATACATACAAAAGATTAGAAGAATAAATTTAAAAGATAATTTTATTTGGTGAAAAGAACTTTCAGAACCATTAATTGTTTTTTCATAATATACATTTCCCTAAACTCTTTGAAGGCTCTCTTGTACATACTGTATACCAAAAATATGCAAAGGAATGAAAACATAATTCAAGAAGGAATGCAATGCAAGTAGGGCACCAAAGAGCCTATTTGCCAAAGCAATTAACTTGCAAGAGCTATATTAAGTTTCCTGATCAAAAAGATCTGAGCTGGAAGGTAGTGTGAGAGAGAAGGAACAGGGGGATTGCTTAAAACTATGTGGCATTTGCCATGTTTAAAATAATTTCCTTTTCCCGCCTCATTTTTCCTGTCAGTAAACATCATTTAATGACCTAATAAGTTTTATAATCTATCATTGCATATATACTCTACAATCTATAATGTTTCTGATCCTTCATTAACAAACCGTAGAATATTTGCTAACTTTAGGAAATGACTTATAGGTAGCTCACTCAGAATACACTACCTCTAAGTCATCTAGCAGGAAATATTCAATGTCCCCACTTATCCAGGCTCACAGCTGTATGTTCAATGACTCAATTTCCATTTCCCTATATAAAGGGACTATAAAGTTTCCACACTGCCGGAGTCTATTGCATGAGTATAATTGGTACACAGAAAGTGTCACTCAATATATTAGAAAGCTCCCCCAATAAAGGTGAAGATAGCAAACCACACAAAAGCTTCTATAGTCTAACCAGTGCACAGGAAGTGTTAAATCATTCTAAGTTATTTCCCAGACATTCCCAGAGGCTAACAAGTTCTAGGTGGGAGGATTTCCTGACTATCCTATCTTTTGTGGTTGACAAGTATTTGCACAGGGTATACTAAACATATGGATGATATGACTTTTGATTTATTCAATTTAGCTTTTAAAAGTAGATTAAGAAGATATTGCATCTATGACCTGCAGATTTTTATTATGTGCTCTAAGCTTAAACAAAAATTTGCTATTTTTGAGAGACAGACCAAGAGAGTTCTCATTTATTGGTTCATCCCCAAAATGCCTTCAACAGTCAGGGCTGGGTTAAGGCTGGTACCAGGAGCTGGGAATTCAATCCAGGTCTTCCACAAAGGTGGCAACAACCCAATTACTTATAAGGCTAAATTTAATATAATACTTTCTGGGCATGGAAACCAATGACATGTTCAAAATGGGCAACTTAAGATAGTTAAATAAGGGATGGTTCACTGATGTATTAGCAAGAACAAGAAAAACTGAAAAGGAATGGCAAATGCACCCCAGAGCTGCCAACTAGAGATAGTCTCACCATTCTCCACTCTAGGAAATAGAATTTTATTTAAGGAATACAATATTTAAGGAATGAAGCAAAGACCTCCATGGGAGGTCTTTAGAGAGAGGGAGACAGGATCTGCTGGGAAAGAACTGGGAAAACAAAAACAAAAACAAAAACAAAAACAAAAACAAAAACATTGCTTTTCTGCCTTCCAGTCTCATACTGTCTGTTCTCTTCAGCTGACCCCAACCAGAAGTTAGAGGACTAGAAGCCCATATGATGCAGCCAGTACAAGCCACTCTCCTAAAGCATAGGGTAGGTAGAAAATTCAAACTGGATGGGGGCAAAGAAAATATATTAAGGATAGGAAGGCAATGATTGAATGTAACATGGCCAGTGTATTTTATCAAAGTCATGCCTGGCAAATGAGCTCAAAGTTTTCTGACATCAAAGGATGAAATACACAAAGCAGCAAAATGCTCACATGGGTTTGTAGCCAATCTAATTAATTTTTCATTTTGTTCTCATGTATGGTGCCCTCATGAATTGGGTTAATGTCTTTGAAACAGGTTTTATGGAGTTGTCGCTTCTGCCATGTGAGGACCCAGCTAAAGGCACCATCTTTGAAGTAGAACGAGCCTTCACCAGACACCAAATCTTCTCGTGCCTTGATCTTGTATTTTTTGTTTTTTTGACAGGCAGAGTTAAACAGTGAGAGAGAGAGAGACAGAGAGAAAGGTCTTCCTTCCATTGGTTCACCCCCAAAATGGCCGCTATGGCTGGCACACTGCGCCGATCCGAAGCCAGGAGCCAGGTGCTTCCTCCTGGTCTCCCATGAGGGTGCAGGGCCCAAGGACTGCACTCCTGGGCCACAGCAGAGAGCTGGACTTTGAAGAGGAGCAACCGGGACAGAACCAGCGCCGCAACCGGGACTAGAACCCGGAGTACCAGCACTGCAGGCAGAGGATTAGCCAAGGGAGCCGCAGTGCCGGCCAGATCTTGTACTTCTTGATCTGGCAAAGAATTGCAGGGACCAGGTCAACTTACAAAGAAGAAAAACAGTGCAGAAAACATCAACGACCCTGGCACTAGCAATCACATTAATGATATTAGAAGCACAAGGTCATCTTCGACTGGTAATGCCAGAACTATAAGAGAGCCTTAGGTTTCAGAACGAGTAGAGCAGCCAATATGGCCATTACCACACATTTTCAGACCTCAAGGCAAAGAGTAGTAGGAAGCCAGTGAACAAATGTATTTCACAAAAAAATCAAGTCTCCTTCCTTAGTACATATTTAAAGCTTTAAAAAAAGGTATTTATTTGAAAGGCAGAGTTGCAGAGAGACAGAGGCAGAGAGTGAGGGAGGTCTTCCATCTGTGGGTTCACTTCCCAAATGGTGGCAACGGCCGGGGGTGGGCCGATCCAAAGCCAGTAGCCTGCAGGTGCAGGGGCCCACAGTCTTGGGCCATCTTCCACTGCTTTCCCAGGCCACAGCAGAGAGCTGAATGGGAAGTGGAGCAGCCCAGCTTCGAACTGGCACCCATAAGGGATGCCAGCACTGCAGACGGTGGCCTTAACCACTCTACCACAGTGCCGACCCCATCTTTATATTCTAATATTCTAATTTAACCAATTATTCATTTTTGAAATGTATTAATTAGAATTTTAAGGTAAGTAGTTAAACAGGAAATTATATTCCATTAAAAATATGGAACACAGACTCCAAATGTGGTTCTTTCCCCTTAGAGTCAAGTCAGTGTTCTCTTTTTCTTAATTTTTAATTTTAATTTTTAATTAGTTCAACAGATTCCATGTGATTTGTAGATACAATTCTAAGAACATGATAATCCCTTCTTCCCTCCCTTCCTGTCCTTCCCCCCACCCTCCTTCCTTCTCCCTATTTTACTTTTGAGATAACATTTTAAACTTACAATATAGTAAAGAGGCTTCATACTTTATAGAGTAAGAAGTTTAACAAGTGAAAAGCAAAAAGACACTAGTTTAGCAGTAATCAGATAATGGCTATAAACAATAATTACATGGAAAAATGTGTGTTGACTTGTTTTTAAATCAACAAGATGATTAGCATGAAAAAATATACTCTCTAGATACAGGTAAAAGATGACTTCAAATACATTGATACAGTTATGGCAAGGAGCCCTGCAACGACACAATGGTAACTCCGTGATGTATCGAATAGAGCCTGAAATCCAGAATGCACTATTAAACTGGAAGTCTGGAAATAGGCCCTCTTTAGGAATTTGTCAAGCACCCACACATAGTTCTGAGAAAGCAAGTAAGGGTGGCTTTGATCTTATGAGTACTTAAGCCGAGAGGGTGGTACTACGTGAAGATAAACTACCTCCCTAGAAGCTTGTGTTTCCATACAAGCACGTAGGAAGGGGCTTAGGAACACCTTGCTGAAAGGAGCTGGAGGCTCTCGATTTGGAGTTGAGGACATGTCCAGTGGAATGTGAGGCCCAGGGTCCTCACAGTAGAAAGGAGCTACCAAAGACTGAGAAGGGAGGAAGGCAAAAGAGAGGAGAAAGCTGACTGGTAGCTATATGTAAAGAGCTTTTTGACTTCGACCCAGAGTGAAGCTGTGTCAGCAGGAACTAGGGCATTAGGGTGAACCGAGGGAGGTGACCAAAGAAGGCCCTAGGAGCCAAGACTGCTCTCAGTAACACCCGTGCGTCCATGACAGCGCTGGGGAAGCTACCATGAAGGCACTGAACCACTAGGACTGCCTGAAGACTCACCCTGAGAGGATTCACCTCCCTGAGTGCCATCTCACCGGGCAGACAGCAGCAAGTAAGCAAGAAATTTGTTTAAAGTACAAACATGAAACACATTTCTGTAAATGATACTTGGGCAAAGTCATAATTTCTTTTAGCTAGCCCCCTTATCTGTCATATCTTTTTGAAGGATTAATATTATCTTGCTGTAAAATGTGAACACTTTTTACCCATTCACCTGCTCCTTTTTAACCTGCCAGCGCCACATTTTATCCACTCACCATTTCTCTCATTTGTCCACCATGACTCAGAGAATCCTTGCTATGACAAACCAAATAGAAGTTATTGATGTCGGAGATTTCTCATGGCTTCCAGTACTTGCTTTGCAAATACGGACATGCAGATAGCTGAGTTCTGCAGTCCTTATTTAGAAGATTCAATTTGGAATATTGATAATTCTAACATTCTATGTTCAGCGTCTCCATCTTTCAAACTATAAGATGACAGAAATACTTCTCATTTCCATTTTCCATCCTCATAGGTGTGTTTTTACAACCAATGAGATAACATTGATAATCCTAGGGAGTGGATGGTTTTCTTTCTCAAGACATTAGTGTGCAGTTTAGTGCTTATGGAGAAGCAATTTACTGAATGGCACCCTGGTGGTATAAAACATTTCAAGGACTATTCCATTTCTAGAAAGTGAAAAAAATGGTGGATTCTGCAGAGTAGAGCCTTAGGATATTTGTAGTTTAAAAAGTTGTAAGTAGTAAAACATTTAAACAAGACTAATCCGTGTATCTTTTGTCATATTTCTTGATTCTACTTCCTAATAAATTTTCTTCCAAAGGAAATATTTTGCTCTAGTTAATTCATAATTTCTCTCTGTCCCCCTCACCTTTGCCATATAGTTTCTTTGACTATTAACATTATCTTGTGGAAGATGAAAATTTTTAAGTCTTGTATTTAACCCATACTTACTGTTTTAAATTCTTATTGCTTCCTCTGATCCATTTACCATTTCTCTCTAGAGCCCATTACTTCAAAATGCAAGTACATTCTTAATTACTTAAAAATATTCAATATGAGAAAGAAATTTCAATTATAGGAGCATGACTTAAACACCTCTTATAAATTGATAAAGTCTGAAGCCAGAATCAGTAAATTTTCTTGATGACTATGATGACAAATTTACATCTGCCTGCATCATAGATTATATTGTGATTGTTTTACTGTAAATCTTAAAATTCATGCTTTAAAGTTCTTTAAGTGTTAAATACCTTTTATTTCAGTTTATTATTATAATTACTATATTTTGTTACCAGTTATATTTTTTATGATGCTTAATTCACAAATTAATCTTTATCATGGGCATGTATGCATCAGGAAAACAGTAAACATAGGGTTGATTACTGCCCAGGGTTTTAGACATATTCTGGAGTCTTGGACAGTGTCCCCATATATAAGGGGAGATCACTATATACAGAAATCTATATCTATAACATCAATAATTCTGTGCTGGGCCCAGGACTCCCTTTTGGGTGGAGCCCTCTGCCTTAAGAATTCTCATGGAAGTGTCAAAGAAAAGGAGACATGAGGGGTCGAGGCTGTGGCACAGAAGGTCTCACCCCCACATGCAGTGTCAGCATCCCATATAGGTGCTGCTTCAAGTCTCAGCCACTCCACCTCCAACCCAGCTCTCCGCCATTGTGCCTGGGAAAGCAGCCAAAGGTGACCAAACCATCTGGGCCCTGCACCCACGGGAGATCCAGAGGAAGCCTCTAGCCCCCGGCTTCGACCCAGCCCAGCCCCGGCCACTGTAGCCACCCAGGGAGTGAACAAGGGGATGGAATCTCTGTTTTTCTTTCAATTAGATGAAAATAAATACATAAAGTCTTGAATGAATGGATGAATGGATGCATAATTTAAGGGCAACAATTATTCCTTTAACTGAAAAGTGATCTCTGTTAAATATAAGAGTGGGAATAAGAGAGGGAGGGGATATACAATTTGGGACATTCTTAAGCTGACTTGCCCCAAGTGGTGGAGTTAGAAATGTGCCAGGGGATTCCAATACAATCCCATCAAGGTTGCATGTACCAATGCCATCTCACTAGTCCAAGTGATCAGTTTCAGGTCACAATAGACCATAATGATAGGTCTAAGAGCCAAAGGGATCACATAAACAAGACTAGTGTCTGCTAATACTGACAGAATCAAAAAGGGAGAGAATGATCCAACATGGGAAGTGGGATACACAGCAAACTCGTAGAATGGCAGATGTCCTAAACAGCACGCTGGCCTCAGAATCAGCCCTTAAAGCACTTGGATCTGGCTCAAGAGCCCTTGAGAGTATTTTAGGCATGGAAAGCCAAGACACTGTGGGAAAAAAATAAAAAAAGAAGACCTAAATGAAAGATCTCTGCAAGTGAGATCCCAGTGGAAAGAATGGGCCATCAAAGAAGGAGGTACCTTTCTCTGAAGAGAGGAGAGAACTTCCACTTTGACTATGGCCTTGTCAAAATAAGATCAAAGGCGGTGAGCTCAGAGGGCTTCCATGGACTTGGCAACTCATGACTAGAGCCTGGGGAGATTGCTGACGCCTTAAACAAGAGTGTCAATTTGTTAAGTCAACAACAGGAGCCACTGTGCACTTGCTCCCCATATAGGATCTCAGTTCTTAATGTGTAGTTCAGCATGAATTAATGATGTGACTAATGCTCAAACAGTATTTGGTAATTTGTGTTCTATGTGGGGGCAAACTGATGAAATCTTTACTTAATATATACTAAATTGATCTTCTGTATATAAAGATAATTGAAAATTAATCTTGATGTGAATGGAACGGGAGAGGGAGTGGGAGATAGGAGGGTTGTGGGTGGGTGGGAAGTTATGGGGGGAGGGGAAGCCATTGTAATCCATAAACTGTACTTTGGAAATTTATATCTACTAAATAAAAGTTTAAAAAAAATCCTGAAATACTTACTTGAAATTGTGCTAATAGACTCCTTATATTTAAATTGAGCCAGATTAATTTTAAGTTCATAAATGTTTCAACTCTTCCATGCATTTAACAAGTAATAGAATCTGGGTACTATTTCCATGCAGGTGTTTAGACAAATGAAAGGAGAGGCAATATTAGCAACTTAGAATGAATGTGAAATTTCTATGCCCGTTTTCTGCTTTTATGGTGGAGATGCCTAAATGTTTGTTACTGTTGTCCTACTGTGCTAGTCTCCATCCACAGAAGGCAGTAAAAGCACAGTAGTTACGATACGGGCTCTGAACTCCACCTCTGTGCTAACCTCTAAAGTCTCAGTTTCCACATGCATAAATTTCCATGATTCTATAAATGCAGCATGCGGATTTCATGAGAAAATAAAGAATTATTCCCAGTACACGGTATGTGCTCAAATATATTAACTGGTAATTATAACTACCCATCTGCTCTATTTGAAGCAGAATTGGAATTTATATAACTAAAGAAAAACTGTCTTCCTTTTAGAATGAAATGTTGTCATGTAGGACACACAGGTCTGTTTTGACCATGTTCAGTTTCTCTGCCTTCATGCCTTGTATCTTTTCCCTTCATTTGTTTCTCAGGATTTGTGTTGTTTTGGTTTTCTGCTGGTTGGGGTAGAAAATACATTTCTTACATTTACTTACTTTTTATTTACTCATTCATTATTATAATCAAATTTATTCCAAGATGGACTGATAGTATTTTATAATTAAAACGCAAATATACAAATTAATGTACTTTAAAAATTAACTACAAAAATCAGAACTGCGCTTCCTAATGCATTTGTTCCCTCCTTGATTTTCTTTGGTGATAGTCAATCACCAACTCATTCCTCATTTGAAGTTTCCTTCCTGTTTTTAAACCTAAACAGTGAGGCCTGCGCCGTGGCTCACTAAGCTAATCCTCCGCCTGTGACACTGGTACACTAGTCCCAGTCGGGGCGCCGGATTCTGTCCCGGTTGCCCCTCTTCCAGGCCAGCTCTCTGCTGTGGCCAGGGAGTGCAGTGGAGGATGGCCCAAGTGCTTGGGCCCTGCACCCCATGGGAGACCACACCAGCTGCAGCGCGCTGGCCACGGTGGCCATTGGAGGGTGAACCAATGGCAAAGGAAGACCTTTCTCTCTGTCTCTCTCTCTCTCTCTCACTGTCCACTCTGTCAAAAAAAAAAAAAAAAAAAAAAAAAAAAAAAAAAAAACAACAACAACAAAAAAAAAACAACAAAAAAACACCTAAACAAGGAAGAATAAGCTCAGGTACAAAACACAAAGAAGGAAATAAAATGGGGCTGCGTCATGAGGCACGCTGTACGGGAGAAAAGGAATAATGGGAACACCCTGGAGAGATTTCCAAGACTCCCCTTTCATGACTTCCGTTCTGTGTTCTGCATGATTGTGTATGTAACTTTCAGAGGGCGATGATCATGCCTGCTTCATATCTTCAAAAGTCAAAAACTTCAAGATTCTGCTCTGTAGGTTTTCCTACTAAAATAACTGATTTCATGCAGTTCACTGAATTAACTGATGATGTTAGCTGTGATTATAACTTATGTGACCACTGCCAGTTTTTCCTCTTTGCTTTCCTGTATCTCATACAACTCTGATTGTGATATGTGAACTGTTAAAGGTATAGTATATGTTGCCCTCTAGTGATTAATAGGAACATAGGAAAAGTCACAGAGACTGGCAGCTCCTTAGATCCTACATAGATTGCTTATGTCATCATGCAGAATGTTTGCACTTTTTCCTTGGTACTGAATTCCTTAAGTCCTTTATGAACTTGCTTTTACATTTTATTTTATTACTGAAGTCCAAGCCAAACCCCTCTAGTCTTTGTTATGCAAAACAAAACAAAGCAAGAAAGCATGAGGATAGATAAAATATTCTCAAACGAAAAAAAAAATTGTCATTTCACTAACTATATTTTGTGGAGTCCTTTCATCAGAGAATTAATTCAGTTAAATGCATAGTCCAGTAAAAGTTAATAATTTTCTCACTTCAGTATTTCCTGACTAGATCTCAGGAAAAGGCCTAGAATAACATAGGCAGCTAGTGTGCAGGATGACCGTGGCAAAGTTACCGGATCGGCTTGCTTAAAACCTGCATTCTTTGTGTTTAGGACCAGGGATCTGACAAGGTGCCAAGGGAGCTGCATTTTGGATTTGGAGCCCGAGTGATTCTGCCTTGCTCTGAGCCCTTCCAGGTTCCTTCCGTGCCATCACATGCTCCCTTTTGCTGCAGTAATCTTAGGAAAGGTTATCCTATCCGTGTTTCACAGTTTCCATGTATGACCTTCACGCAAAAAGTGCTTCTAACATACGATGGGAACATGGCCTCGTGGTTGTATCTTAACCTGATTTTATTTAATCTTAGACTTCATGATAGGAAACTGTTCTTCAAAGCAACTAGATTTCTGAAAAAATAACAGGACTTCCTGACATACAGTGTTTCACAATTAATATTAACTTCTGTTTCATCTTACTAACGGGAAAAATTTAGAAGCATATTTCAACTTCTGGTTGTATTATTCTGATCTGTGGTATCATTTATGGATATTTTACACTAGTTCTGTCATTAAACTGCCACAGTAATTGTTAGATATTAATATCACCTTTCTATTAAAAACAGAACAAGTGAGACAATCCTGTTTAGAATTTAGATGTAATGACTCAGCAAGTATAAGGGAGAACTAGAATGGGAATCCAGGAAGACCATTGGACCAAATCAAAGTATCCAAGACAATATGTAAAAGGAAATTTTAAAATTATCTTATTTTGGCACTGGAGAAATGCAAAATATATTGGGCAGAATTTCATTTAAAATCATACTTGTTTCACTTGTATCTAATTTTTATTGTAAATTAATTGGAAAATATAATTGATAAAGTTGCTGACCTAGAAAAATAAACTAGCAACTCTTTGTTAGGCTCCATTTAATTTAGGAATAAAACTTACACAGCCTACAGCTTAACTAAAATCAGCTAGAATCAAATCCCACAGGAAGATACTAAACAGTACCTACACTTTGTGTGTCTTTGTGGTGCAGTCTGTTGAAATCTTTACTTAGTATATACTAAGTTGATCTTCTGTATATAAAGATAATTGAAAATGAATCTTGATGAAGAATGGGATGGGAAAGGGTGTGGGGGATGGGATGGTTGCGGGTGGAGGGAGATTATGGGGGCGAAGCTGCTATAATTCAAAAGTTGTACTTTGGAAATGTATCTTTATTAAATAAAAGTTGAAAAAAAAGTTTGTAGAAGGGGCCGGTGCAGTGGCACAACGGGTTAACACCCTGGCCTGAAGTGCCAGCATCCCATATGGGTGCCAGTTCGAGACCTGGCTGCTCCACTTCTGATCCAGCTCTCTGCTCTGGCCTTGGGAAAGCAGTGGAGGATGGCCCAAGTCCTTGCGTCCCTGCACCCACGTGGGAGACCTGGAAGAAGCTCCTGGCTCCTGGCTTTGGATCAGTGCAGCTCTGGCCGTAGTGGCCAGTTGGGGAGTGAACCTTCGGATGGAAGACCAACCTCTCTCTCTCTCTCTCTCTCTCTCTAACTCTGACTTTCAAATAAATAAAAAAATCTTTTAAAAAAAAACTTTATAGAAAATGAAATTAAGCTTATTTTGGTCAAAATTTTTTAAATCAACATATATAAGGGGTCTTCAAACATTTCATGGAAAAATGAGTGTTATGGAAAGGGCTAAGTGTAAATTTGAAAAGTTCTTTGTACCCAAATTTATAATTAAATTATCCATGGATTTTTGAAGCATATTCATATATGTACACATACATACACATTGCATGTGGATATATATTACACATATACAGTCACCTTTTTTGTCAGTTATTGGTTTGGCATGATATTTCTTTATGGCTTCATTGAGCATTTCTCTGGGGCCAGTGTTGTGGCACAGCAGGTTAAGCTGACACCTGTGAGGCTGGCGTTTCAGATGAGTGTCAGTTTAAGTCCCAGCCACTCCACTCATGATCCAGGTCGATGTCAATGTGCCTTGAAAAGCAGAAAATGGCTCAACTGCTGGGACTCCTGACATCCACATGGGAGACCTGGATGGAATTCCACGCTCCTGGCTTCCACCTGGCCCAGCCCCAACTGTTTGATAGGGCCATTTGTGGAGTGAACCAGTGGATGGAAGATCTTTCCCTACTACCCCTCAATATCTTTAACTCTACCTTTCAAGTAAATAATTAAAAATACACATTTCTGATTACTAATAGGGCAAGCACCATTTCTTACATTGGGCACACTTATGTTTCTGATATGTAATGTCTCTTCACATTCTTTCACATTTTTTCTATTATTTATTTATTTATTTATTTATTTTTGACAGGCAGAGTTAGACAGAGAGAGAGAGAGACAGAGAGAAAGGTCTTCCTTTTCCTTTGGTTCACCCCCCAAATGGCTGCTACAGCCGGCACACTGCGCCGATCTGAAGCCAGGAGCCAGGTGCTTCCTCCTGGTCTTCCATGCGGGTACAGGGCCCAAGCACTTGGGCCATCCTCCACTGCCTTCCCGGGCCACAGCAGTTATTTTTATTGACTCATAGGGGTTTTTATGCAACTTCTTATATTTGAAAGTTAAAGGGAAAAGGACAAGAAAAATGAATCACTTCCCACTGCATTTTGTTAGTGTTTTTCCCTGATATTTTTAGAATATCTTCTATTTTAGTGGAAGAAGAAGTGTATCTAAAAACCAAATCCAAAATTTTACTTGAAATTTCCATCCTGTCTGTGCGGTCTTATAAACTACTGGGGAAAACTTGAAAAAAAAAAAAAAAAAACTTATAAACTACTGAGGAACCTTGTGATTGAATAAGCTTGGTAATTCTACCTCAAAAGAAGGCTGTATCTACTGAGACCAAAACCAGCATTTGTACCAATTAATAACAACCAGCCAAATCACTGACAATCAAGTAATTGAAACTTACAACTCAGGAACCATAGCTAATGTTACTGAAGTTTTGTTTTCTCATACTTTGCTTATGCAGATAAATAAATAAATAGGAAGAGGTGAAGGGAGGGAGAAAAAAATAAAATGGGAAATCATTGCAACCAGAAAAACCCGTCCTCATTATGAACTCCAACAGGACAGCTTGGTTAGCAGTCCGCCTTTCTCATCGCCCACCTACAGACTCCTTCCTTCTAAAGCTACTTTACTCTCAACTCTTCTGTCACGCACGTTATACCTATTACAAACTGAATACCAGATAAGCGTAGACACGTTTCGCACAGCTCTGCAGCAGATATCAAAGTAATAACACATATTGTTTTCATATTCTCAAAGAGCTTTCAACCTGGGATGACAAATAGAAAAATAAAGAGGTGGTTGTAATACAGAACAAAAATAATATTTGTTTTTGAAAAGAAACACATCACAGTTTCTGCAAATGACTGCACATTTTCATGAAAAATGGTAAGATTTGAAATGGACTAAGAAGGAAGAGTCAGACATCAACAAGCAGAGATAGAAACAGCTGTCAGCATGTTCTCAGGCAATGCCATCAGTCCAGTTTATTTTAATTTTAATTTTTCATGTATTTCACATGTATAGAAGTATAGTGATACTTCCCATCCTCCCTTTTGCTTCCTTTCTTATCCTTTTAATTCTTACAATGACATACTTTCAGTTTATTTTATAATCATAAGATTAACCCTCCACTAAGTAAAGAATTCAACAAATAGAAGAAGAAAAAAAAAAAAAACACTGTTCCTCAATAGTAGATACAATGGCTGTAAACAATAATCAATACTCAATATGTCAATTTCACTCATATACAGTACACATTTTTGTATTCTATTAGCACAGATCAGGGAAAAAAGTGGTATTTGTCTTTTTGGGACTAGTTTATTTCACTAAGTACAATGGTTTCCAGTTGCATTCATTTTGTTGAAAAGACAAGATTTCATTCTTTTTTATGGCTGAGTAGTATTCTACAGTGTACATATACCACATATTCTTATCCTCTCATCGGTTGCTGGGCATCAGGGTTGATTCCATCAGTCCAGTTTTAGAGTCAGGGATGTGTGGGGTGGGTAGGGTCTGAGAAACAATGTATGTTCCAGGCTTTTTCCTTATGTAATTTTTTTCCCTCTAACCATTGTCATAGACCACTGGTGTTATTATAACAGGGACTGGGTAACTTTTAAAGGACAGATATTTATTTCTTACAGTTCATAAAACTGGGAAGGCTAAGGCACTGGATCTTTGTCTGTGAGTGACTTTTCTCTCTGCTTCCAAGAAAGCACCTTGAACGCTGTGTCCTCCAAAGGGGAGGAATCTTGCTGTGTCTACACACAGCAAAGGCAGAAAGGCAATGAAGATGAGGCAGACTCCACTGTTAGGCCCTTTTGTAATGGCATTAGTCCATGAGGGCAGAGTCTACACCTCCTAAATATTTCCCCCAAAGGACCCATCTCTCAACAATGCCGCACTGAGTTAAGTTTCCAACACATGAATTCTGGGAGACAGTCCACAGCATCTCGTGTTTGGGATCTGCAGTCACCTTTACTCACTTCCTTGGTTCCTTTACAGTATCTGTTAACTCTTCCTTTTTCTCCTAAAATGCTGGAATTCCCCAGAGCTTTCTACTTCTTCTATGTTCTGTCTATATCATCTCCATCTAGGATTTCAATGTGTGGTTCCACCTATAACCTACATAGTCATATTTATCAAATCTACTGATTTGTGCCCCCAATAATAAACCCAGGGTAGAAGCTAAGGTTTGGCACTCAGATGCCTTTCTGAGGATTCGGGTACTTTGACAGATGCTTGGATCACTGTAGTTCTCAGTTGACTTTTCCAGGAATTGCATTGATTAGAGCAGATAACCCTTGTTTAAGGCCATATCCCCATTCTCTGGTAAATTCTGCATCTAGTTAACTGTTAAATATAAGAGTACAAAGGTTTGTCCCTCATTTTTACGTCAACATTGGATGACTCTGAAGAGATAGCCCAGATCCAGGGTTTCCCTGAGATGAACTGAGGTCTATTTTGGAAATGCATTTCAGTTCAACTCCTCCGGCTGCACAATTCTACTCCCTTCAATCCACCTTCCCCAGTAAATACTATTTCCAATGACATTCTCTAAAAATCTTTCTGCATGACAACCTTCATCTCACTGTGTTTTAGAAGGAATCTGACTTCAGGAAATATCCATCTGTACTAGACCCTATTCTATGTTGATACCATAAAGGTTTTCTCTATTCCCCAAAGTATGTTTACCCATTGGCTTTATTTATGAATGCTGCAGACTATACATATCAGTTGTACCTGCCTCATCTATACTTTTCTTCTTAAAAAATAGACTTCATCTACAATCTGAAAAGGACATCTCTATGTGCTACAGGGATTATCCCTAAACTAACTAATGGTAGTAACTTGAGCCTATCAATCAGAAATTTGGAATAGGACTAGGACATTCTAGAGTATAAGTAAAATTGGGGACGGATCTTATTTCATGACAAACTCAAATCAAACAGAATCTGATCTCATTGAACAGAAAAAAAAAAAAAACTATGAAGCTTGCTGTGGAAGTCAAACTACAGAGGGAAGAATAAAATAAATTGGTGGGAAAAATTAAACATAAGTGAGAAGTCATTTATCCTCAGAAAGGAACAATGATGGACAGAATGGATGCCACATTACTCCCTAGTTCCTTTGTATTCAGACTGTTACTGTTTAGAATGTAGCATAGTATGATTACTCTGAAATATTGTAAAAATATTCTGATTACCACTAAATGAAATACTGTAAAATACATCCTTGCTTTAGTGAAGACACCATAATTTATACTTTCATTTCAGTCCAAAACCTGAGAGATGATAAGTCCTCACTCTCTAGAGCTCCATTCAGTTTTGCGGTCTCTGTCTTCTTTGTCTCCAATGCTATTGCTCTACCCAAACTCAGGACTTCCTTATTCCTTGGCTGTCAACATACAAGATACATTGCCCAAGGTCCTGACTCTAATTTTGACTTTTTCCAATATGTCACATTAATGAATGAGCTCTAATTTTGACTCATTCCAACCTGTCACATTAATGAATGAGTATTCTCATTAACATACTAATATGATGCTGTCATTCCCATGGTAAAAAGTTCTTCTGAGATCCCAACATCTCGTCTGTGGAATAAACATAAGCTGCTGTATTAGCGTACTTTCTTATATGGCCCCATCATATCTGTTCAGCTATGTCTTCTATCACAAGCACTCCTTGGCATATTTGATCCATTATCAGCCTTCCCACAGTTCCACAGACTTGTCATACTCACTCACATTTCCCTTCTTTGCAAGTTCTTCCCACTCCTCAGAACATTCTCACTCTTGTTGAAATCTATATCATTAATTGCTCTATTTAATAGTCATTTTATTCTTCTAGCCGACTAATGTCTAGATTCCTCAAGGTCAAGACCCATGCTGACCTTAGTCAGCGCTGTTTCTCCACATAGCACAATAGCTTACTTGCAGATCCTTATCTGTTTTATGAATTA